>NC_045642.1:6682838-7041588 GCF_009829145.1 Chiroxiphia lanceolata
GAGGATCCACCTCACTTGACCTCTACCCATTCAGAACCTTAAATATCAGAGGAAACAACCATTCATTTGATATTTATACAGATAAGAATACAGCTTTATTCTCATTTGACATTTAAATACAGTTACGTTGTGGTTTTTCAGATAAATGTCAAATGAAAGGTTTCCAAATCTGACATTTTTTTAATAGTATGCCTAAAAATGTTGAGATCAAATGAAGGTCTGTGATTCATGTGGCACTTAGCATGGTCTGCCTGTCTTCTACACACAACTTGAAGGCTAATTCCAGCTAAACAGAGATCACTATGGTAGCATTTAACCAAAAAGGAGAACAAAAGAGTTCCCTGTGGAATTAATCACGTTGAAGAAAAAAAACCCACTCCTTTTTAGGTAATAGACACTCTTAAGTTTTACTATCAAGGAGGTAAATAACTCTGTCAAACTCCAAGACTCTCCAACCAGGTCCTTCTAGTTATTTCACACATGGAGGGTTGAATGTTTAATAGGGGACTTTCTTCTTTGTAGATACCTGACATTATGCAGGATTTTGATTTAGCCAAGCGAATCCACAACGTTCTGAAATCGTAATACGTGTGCAAATCATACTTCACAGAATACAGGAATTGCACTAGACAGTTGAACCACAGTACAAGTGGTTTGAGCCATGCATATACTTCCTTATGTTAGTCTGGCTAACTCACAGTCTCATGATTAACTGAGACAGAAACTTTCACTTGACTGGTTCCACTCGGTTGAACCAAGGCCACCCCCTGGTTCCATTTGTGTCCAATTTCCTGACAGCCATCCCTCTATTTTTCCCTGAGCTTCATGAGTGTATCACCTTCAGCCATATCCCATCAGTCTTCTCCCATTGTAGAGATTTATTGATCAGTCACAAACTAGTCACAAAGTAGCCCAGTACTTTTCAAGAAATGAAAGAATAGCCATAACATCAGAAAAAAAGCATAAAGGAAAATCAAAACCAGAGTGACTCTTCGTATGACCAAATAAACCACTGTCTTTCAGGGATTCTTAACTATTTTTATTAAATTTAATTTTCTCTTCTAAAAAAAGTTCACCTGTGATCAAACAGAGAGCTGTTCTTGAGATATGTCATTGAGATTACTTCAGACAAAGAGTTTGTCAAAGACACATCAGATCTCTGACAGCATTTCTTCAATGCTGTTGAAATCTACTGTTGACACTCTATTGTCTGTGTAAGACCTTGAAAAAATGTAAGTAAATACTGACAAGTTGGTGGATTTGTCAATAAGTAACTTTGCAGTGTATTTTACAGTGTATTTTTTTAAAAAAAATATTCACTGAGATTTTATCCCCTTAAACAATTTTTTTTGTTACAGGAGAAAGGGATCTAACCCCACATTTCTTCGTATACGTGGATTTATTTGGCACACACAAGTTTGCTGCCTAATGAGTAATAGATTTAAAAATGTTCTAAACAGTTCTGCTGTCACTACAAGTTACTGGTCAGCAAGATGTTACCATTGACTTTCCGATTTATATAGAACTCTAATAAGTGACCATTAATTAAAATGTACATTAACCCTATATGAACATTTTGTGTTTTATGTATAGTCTTCAGTGAGTTATACTCAAGAAAATCTGAGAGCTCTAGTACGTTTTGTCCTTATATAGAAGGGTTTAAGAGGCACCCTTACTGTCTTAGGTAAACTACATGGATTTGAGGCACGGGACTTCCCAGAATGAAATGGTCTGTGAGCAAACAACCTCTTGTTCTCCTACTTTGGCTCTGTTCTGTTGGGTCTTAGGGAGGGATTGAAGTAGAGTCTTATCAGCAAATGTCATAAACATAACAACCCATTGGAACAAAGAGTTATGAAAGAGACCAAAGGAGCAAACCCTCAGGAATACTTCTGGAACAGACCGTGAATACATAGTCTGAATAAACAGAGAGAGAAAGAGAGAAGGACTTGTACAGATGGAGGTATATTTCTAGTTTTCAAGTGTGTTTAGACTGTGTTTACAGTCCCTAAAGTTCCAAAACAGTTTTATAAAAAATAAAATTGAGAATGTTCTTTCTTTTTTGCTGATTATCTTGAGCTCAAACACCTCTGTGAAGTTATACAGAATACCCTCAAGCACAATTTGTCATGGACAGTAGATTGACATGGAGAATTAAAGCAGGCAGCAAGAGAGATTCTCCACTTCAGCTGTGTCTCTTTGTTCCATCTCTTTTCTTACTCATAACAATGTTGTTTGTAATAATAGAAAGAAACTTTGCTTATTTGAAACAAAGGAATTTCTTGTGATTAATTTTATTTATAAACTTCAGTCATAAGACGGAATTGATATTGTCAGCTTTAGATATGTCTTTTCAGTAGCAATTTGCATTTCCTTGTGAGGTACTGTTGCACTGAATCTCTGTACTGATCTATGAAATCAAGTATGTAGAGTTATTTCAGTTGCTCGTGGGGCATTTTATTCAATTATTCATAGCACCCTTATCCTGCCAGCATGCCCGGAGGTATGTCATAGAATCACAGAATCATAAAATCAGCTAGGTTGGAAGGGACCTCCAAGATCATCAAGTCTAACCCTTATTTCACTGTGGTTCAGACAACTATCATTAAATGCCATTAATTTTATTCCATGGAATAAAATAAGGAGGAAAGCCCGGGATGAGTTAGTTTTTTTTTCACAATTTGTCTCCTGGAATTGTCCACTGACAGAAAACAGGCTGCTCACCACTGCGCCCTATAACCCTCCACTGCTGTTACCAACCTACTCATTAAATGGTCAAAAGCCAAAGGTTCAATCCTTCAAGCCCTGTACACAGTGGAAGCCAGACTGTGACTGGCTTGATCCCAGTTTTCATTTGAAACAGGTGCCTACCCTCACCCCCCAGAAAAGGAAACTGAAATCAGAATTAGACTGTTAGCTTGTGAAATAAGTATATACTTTGAAAAAATGTTCTTATGAATTATAAAAGGTACTTCTTTTGCTTTAAATCACACGTTTGAGGATGAATATCATAACATCTTGAGATGGGCAAAATTCCTATTTGTATTTTGTTCATGAAAAGGAGTCTCACCCATCAAGAATTTTTAATTCCATTGGCTGATCGTTGCAGCATTGCAGATGTGAGCAAGCATAATGTTTAAAGGCAGCAAGAAGGTCTGTATAGTGAGCACTCTTCAGCATTTTTATGTATGTGGAGATGAATAATGGTAAGGTAGAGAGAAGACCCAGAAAAAGGATGGAAGGTAGAATTATGAAGCTGAGTAACTCCATATTTACCAACTGATATCTCTTGGATTTTTTTTTCTTGGAGTCAGGGATGATGAGGAAGGCAAACAAACCTTAAACCCATTCTTTCATGTTAATTACCCCAAAATATACGAAAATGTCTCTTACTGCTAAATACTAATCACCAGGACAGAAAACTGACACCATTCCAGCACAAAATATTCAGTGATCAGTATAGCACCACAAAAAAAAAAAAAAACCAAAACCAGATGTATCAAAAAAATAATTTTTGTTATTTTTAAATGGAGAGTTCTAAACTAAATAGAAAGGTTTGCCTGAAGTCTGTCAGTCATGAGAATTCTATGGAAAAGAAACAATTTGAACTTCAATGCAAATCGGAGTTAACCATTAAACTGTTCTTTTAATTCCAGAGCATCCATAGGACAACCCCAAGGACATAATTACAAAATTGAATTCTCACTAAAAATATTAGGCCTGATTTTCTTTACAAGCATGTCTTAAGTGTACTAGATGAAATGTCTATTATTGAACAAGCTATTTAATTCTTTGTCCTTAAATGTATAGAATTTGTATGTCTCTTTAGTTATTCTGTAGTCAGGAGAAAAAAAAAATCACCCAAATATCCTTTATGTGTCATCAACTAAATTATTTTTTCAAATTTTATTAATTACATATCCCTATAGAAATAAACATGTTAACATGGATTGGAATAGATTAGTCTTCAAAAATGTGTACTTTGATTGAGTTTAAAAGAGAATGTACCGATAACACCGCAAAAAAATCCCTTTCAAACATCAGATGGACCAGAAAGAAAAGAATGGCAATTGCCACACTTGAAATTTTATTATTGCATGTCTGGACCAGGTTTGCCTTCTCACCATGAAAACGAAATTCACATCTGCTTAAGTTTTTTTAGCAGTTTATAACCCCCAACATTGAAATTAGAAACAGGTGCCAGTTAAATGAAAAGCCAATGTAAAAAACCCTACACAATATGTTTTCCATATGGTGAGGGAAGGCTAAGAAAGAGGAGAAAAAGGTTATTTCAAGTCATATAGTCAGAGAATCAAGGAACCCAAGTTATAAAAAAAAAAAGCAAAACCCAAAATCATGAATATAAGATAGAATCTTTAACGTGATTTTGTCCTTACATGTTAAGACCTGAAAGGGGTGACCATCCGGCTCCTTTCTTCTAAAAGGCTCCAAAAAGACAGGTTGGGTAGGACACAATCTACACAGCATGTCATTCATTTCAAGGCTGTGCTGGAATAATGAAACCTGATTTTTTTTGTCATGCTAGGAAAGAGCCAGTTTTACAACCATAGTGTTAGGGGAAATGATACTGTCAAAGCAGAAATAACAACTAATAGAGCATTTGACAGTTATTTTGCTTTCCAGTGAGTTCTTTGCACTCATAAAATTTGGAAGTCACAGTCTGGCTTCAAATGGCTTCAAAACCACAGGAATGATTTTATAAAACCCCAACTTATAAACTTGAGGTTTCCTCTATCTGTTCTTTCAGATGAAAGAAGTCAACACCTTAAATTTAGGGATATAAGAGAAATCATAACATAGAACTAAATGAATGAAAACAGGTTTTAAAACATTTGAAATTTTGAGGCGATGAAATACTATTTCTTTTTAATTATAATGAAGTAAATCTTGAGGAAGTGTGAGAATTGAAGTTGTTTTTCTCTTTGACCTCATAGAAATCAGAATAATGTAATTTTTTGAGACTCCTAAACTCATAAAGTTGACTTATTTTACAAGAAAAAAATATGAATTTACCACATGGAAATTGCATTTAATGGAAATTGAGACTGACTCCTAATTGCCCGTGTTGTAAGTGAACACCAGAAGTTAAAATATTTTTTTTTGAGTATTGCAATCTATATAGTGTACTTCTATATTACTTTTATTACCATTTATTAAAAAAAAAATTTTAAAGGATGGAAGAAGACTATACTTATTTTTTCGTATTATTTTAAATAGTATTATGCTATTAATATTTCTGATTTGAGTCCAAGAATATTAGAAAGCATGCTGTTTGAAATAAATAATGAAGCAATTAAAATTGTTTTACCAAAGAAACTCTTAACTCCTTTAAATTAACCTGAACTTGAAAGAATGTCCTGTTTTCCTCTATATATGAACAGACTTGAGTGCTCAGGAACCTTGTAGTGAAAAAAAAGGCTTTAATACGATACTACTGTGTTTGAAATTAAACAGTGTTGACTTTGAATTTTGGTAACCAAGGAAAATTTTCGTTTCATTTTACAAGTTGAACAGACAAGGAGTGCATTTTCCTCAGAAATTTTCTAATATTTCTTTTTTCCATTTCCAGTAGAAATACAGGATTGTCAAATATTCTTGGAGAAAATGGTCTCAAATATCTCATTTCGGACAAACTAAAGTACAATTTTTCCTTGAACTTAGAAAACTTTTTTCTTTTTATGGTGTCTTTTTAGACTCAGCTTTTTCACAATGTGGTCCAAACCCTACGTATCCGGGTGTAGTCGAGTGCCTACAACTTTCATTTGTCAGAGGCTGGGAGTGGGGTTTACTCATTTATTTAACAATATTGTAATAGCCAGTGGTTGGGGATATTCTCCTGGCGGTGGGAGTCCTGGATTTTTACCCTTGCTTTCATATTTTCTCCAATGACTCTGTGTGTGCAAAATGCACACACAGATTTAGGAATACACAGCACAGTCAAAGTTTATTTCCTTCCAGATTTGTTGGAATGCAATGGGCATCTTGTGATCTTTAATCCTTATGACTTGAAGGACTTCCAGCTGTAGGTATCAACACATAAGCAATGGTTTTAGACATCTAAATTCTCATTTATGTCCTAGACTGGTAAGCCCTTTGCCAAATTTTACCCTAAATACATGGATCGTGTATGTGAAGTTTGAGTTTAAAAGGGCTGGGAGACAGGGCAGAGGAAAACCAATAGAAATTTATTCCAGTATCAGGGTCAGGAAGCATCAGGGTCAGGGCAGACTCATGCACCAAGATCTTTCCTGATAAAACAAGAAACTATTGTATTCAAGCCAAAACATATGATGTGAGGAAGAGGAGGCACTACTTGCCAAACCAGATGTAAAGAGGCACTGCTCCTGAACTGAAGGACCAACAGTAGATGGGATAAGAACTAAAATGACTTTTCCTCTGATGATTTGACAAATATTCATGATAGATCTTTCTCAGAGCGAAGGGCTTTATTGGGAGAACACCCTGCTCAGTGATTCTTAGGAAAAATTACTTTTATGCTATTCTGCCCACATGCTTGATGATATTTCAGCATAAAAGAAGGTATAGCTCGTGTTCAAATCTGTAATATTTCA
The DNA here is from genome assembly GCF_009829145.1 of Chiroxiphia lanceolata. Classification (NCBI taxonomy): domain Eukaryota; kingdom Metazoa; phylum Chordata; class Aves; order Passeriformes; family Pipridae; genus Chiroxiphia; species Chiroxiphia lanceolata. Next base: position 6,689,432 of record NC_045642.1, read on the forward strand.
TTAACAGAGTAGTGAATATCGTGACAAGCAGCAGCAGTCTTCAAAATGCCCAAATGAGAGTTTCTATCACTTGTTCAACGTTCTTAATTATCTACAGTAGGTTCTACAACCAGTACCATAACATATGACTGAATCTGAAGATAGGAGATCACAGCTTTATTTAAGGAATCTGGCCTCAAAACAGCGATTCTATACCCTGAAATCTGCTTTCTATTACATTATATTGTCCTTGGCCATTTAGCATATGGATTTTGGTCACATCTTAAGGAACACATAATTATTATATTTTTAGACATACAGTGAGGTACCTTTGTTGTTAATTGGATATGCTGAAATTAAGATGGTCTCAAAGATTTTCGCAAAATCTAATATACATTATTTTCGTGGAACAAGTAAAATCAGAATATCTCTTACCTGAAATATCTTAATGATCTCCACATTGTGTTAAAAATACCTGCCTTGTGAATGAAAATTTAACAGTAGTTCTTTATTTTCAGTACATCTAAACTGGTATATTAAAAAAAAATAAGATGACCTGTGGCAAATTTTGACTTTTTAAAATCTGCATATCGCTCTCTGTTGTGATACCATTTGTGAAAGAATGGAAACTTTTGAGAAAACATCTGCAACCCATGAATCTCATAAAATTGCCATATCATTTCACTTGCTGATGCAGAATCGTGAAAGACCAGTCCACCACAAAAATCACATCCCTCCCGTAAAGAATCAAATGCATTTTTAAGTCACTGTGGGGAGGTTTGCATTTCAGTTTTCTGCTATTCACTGTCAAAACAGGATTGACTTTTTGTTAAACTTTTGCATTAATCTTGATCATCACACTCAATCTCTTCATCAGAGTTCTGTTACTCTATATTACTTTGGCTTTCCTTCCGAAAGAACTTTGGCAACGAAATGAATGTTTTCAGCACTTGAAATATAATAAAATTACAGGAATTTCCTGAGTTGAGCCCCTGTTTGGCTGTGCCTGGGGAAGACCTGGCAGTTGGGGTTGTGACAGGAGTCAGTAGAGTTCCCCACGAGCAAGGAGGGAGCAAAAAGTCCAGTTCCTAAGGAAGAGTGTTTTCTGCAACATCCCTGGAGTACTCACACTCATTTCATTCCCACCTCTAATGAGCACAACCATGATGGGAGTGTGTGAAGAGAGAGCCTTTCAGCGATGCAGGAAGAGCACAGGGAGGGCCAAGAGACAGGAATGGGGGGTAAAGTTGTTGTGTAGTTTGCCTTGGAGCATAAGACAAGCCAAAAGATATGAGATGCAAAAGTAAAATTTATTTACTTGCATACATTTGGAGAAATTCCCAATTCCAAGACTGGTATATTAGAACAAGTTCTAGATGTCCAATGAGGAAAAAAAGCCACAAGGTAGTGATTTTTAAATATTAATTTCTAGTGTATTATGTGGGTTTTCTTCCTTTGGCTGAAGCTTTATTTTTATTTACTGCATATATACTGAAATATGCTTGTACTATCTAATACGCTGTTTCTCTCAAAACAGTAATTTAAGAGGAATCTCATTAAAACCCCTCTTTCTGAACAGATAAACAAAGCACTAATGTATTTTTAATGAGGTAAGGTGATTTCTCGCTGTACAAATGTGCCTAGACCTGTAAAAACACCATTTTCTTCCTACCCAATGAGAATAATGATGAGTATTTATCGATGCATCATTGTCCTATTTGCTGGTAAGGATGACCTAGTGAGCTACATATAAGAACCAGGGACTCCTCTGCCAATAAAAAATTCAGTGCAGCCCTTCTGAAACAGCATCGTTTGAATTGCTAAAAAGTCATTATCATATATTTCCACAATCTTGTTTGATTTACAGCTTTCAGTTTTGTCATGTTTTTTTTGGTTTTTTTTTTTTTTATTTTATTTTTTTTATTTTTTTATTTTTTTATTTATTTAGGTTTCCCAGTTACTGCTGCTGATCCCATTCAAACTAGATGCCCATCACTCTGGGTTTCACTGTGTTCTGAATAGTTTCTCATGGCCGGAACAAAATCCAACTCCTCCTTTCTGACAAAGCCTTGTTGTCGTATTGAAGAAGCTTCTTAGGAAATATGAAATCACTCACTTAGCAATTTTATTTCTCTTAAAAAAAACCAACCCAACTCTTGGTTTTCAAGGGAAGTATGGAAAGGATTGAAAATGAGCAGGAAAGGTGTTCCCAAAGCACAGCATGGCAGTATTTTTAGAAAGCAAACCCAGAGCTGAAAAAATATGTGAAATAAAGCTTCTGAAATACAGAAATTTCCCCATCACTGATTCTCAGGAAAAAAAAAAAGGTAGGAAGCAAATTGTACCCTTTATCCAAATCCTTCCAAGCCTCTTTGGTGCCACTTAACATAAAGTACCTTGGGAAATTTCAAGTTGTCTTTATATATTTGACATATTAGATCGTATTAAAACAAGACTACAACAAAAAATTTGCATGATTTTGTGTATTTTTATATTATGTTTAGGTATCTCAAGTTTTTTTTTCCCTAATTATTACCTCAGTTGCTTTCTGAAATTTAAATATTATTATTACAATGATTATTAATGTTTTGGGTTTGGCTTTTGTTTGCTTTTTACATTTTAGTCATGGTAATGGGTAAAAGTTCTAATCTGGGTCAGAGATTTTTTGCAAATTTGTTTTATACTTTTTTTATACAGGGACTAGATTGGCTTTTACACTAAATAAATTCTATTTATTTTTTATTGTCTTCCAAATTTTTAATACATGATAGTCGTTACTTAAATTTAGCAAAGCCCTAAAACAGAGAGTTATCTAACTGGAGAAGAGGAGGCATTGGAGAAGTTCAAATTTATGTAAAATCTCTGCTTTTGGGTACAGGCATAATATAAGCAGAAACTTTCAAGGAAAAGACATACTTTGATCAATAGACATTTGAATTAATATCTAAATGGTTAATGTATATTGCATATAAAAAGATATATCTGACAGAATCTTGGAAACTGTTTTCCTTTCATTTCCTAATTATGGAAAAGCTGCTTCCATAAAATAATAATTAATCCTAAATTGGACTCCAAGAGGTTTCAAGAGTATTTTGTGAATTATTGGGACTTAGTTTTTTCCACTTGGGGCTTCTTGTGGAAATGTACATATTTTTTTAAATCTCTAGGGCCAGCTTGTTCGCTCATCAGTAATAACAAATATTGATCTCAAGTGTGCAGATTCTGGACAAAGACAAGTGAACTTTTTTAGGAGCATTTAATTTCAACGAATGGACATTAGTTTTGAAGAAAATTGAGCACTGCCATCTTTTGTTGGAAGAGACTAACTGCAACTCTCAAATAGAATATTTGGATCAGTTTTGACTCGTACACATTAATTTCTGTCAGGTTCGTTTACCTTAATAAGACAGACTTTTTTCTCACTAAACACAAGAAAGAACATTTTCTATACTTGGTGAATATCTGCTGAGGGAGGAGACTTCAAACATGAACAGAAGTCAGGACCTACCATTCTACTAGACTGATACAATTTTACAAATGAAAACATTCAGGCCAAATCCATGAGAACAGATAAGGTCTTTTTTACAATAAAGGCAATGTGTTAGAGTTTAATCCAGCTAATGTTTTTAAACAAGGGAGAAAAATTACCTACGTGTAACCTCTACTGCTGCTGAATCACAGTTTCTTTTCTGAGAAGAGAGATCAAACCGAGGGTGGTCAGAAGGCCTTTGCTTTCTGTTGGGTAGCTCAGGGAGGAAAGAGTGAAATGAAAAATGGCAGGTAATGGACGTGAAATGTAGAAAGTGTTGCATCTCTGATTTTACTCGTTGCGTATTGTGGCACCTTAACAAGGACTGGTGCTTCATGAGCAAAGGAGTTTGTAAGAAATAGCTTAGTGAAAATTCACTGGGAGTTCTGGTTTTCTAAAATGGCTATCAAGTCTTCATCCTCCTAAGTTAAGTTTCCATACTTATGATTTTCTGTGTACGTAATTTGCTCATTTATAATACTTCTTACCTTCAGTTATTTCTGAAACTTCTCTAACTGACCAGCTCAGGACTCTTAAATCTGCATTTGACTGTCAGTCCTGCTGAAGTAGTTTGATGAAACTGTAGTTTGATGTCATTACCTCAGTAGGAGTCAAAAAGAAGAATGGGCTTGTAATACATACACTGCACTCCAGCTGTTCTTCCTTCCCACTATACAGTAGATTCTCATCTGGAATTGCAAGGTAGTGGAAAATGCATATGGCAGAGGGAAAGATGTGAATGCCAGGAGATGGAAGAACTCTCTTTAATATGAGTGCTGGGCTTAAACCATCCTTTCACCTGAATATCCCTCCTTACAGTAATTTGTCCTGAGCAGGTAGAACTGCCGTCAGTCATCATAAACTGCAGAAGGGAGCCTGAAACCTGAATTATCCTCCACATTTGTGCTTGTAAAGATTTCTTTGTGTTCTCCATTCAGGTGCTACCTGAGTTTGAACACTAAACGTATCTGAAAGGACAACCATTATATTCTTGCTGTATCCAAGCCCCAGATGATCTAAGCTTAAAAGACAGTCAATTTTTTTTCCCTGGAAATATCCAAATCTACACTATAAATATGTCAGTTCTTTACAAACGAAATTGTTTTATAAACCACTATCAATACTTTAGTATAAAATGTCTTTACCATTGGTGTCTCTAAATTTAGTTTCTAATTTCCTTTACAAAGGGTTGAACCGAACCAATATTTTGCTTTATTTCTGTTTAGACATACAGGAAATTATCCAGCTTGTGTAAAACAAATAACAAACACTATAAGATGTTAATCTTTTTATCTGTCCAGACTCCAGCTTTAGTTATATTCCAGTAGCTTGTATGAAGGAGCTTTGGAAACTGGATTGTTTGCCACACAGCTCATCTTGTAAAAAAAAGTAAAGTGGGAGAGAAATCTGCCCATGGTTAAGAATTCCTTCTAGTTACCAGGACCTTCCTGTTTCAGTGGCATCTGTGATGTTTCAGACAAGTCTGAAGCTAAACCAGATCAGTGTCACTGTGGGCTTTGGTGAGCCTCTGAGCAAGCAAACTAATTATGTGACCTTGTGCATCTTTGGAAGTGTGGGGAGTGAGAATGAACTCAGGAAAGAAAGACCCGCAACCTCCTGTTCTTCAACTGTGGAATGGCCTACAGGCCTCTGCCTTGCCTGAAGACTATCCTAAAACCTGAGATGTAAAATTCAGATAAAGATTCTCATAAGACTTAGACTCATATAGTTCTCACTGATTTCCAAATCCAAAGTCCAATTTGCAGAATAAAAATCTCTTCCTCTAATCCATTTTGATAAGAAATAATTAGACTCAATGCGTTAATACATATTTAATACAATAATATGTTCAATCAATCAGCTTATATAATTTTTATTCTTAGTTTTCCCAGCAGGTTTTGGCAACGACTGCTTCACAGCCTCAAAGAAAGGGACTGCAACAATTTCATTTGGTTCTGTGAGTAAAAACTGTTTACTCAAACAGCAGAATGTTAATGAGTACATCCCTATTAATCTCTGTGTCTTTTGTAGACACAACTTGTTCACAAATTATTAAGCAGTTTCATTCTATGTCCTCACCTTTCACCGATATATAAGCACTGAATTTTGAAAGAGGTAAATGCCACTTGTTTAAGTCTTTTTTATGTAACATCACTTACAGGTTTGGCCATGCAAATGCTTTCATCAATATTAGCACAACTACACATCAATAAAATGTCCCAATGACCTAATTATTTGTTTACTACAGGTAAAGAACAATACATTTACTGGAGGTATAATTTAATACACTCAGACTGTCCAAGTAATGTTTACATAAAATAGGGGGGTGGTGTTGGTTGTAGTCTTTAACTTAATAACATAAACACATTTGAGTGATATAAGAAAGCAAAAATGTTTCCGCCCACAGTCAATTGTCAACTGATGAAAGGGAAAAAGGCAAGTTTGTGAACTGAATGTGCCTTTACAGATCAGGAAGAGTTATTTTTCCCGTCTATAAAAGTTTAAATGTTTTAGGGGAGGGGGAAAAAAGGCATGGTGAGAGCAAGGGCTCCTTAAAAGTAATGCATGCAATTGGGGTAAAAATGAGAATGGTGATGCCCCCCCTGGCCAAGAAGGGTATCTCTGAACTCTGCTAAAGTGAGGGAAAATGGGCACTGCCCTATTTGCATTGATAGCTTACAGCTCAATTCTTCATGCAACAAAATTTGCATTACAGTGTCCAACTCTAGTGTGTTAAAAGTTCGCATGGTAAAATCTTAAACTAAGGGCATGATTTGGGGCGTTTTTCTCCTTTTTTTTTTTTTTAATAATAAAACTCCCATGATTTTTGAAAACTGAGTATGATGAGCTGTTTATGAGCAACACAAAAACACTCCTCATAAGAGCAGATACAGCAGATATAAAAAAAGCAGTAAAATCAATTTAAAAAAAGGTAGCAAGAACCTCTCGTTCACCAATCCTACTGCATTTCCTTTCAAGACTGGGATTTTCAAACTCTTGCCCCGTATACTGCAGAACGGCAGTAAGGCACCCACCTGCTGCTGGAAGGGAAATTACTACATTTGAGAAGTCAAGCATATCCTAGAGGGCTTCTAGATCATTCATGATCCTGCACTTTCCTCACTAAGTTCTGTTTCCCAAGTAATTAGGTGGTATCTACTTACATGCAGTAGACTAACCTCTGTCTCACGCATTCATGCCTCATTTCCTCATTTAATGCTCTTTTCAGTCTTGTTATTTATTTTCTTTAATATTACACTTCCAGCTCTATAGCCAGATGAGTCACACTCATTGCCATCCACAACAACACTCTCCAAGGCCTGTGAAACAATAAAGTAATTCATAAAAGCTTTTCCACTGAAGTTACATACAGAGAATCTAACCTTTATTTTAGTGGCACTTGAATTAGGATGAAGTTCCATTCAGAGGAGATTATTCATGATAAGAAATAGAAGAACATAATGTATTTTATAAAATTAAGAAAAAGAAAAAAGAAAATAAAAGAAAAAAGAAAATAAAGGAAAAAAGAAATAAAAAAAGAAAAGAACCCACAACACCACAACATAGCATCATAGCGGTGTGAGACACAGAGGCTTACACTCACCAACTCTTTTTCATTCAGAAACATAAAAAATAAAAATATATTGAAAGTTTAAGACCATTTTCCTTCCTTGCCGTAGAAAAGGGGAGATCCAGTTCTCAGAAAGTTCTTCATTAAATACAGAATGACTGACTTATTTTCATCACAACAAAAGAGCATTTCCAAACACTGTTTTCCCTGAGCTGTATACTGCTCCCTGATCAGCTATCATTATTCCACCTACATTCATTACATTTCACAATTAGAATTTGGGATCAGATAGTAATTGTTACTTTCCTGAAGGTGACAGGGGTTCTCTCCAACATCCCTTCTTAACATACGGGAAAAAAAAGTTGCTAGCCAAGAATAAAGATATCCACAACTCAAACAAAGACTCTATTCACCTGTAAGAGAGGGGAACTGTATTTTTTCCATTATAGAATAGAATCTTGACCTGTGAAAGTATAGTGCTTTCCTTTTTCTCTCATTCTAACCCAAAGATTCAGTTCATTAATTATTAAAAGAACATACTGAACGAGGAGATGGAAGAATTGTTGTTATTGCTCTCTTCTTTATGGTAGCTTGCTCCATTGACTTCCACTGGAATTAACATTGGAACATCTGAACACACATTCCTTATCTGTACTTACATCACCCAAGCATTCCCATATTAAGGAAGGTGACTCTTAGCTTGCTGGGAAAAGAAAAATTATTTAACAACATGTGCATTCAGAATTCAGAGTCTGATACTGTGTAGCTCGTGAATTCTGTTAACTTGGCTTCAAGATGACAAACACAAACTTGAATAGACAAATTTTGCTGAAATGGGAAAAAAATAGGGGGGTTTAGTTTCTTTTTGTTTTAAAAGCAAATAAACCAATTTACCTTTACAGGGCAGAGGAACTGGAAATGAAATCAAGGAACCAGACTCCTACATTTCTAATGTTCTAACTTCTAATATGTTCAGAACTTATATAAAATGGGAGTATTTTGCCAGAGCAACACAAAACCACTAAGGATTAAGTTTTTTGTCCCAGTGAAGAGCATTCCATTCCCATTTGAGGAATATTTATTTTTTTTCAAGATAAAACAAGTGTTACTTGACACATTCAAATAACGTAAGTTTTCACAGTTAAAAAACCCCAAACACAATGAAACATTGAAACTATCATTTCAATACCATTGCAATGCTATTAAAAATCAAAGCATAACATTTCATGCTTGCAGAAGATGATGAAAAGGGACATATCATTTATACCACCTTAAAAAGCTACTTTTCTTATAAATTGTGCCATAAGATTTATATAATAAAGTTTCATTAACTTATTTTTTACACCTCCATATTTATGGAGACTATGGCATGTTACAGCTCTGTGTAAATGTCACATATACTTTTGCCAATCTCACTGTATAGAAAATGTTATATCTCTGTAATATTCTTTAAAAAATATAATCATCTTTGGCTGTACACTGGCATTGTTAGCAGAGTCCTTTACAACAATAGAGTACATTCTGTAATTTTCCCTAGAGCTGAAAACTCTTTCAAATGAACATGAGTCAGGCAGCACTTTTGGGAATAATGCTGCAAAGCTGTAAATGCTGCTCACCGTTCCTGTGAAGAGTGACTTTTGGAGGAAGTACATCAAGTGCCAGATGCAAACTCCAGTTTCCTGGAGTCCCTGCTAGCACAGGGATGTTTTCAAAGACATTGCTGTATGTTGTCTTGCTAACTTTGAAGAGAAACAGCTAGTTAAGTTGACAAACAAAACAAGGGCTGTACAAACCAAATACAAGAAACTGATTTAAATATGGCTCTGGATTCAAAGTTATTTGCACTTTTTGATTCGAGATAATTTTATATTAAATATTGGTTATTCGAAATGAAAATCAAACACCAACTTGTTTATTGGAGAAGGATTAACAATAAATAGCTTTATTTTCAGCACTTTGATGATAGTTCTGAGACTTCTTTTAAACTTAAAGACATACTCAGCTCTTCCACCTTCTTCTAGGAGCCTGCACCACTGTAACTGTGCCTTCCATTTGGAAGTCTAACCATGTGAGAGGAGTCAATATGATAACTTCAGTAATTAAACTCTTTTCAGAAGCAGGAGAAAGCACAAGGTGGCAAAAAAACCCCAAACTTAATCTGAATCCAATATAAATAATTTTACTTCTTTCTGCAACTACTATTACCCTTCCAAGAAAGCTTTCATCATATTGATGATGCAATTACTATAATTTCCTTTGGTTCAGGCTTTGTAAAGGTGTGTCTTCTTGGGGTAGATGCTGACTCAGATTTCTGATGGTTTCTGTCAACAATGAACCTAATTAAAAAAAAAAAAAAGATGTGCAATAATATTTGCGAAATTGTCGTGTTTCAAAAAAATATTAAGAATATTTCACTTTCTGACAAGATTAGTATTTCATTGAAAGAAACCTGAAGACACAGACAATTGTCATGGAATGCATGATTTTTTATTATAAGCATTTTAAGTAATTTTTCTTAAAGGACTTGATACAAAGCTGGGCTTCCCAAAGTTGTGTATTGTTAAATTTTCAAAATCTCTTACCCTCTAAGTCCTTGTGCTTTACATAGTGTTACTAGTCTGTGTGTAATGAATGATACATGAAGGGTTGTTAGGAAGTTGTGCTGTAGGGAAAGACTTTATTCTGAGTCATGAGCAGTGCTGAACTGTAGACTCATTAATTTGATTAAAAGCATGGCTCGTTATAGGCCAGCTGCTTATGCAATTTTTAAATAATACATAGTTTGAGATCTCATTAATTGAAGTTTTATTTATTTTCAAGGCTTTTTGGTCCTGACTGTTGCATTATTACATTGTTTACATCGTCACATTTACCACTGGCCATACATCTGCAATACCTGCATGTTTGCAACACAATCTTTCTTATGCTTTCTAGATATATATAGTACAGTTTTCAGCTTTTTGGCAAGATTTGGAATCATGAATCATTCAATAGATGAATATATTACGTAGCTTCGGTGCTTGGCCCATCTCTGCATCCATTTTGAAAAATAATTATCTAACCCAATAAAGAAGCTTAGAACTTAAACAATACTTTGAAAGAAACTTCCTTTCTCTTTTTCGAAAAAGTAAATTCAAGTAGGATACAGTTAACAAAACAATCTACTGGGAAATTAGCTCTGTAACTGCTTTCATGCATGTAATTCTTTCCCCGGTGGACAAAGTTATTAAGGTCACAGTGATAAGATTATTCTTTCTATGAATTGCTCAGTATTACAAACCATGAGGCAATCAGCAATAAATAAAATATTATTCTGAATCATCTTAATAGATGCCAAGTCAGTAGGCAGCAAATAGGCCAGGATAGTTAAAAAGAAAAAAAAAAGAAAATAATGAAAAAATAATGTTGGAGGAAATTTTACAGCAAAAGAAAAAAAATTAGCTCTGCAAAGCCAACTCTGTTAAAAGTTTCTGTTCATATTATTCTTAGATGAACTATTAACATCATTTTCAGAAGGAATATGTAATTATTTGAGTCATTTCCAATCTACCCTCTCTAGTGACTGCAGAAAGTTGATCTGTGTCATAAAAGACGCAGGAAACATCCTGGAATGTGACTCTATGTGGAGAGAACAGTAATGAAAAATTTCCTTCAAGACCTAAGATTTCTTATTTGTGGAGCCCTTGCTGACAGGCTTGTGTTTGACATGTCTGGAAAGCTTGTAATTGCCTGGCTCTCTTATATTGTACTCTGATTCCACAGAGAACTGCTTCGTAACTCAATTAGAGTTCCCTGGGAATATAACATTTACTAATTAGGAAACGTGAATGACAGACAAAGTCTTAGAACTGGGGTGGGCTCTGGACCTTTTTATCAGAATTGCATGCATTTTTCTCTCACAGAAAAACACACCTGATTTAGAGATGGCAAATGCTGTTTCAAAGCTTGACATTTTTTCCAGTCACTGCGAAGATTTATCCTGAAGGTCAAACAGAAAAAGAAATTTTCCATCTCTGTATGTATCTTTCAAAAAAATTCTGAAAATTTACAGACACAGATATTCATCTGGTGCTGAATAAGAATATAGAGTTAAAAAATCCCATATTAACCAAGTCCAGAGGAGCTTAACTAGACAGTAACTATTGCTGGTAAGGCTTTTTCTGAACAGGTGTAACAGGTGCTTTCTTGTGAAATGTGTTAAACTCCTGTTCTAAAATCTCAGATATACATCCCCCTCTAGACACTCAGCTTCCAAGAAAGAACACCACATGGAAGAGACAGTTAATGCATCTTTCCGGGCTTGTGGCATTTTAGGCTTTCTAGTACACTCACACATTCTTCTACCTGAGCAGCACTCAATTTACGCAAAGAACAAGAGAGAGATCTATCAAAGGATGTGTGAGAAATTTGGCAAATGCCATATTAAGGCAAAAATCTTACGGAGATGATGAAAAAGAAAGTACAGTGATTGAACCATCTAAATCATAGAGCTGAAAATCATTTTGAATGTAAGATGCCATACAAATTGACTGGTGTAATTCAACACAGTGCTGTTACTCCTCTGTCCTGTCTCAGGACACGCTGTTGAACCTTCATCCAAATTAACTTGCACCTTTCTTTGACACTGTCACGGACCCTTCATCTATAATTCTCTGCATTTCAACAAGATACAATCTTGTCTTTAAATGACAATGAGCTGAGCAAGACAAGGTTTGAAAGATTCATCCTCATGGATCTTTGAGCTGAGAAGCATGCAAAGTCATGCACAGGACTGATCAAGTAATTAATATTTGAAAACGTTAGTGGTTTAGAAGGGTTTTATTAGCTGTTTCCACACACAACTGCAAAATATTGTAACTCCTGGAAGTTTTTTTAAAACCTGGGTTGCATCAGGCACAGCACCACCAGCCAGGAAAAAGGAGCTGATTGTCCTGCTCTGCTCTGACCTGGGGCAGTCCCACTTTAAATCTTGTGTGCAGTTTTGGCACCAGAATGTAAAAAACTCACTAAGCTATAAGAGAGCATCCAAAGGAGGGCAATGAGGATGGTGAAGGGCCTTGAGGGAAAGCCGTGTGAGGAGCAGCTGAGGGCACTTGGTGTGTTCAGCCTGGAGGAGACTGAGGGGAGACCTCACTGCAGTTACAACTTTCTGGTGAGGGGAAGAGGGGGGACAGGTACCAATCTCTTCACTCTCACGACGAGTGACAGGACTCGAGGAAACAACATGAAATGGAGTCAGGGAATTTTAGGTTGGATATCAGGAAAAGGTTCTTCCCCCAGGGGGTGGTTGGGCACTGGAACAGGCTCCCCAGGGAAGTGATCACAGCACCAAGCCTGAGAGAGTTCAGGGAGTGTTGGACACCGCTCTCAGGCATATGGTGTGGCTCTCGGGGTGCCCTGTGCAGGGCCAGGAGTTGGACTCAATAATCCTGATGAGTCTCTTCCAAATCAGCATATTCTCTGATTCTATGAACACCAAAAATAAAAACGAAAGAAAACATTTTTTTTTCCTTTAATATGACTGGCAATCTCTCTCTAATACACATGGTTGTTAAATGGATAATCTTAGTATTATTCAGTGCTTTTATTTTAAACAGACCTTGTCCACGGAATCATGAATTATAAATCCATGGACTACGGAATTGTTCCAGTAGTAGGCCCCTCACTTGTACAGTTATTGCGATTCTACATCTGTAAAGTATCATGAGTTATGTAAATATACTTATCATTAACTTATCAGAGTTTACAAGCAGTTCTAGTTTACAAGTTGTTCTAAATTTACTCCAGAGGGCTCAGCTGATAAGTTATCTGACAGCAACTGTTTTGGTTTTGAGTCTGGTTTTCCACTAGGCAGATTTTAGTGGTTGTTTTCCCCTTTGGTTACTACACTCACAGAAAAGCATGCAGCCAACTGCTTCATCCAAATAACCCTTAGAGATTCACCTGTTCACCACTACTTGTAGTTGGACTACATGGTTGTTGAAGGTTCCTTCTGATCAGAACTACTCAATTCTATTCTCTTCCATTCTGTCCTTTAAATAACTCGTGGAGTTGTAGGAAATAACTGACATGCCTGTATCTAGAAAGATGAATGTTTGGACCAGTTTCATGAATACTATAAGTGTACTGTTCAAAAAAAGTTTTCCTTGCATTGGATCTCAATTTGTGGTAGTACCTGAAGTTCCCAGCTCCAAGTACAACTGCATTCATCTTCATCACTAAGGTCTTCCTATGCAGCAACATGTAAATTGCCTGTGTGAACAAATTGGACTTTCTGGAAGAACAAAGTGAATGAAGAGCCTGGGTTTAGTTTACAGGATATCTAATAGCATAACATTTCTCTAAAATCCATGTCCTACTATTATAACTGTTTATAACCATAACAAAATTTTGTCTATCACTCAAATAGACAAACAATTTATCGCAGAAAAAACCCAAACCAAACAAAAAACAAAGCAAACAAACAAAACCACAAAACCAAACCAAACCAACCAACCAACCAAGCAAAAAACCAAAAAAAGCCCACACCCTGAACCCCCAAATATAATCTCACTGTTCTATAGGAAACAAAGGGAAAGGTACAGTTTATTGATTGATAAAGAACTAATCCTTCCAAGACCAATTTCTAGAAGACAGCAATTGTGCCTTCGAAAGTTGGCATAGTGAGTTAGTGAACGAAAAATAATCACTTTCCATTGTCTCTGTGGTTGCCCTGTCTGTTTCTTAAAAGAAGCTTGGATGTCTTTTTTTTTTTTTCCTGAAAAACAATGGAAATGTGAAGTACCTATCAGAAAATATAAGTTTCAATTTTTAAGGGATTTTTTTTTTTAAGTGAAACTTCAAAATGCCTATTTGGGGGGAAAAAGTAAAAAAAAAAATCTTTAATTGAACTTACCTTTTAGGAAAGGCAAGAGGAAAAACTGTCCTCAGCTGTTGCATGAAAAATGGACCATCCAAGCAAAAAACATCCCTAGAGAAAAATTTCACAAATGAAAAGGACTGTACCAATTCAGCATATTCTGTGATTCTGTGTAACAAACACAATGTCTGTCTTCACTGTGAGTCTTATGTCTCACCTTCCCAGATGATGGCAGAACTTGCCTCATGGTCTCTAAGTATAATTCTATCAATAATGATGATTTTTTTAATAGAAGACATTTGTTATTGAACACTCAGAAGTGTAAGAAATAGTTATGGTTCCTAAAGAAACGACAAATTAGTTAATGCTCATGTGTTATGAAATGAGGCACACAAACTTTTGGGAGGATTATATGTTTTGGACCAGTTATGTATATAAAGCATAAGATAAACTAAAATCACAAAATGCTATAAATAATACATATATTTGTTATCTCTATCACACTGCTCCTTCCAGAGTAGCTCTGATCTTCTCAGTATTATCAGGCTTGACTTTTGGGTGAAAGGACACTTGTAACCAAAGACACCAGAGAATTCTTACTTTCTGGGTACATGCAGAGCCTCTATTTAAAGTCTCATACAAAAGGTTTCTATAGAAACCTGAAGGACTCAGCCAACCAGTGCTAAAAAGCTGGACCCTGAGGCCTATACAAAACCCACAGTAACGTTTATCTGTCCTACTGGCTCCTGAAGCCACTGATCTCCACCATGCTTCAGCATATATTCTTCATCCATGCTGTTATACCTTACATCAGCATACTCTTACCTTGGAAAATAAAACATTCTTCTAACTGTTAAAAACGTGGCTTTAACTCAGGTCCTTAGCTGATCTCAGAGCTAGTGAATTGAAAATTAACTCTGCTCTCCTTTCTGGCATGTACTCTCTCCTAGGACATGTAATATGAGTTTTACTATTTTTTTAAAAGGACCTGTTTGTCCTATATATAGTTGTGCTTCAAATTGTTACTCACTAAAAGAGCAAGTATTTTTGGTTCCTTCTGAAAGTCATATTTCCATAGTGATGCAGAGCTGACAAAAATACGCAATACATCATGATAACTGAAGCTTAACTCACTATCACAGCTACTGCTCCCAGCTACCATTTTATAACCAGTCTGGAATGTTATATTGGTTCAAAACTCAGCTTTTTTCTGAATCCTATTTTAATATATATTCAGTATAAAGCATTCATTTTTAATTTGCAGCTTGCTCTCGGTTTCTGTTTTGGTTTGTTTCAGTTAGCTATCCGAGGATAAAATAGAGCTAATGACTCACTTCAGGGTCCACCCCTAAACAGCAGCTTGATGAAGCTGCACTAGGTTTGTCTTCCCTGTGCAAAGAAACACTCTCTTAATGTCTGCAGTCCTCCAGCAGTTCTTGCAGAATGCTTCCATCCCTAATCTCAGCAGCATCTCTTTCCATCATGCTTGTTTTCATGCTCCAGAGCCACCAGGGTCATCATTCCTGAAACAGCAGATCCCTGTGTTTCTCTGCTAGAATGCTCATAAATGTGCATGTTGGGTTGGTTGTTAGGACTATGCAGAAATCCAGAGATAACACATCCATTGGGTCACCAGAGATGAAAACTTTCACTGAGCAGGGAGTGTAGCACAAGATGGAAGGCAACTTACCTCTTTCACTTACTTTGGGCAATGCTTTCAATGTAGGAAAGACAGACCACACACTTCTCATGTCTGTTTAATGGCAGTTTTCTCCTTGCACAGAATCTTTTTTTTTTTCTTCACAATATTCTTAGAATTGCAGATTCCTTCATTTCTCTACTACTTATATTTCCTCATGGCTCAATTTCTGTTAAAAGAACATTTCAAAAAGAATTTCAATCTATATAGGAATATTTCCTTTCCTCTACATCATGAAGAACCTGTAAGGATGAGAGAACACCAAAGTTCAACAGCAATGCCAATGCTTAACAAAGACATCTCTCCAAGAGAAATGGAACATTAATTTCTCTCTGAGTTTGCAGAGAAATGATAATAAGACATACCACAGATACCAACTCCAAAGATAATTATGCATACCATCCATGAACAACTCTCACAAATGTTATGGAGTTTGGGGCAAGTTTATCTTTATAAAGAATTCATGACATCCTGCCTTTCAATCATCTCAGGTCCACCCACACTGACATTTCACAAACCAAACTTACCCGTAATACCTCTCAGCGCGAAGCATTTTCTACACATTTGTTCAGGTCAGCAGGAAATGTTCTTATTTTCCAGCCTTAAAAAAAAAAAAGAAAAGAAAAGACTATACTCCCCCATTCTTTTAATAAAGACTACTCAAGGTCAAGATCAAGAAAACAGGCCTCTGTCCTTGTCTTTTGTCCTCCTCTTAGTTTGTGCAATACCTTCTTTCACATAATTCAGAATACATTTCCAATTAGAACTTTGCCACTCTTACAAGTTCTTTCTCCCGTGGATAACCCAGATCAGACAGTAACAAAATGACAAATATTTGACAGCTTTGTCTACTTCCTATGGTAAAGAGAAGGAGCTACCACCATAAAAATTAACTCTAAAAAATTAAGTTATGGACAACAAAATGCAGTTTTTGCCTATTTCTCAGTTAAATCCATGCTGTACCTTTTTTATGCCAAGAATTACATCATGAGTTCTCCTTCTATGATTATTGTAAAGATCTGTTAAGGCACTTTACATTGGATTTTCATTCTATATCTTAATCTCTTACTAAGTCGTCTAGACCAGGTTGTGTTTTTTCAACAATGTTAAAAACTGCTGAACAGTCCTTTTTCTAATTCTGAGGCAACAGTTGTGCTTTTCCCACTGATGGACCTCAGTGACATACTTCACTTATCAAAAAATGACAAGAAAGACAACTGGAGAGTTAGAGTTGCCAAGGCAATACATGTCTCAGCTAAAGACAAACTTCTGTGTATGATACTCATAATATTTGATGAACTCAGATTTTTTGTGAACCTTATTTTAATATATATATATATATTTTAATATATATTCAATATATATATATATTTCAATGTTGGAAAACCACTCATGGAAAGTAGTAGGGTACTTATGCAAAAGGATGGTGCAAAATCATTAAACTTACAAAAAACTATATATTTTATATCTCTCTATACATAGATGTATATGTCTTATCTATATACCCTATATGACTTAAAATGATGTAATGCTAATTCACATTTACTGGTTCACCAAGAAAATTATTCTACAAAATTCTGTAAGTACTAAATGCTATTATTCTCCAATTTACAGATTTTTGTTGTGGAAGTAAGGTCACTTGCTCACAGCTTGCTACTGTGTCATGGCACCAACTGTATTAAAACTAATTTATATTAAAATGAACTATTACATCTGAATAATGTAGGGAACCATTACTGCAATTTCAGAGAAAAGTCCTCATCAGCTTCTGAATTTTACTACTGTACCACTTCAGTACCATGCAGACTCACTCATGAAAATTGCTTTCAAAAACCCGTGTCAAAGAATGCTGAACAAGGTTTTCAGAGCCTTTTAATTAATTTTTAATCTTTGTTCCCGAGTATGGAATTGATGTCAATAAAATGTCCGGAAGGCCTTTATTTTATTTTATTTTAAGAAAAAATATTCAGGTTTATACCAGTATTTGCTCTCAGGTATGGCTGAAACATTTTATCCTAAACTCCCCAAAAAATGTCAGCTTCAGGCAACTCGTCTCAAGTTAAAAATATCGGCTTTGGGAAAGGAGTACAATAAAGCAAATGAAAAGGGTCTGGCAGCTGGAAGTGTCAGTAAAGCTTAACTCTCAGTGACACAGCGAGTTCCCTGTGCAGCACAGGGCATCACAAAGCCTGTGTGGCAAATGTGGGTTTTGTGGTCTGGAGGCACTTCTTTATGATTGCCACCACCCTGCAAATGTCAGACATGTGATGTGAATTTCTATTCACATTATCACTGCAGTGGATAATCCTGAGTAATCACTATAATCTGTTTTTAGCAACTGTGGTCATGACAGGGGATGTACATCCACGTCCTTAACTTTCTCGTAGGAAATCATTGCCAGTTCTCACCCCAAAGTTCAGGAGATGGGAAAACGAGACTAAAACAGCAGAAAAATCTGTTTTTCAAGATTCTACAGTGCCGGTCTGACTTGTGAGATATTCTCTCAGAGTCCTTGAACACATGTACAATTAAGAACTTAATTAATTCCACTGAAGGAAATAAAGCTGCTTTGTATGCATTACTGTTTTGAAGGAGTACAGTATTGTTCTCATGACAGTAATATTTCATGGAACGCTGTTGAAAAGGGTGAATTATAATTTTTTTATTACACAGAACAAGAACTACCTCACCCCCCCAAAAATACCTCCACACAAACTTAAAAAACAAGATAGAGATAAAATGTATTCTTTTACAATTTAAAATATATTTAGGATGTAAATAAACTGAGCACATCCAGATCTCAGAGAAACTAGTTAAATTTAGTTAGAGATTCTAGTCAAAGTTCTTTAAAGTAGCACTACATACTTTGAGGAAAGGCTCTTTTATGCATTCAGAGGAGATATTGCTCATATTTCTTTGCTAAATATCAGCACATGTACTACAGATTGCAGAATGACTGCTGCTGCTGAAAAAAGATCTCAAAAAGGGGTCATAAAAGGAACAGGCATGAGATTTGATTTAAGGACAAAATGTTCTAAAAATAACATGCCTGTGTATGATATTGCTCTAACAAAGAAAAAGTAGATAATTATAATAAATTCAAATTGAGGTCCCCAAAAAAGAATACTATAAGCACACATTTGACACACTAGAAGAAAGAAAGAAAAATTAAAGGTAACACATGCCACCAACATTTTAGACTTTTCTTCTGAATATTCTGCTGGGGATAGTAATATTTATTGCTTTGCCTTATAAAAGAATGAATGAATGGATTAATAATATATTTATAAATAAATTTTAAATGTGTTAACTTTAGAATTAATTTATTTGCTGAGAAGAGTTTCGACTGAAGATAAAATCCTCTTAGTTTTTCAAAACAACCAAAACAATTCAATAAAATTGAAAACGGAACAATTTATTTAATCAAAGCCTTGTTATTTTGTGGTCAAAATACTCTATCATAGAACTAATATGATCTTTAAAGTCCCATAAAATTGAATACTCTGACAATGTTCTGATCTTTCTAAAATTCAAAAAAGGCTTCCAGTGAAGACCGAGGCAGACTAGAACCAGTATTTCCATCTTAACTGCCTTGGTAAAGGAGCTCAGCAGAGAAGGTTTCTCAAGAAAGAAGAACAGCTCCAGCAAAGCAGGATTTCTGGGGTGTCTTGCTGCATAAAAGTTACCATTCCTGACAGAGGTGCAGCAGATGGAAGGCTGTGACTAAGGACAAATTTTAATTGTGGAAAATTAATCTTGTAATTTTCTAGTAGTCCTCTAGCAAGAGATCAAATATCATCTGAAAGCACTGCTAATAAGATGTTCTTCAGAGACACCTCAGGGAGATAGGATTGTAGAAGAAGATTAATGAAGATATAGGCTACAGAAAAAAAAGGAAATAATATGTTCCACAGTGCATCCGACTTTTGATACAAGAACATCAGTGAAATTGAGAGATACTTATTTACATATGAATGTATTCTAATGAGGAAAGAAAATATAAATCATAAAAGAAAGGAAGAAACACAGCTTTTTTGTTCTAAGTTGACAAACATCACACAAACACCCTGAGTAAGGAAGGCCCTGGTGACTGTTTTAATTTCTAGGACTCAGTAGACTATAAAAATCAAGACTCCTGTCTCATCTTAGAAAATATTCAAGATAAAAACCCTCACCTGAATATGATTACTTGAGCAGTAATAAAATTACTTTCTTGAGGTAGTTGGATCCAGCCCAACAAGCTCTCCTATGTCTTGCTGCTATGTCCAATAACCAAATCCCATTTTATGGGTAGCAGGCAGGATCATGAGCAGACCACTGAACCTGAACACCTCTGACACAGAAGAATTGCCTAAACCTCTTGCTGAACGTTCAGTTTAATGGAAGTCAAAGTAATCCTTTACTCAATACACATCTTGCAAAATATCTATGTTTTCACAAAGCTAATTCCTGCAAGATTAACTTTTTCAAAACAATGCAACATCACACACAGAAGAATCATTTCCAAACAATTTTAACATCCTAGATATGGGTTTCTGGGTATGAGAGAAGGACTGGTATTCAAATAAATGAAATAAGCAAGGTTTGGGTTATTTTGTTCTGTTTCCCAAGAAATTAATCTCATACTTTTCTGTCACAGAGCTTTAGCTTCTCTTTAAGAACTGAAGTGTCCCAGTGTGCTCCTTTGGGCCAACAGAGCTGCCCCAGGACACAAATTTCAAGAGGGTGAGTGTGGGAGGCCCCTGCTAAGTATGGGACACAGGATGCCTGCCTTTAGAAAGCTGTAATGACCAAACCTTTGATCTCAGACTAAGAAGGACAAAACCCACAGACTCCTCCTGTTTTCCTTTCTGAACAACAGTTGCTGCTCCAGCCAGCTCAGTCCCACTGCTGTACCCAAACAATGAATAATTTCATAACAAACACACAAATTAGTTGACTAAAGTAAATTTACTTCCTGTTATGATGGAATGAAGTAGTTGTATGACACCTATTCTTTGGGTGCTGATATATCTTTCATAGGTCTAATTAATATTCTTATTTTGAACAAAGACTGAATAGGACACCAGAATTATTCCAACATAACTCTAAAAACTTATAATGAACTGCATGTCTTAATACCAATCAGGGTATTGCAGAAACAGAGCAAATAGGCAGGAAATACAGTGTTCTTTCCCACTGTTCTCATGTTATTTCAGCCCATTACACAGGTACAAAGTGATGTCTAACAGATAAAGTTCACATTATGGTTTTTAAAAAATTGACTTTTAGAATGGGACAACATATAAGAAGTCTGAAAATGAAGAGGATGATACATTAAGTCACCAAAATGGAATTTTATGATGGCAGTAACATGTTCCCCAGCTATTCCTTTCAAGTATCAATGGCAGCATCTAAAAGCAATTGAGTATTACAAATTAATTAGAAGAAAATTAGTAATGTATTAAACTTACATTGCAAGAAAGACTAAATAGTTTGTCAGTGAATAATACACACTGCATACAGACCTACACAAATGAAATAGAAGTGCCTCAAAGAAATAACTGTTGGCTTTGATGCTATACCAGCAATTAATTTTCTGCCAAATCCTTCAAAATTTTATTACATAAATAATCCATTCTCCTGACATTTTCTAAACAGAACTGCTCAGAAGTGAAAACTGTTGTCCTTATGCTCCCCTGAAAAGCTGCATTCACTGTATGTCTGCCCCAGTCTGTTCTACATTATTTTCTGCAGCTGAAAGATCATATCCTGCAACAGCATCACAAAAGAAAGTGGAACCAGCAGAGCTTTGCTAACCTATATTAGCTGAGGTGATAGTCTTTACCTTCACTAGAGTACATTATAACTAAATAGTTATGAAAATGTTACTTTGGCATAAGAGTTAGGCCTATATTTGTTGAAAGCAAGCTCCTAAACTAAGCTCTTTTTGACCAGGTTTTAAGGAAGATGTTGAAAAAACTTTTGATCCCAAAACCGCCGAGTGCTTAACAATGCCTTCTAAATCAGCAGTGCCCTTCAAGGAAATGATAAGTAATGCATTGAGAGGCCTTAAATTTCATTCCAGAAAAAAATATTCTCCCTTAGCTCGTAAGTCTCAGTAGATGACGTGGGTGCATGAACTTCAGTCAGGCTTTCTTCTATATCTGATGAACATCAACTATAATGCAACTGCTGCCCTTGGTTCATGGGGTACTACGGATTGCATCACAACATCAGCAGCTGAAAATACCCGAGAGAAAGGGAAATATAATGTCTAGACAGAGCAGGTAAAATTCACAGACAGAATATTGCTGCTTTCCAGTGAAGTCTTGTAGGAGATACTGTGTACAGCCATGTCCAAACAGCATATTAGGCAAAGTGACAGCATTTGATTTCCAAGGACATGAATTATTTGACTGTTAAATTATTTCCTGAAGTCTCAACGGAAACATTGCTTTCTAATAGTTCTGCATCAGATTTGCCTCAGGATAGACAAAGAGCTAGATTTAATCCTGGTGTGTGAATAGCATTGCTCCCTTCACAGTTTTTTAATTTTATCTACATTTGATAAAGCTGCTGTCTGTAAGTCCAACACTTCCTTTTTACCATTGCACTTTACAGTCTTATTCTGGAGTTCTCCTGGCATTGGTATCCGGAAAGAAGGAAGAGTAATTATTAGAGCTAGGAGTCAAAATCTTTTTAAACAGGTTGAATTGCCCACTGTCAAGCTATCAAATTTTACCCTTTTTTATGTCATGAGTTAACTCCTAAACTTTTTGCAAGTCAGACTCAGAATCCTCTTTTAGGTCACTCTTCTTTAACAATTACCTTGGGTCCAGGTTACAGAATTTTATATGTGTTTACACAGATATTGAGAAACTTCATCATCTGCCTTGTTAGTGTGAGATTATTTCCTCCTTTATAAAATCCTTCTTGAGATGAACCCTAAAAACAGATAATATGTGTAAGGCAAGCAAAAGAACAGGGATAAGACCTATGAAGAGATTTTGAACATGTGCTGTCCTGTCCATAAAATAATTCAGGGAAAAATACAACTTGCTACTCAAATAACAACATACGTACAATTCAAATTCTGGATCAACTGATACAAGTGGACTGACCTTCCCCTTGAATGCTTCCAGGATTGGAAGCATTTTATGCATGGTTTTGTGCTTGGTTTCTAGGGAGAATCAGGCCCATAGTTTTGGATTTAAAAGAATTAACACCTATTTATATACAGATATAATATCTGTACACAAGTTGCTGAAGATGGCCAAGTACCAGGGTCAAGACATTCCCCCTCAAGCAAAGACATAAAAATATGATTTTTTTTAGTGAGTAGAAATTATGTCGACTGACAGCAGAGGATATAATTATGTATGCCACCTTAAGCATCAGTGTTTGCAAAAGTAGACCTTTTATTTGCTAAATATCCATGATGTTTGGTTTAGTCTCTCCGAAAAAAAAGAAGGAAATCTGGCACATTCATAGTGGCACTGGCTGAATTTTAAACATGAGATTCTCAGAAGATAAAGTCTTACCTGGAATACTCCACACATTTATCCATCATTAATAAGAACAGCTTCAACAGAGCAAAGAAATGGAAGAATTGATAGAATAATTAAGAGAAAAATAAGACCAAAATGGCTTAGTTTTCCAAAAAGAATAAAAACTTTGAGAAGAGCAAGAAGCAAATGAAGGAGATAAATTTGTTCCCTAGTAACATGTCAGAGAGCAGAAACCAGCCACAAAATAGGCTTTGTGAAAGGTCAATGTGTCAACAGGACAAGTATGCCCAAGCTGTCCATAAATAAGTTAAAAAGAAGAGTTGAAGGTCTAGTAAAAATCCTCAGTGGGAGTAAAAATATTTACTATAAGATGTGATTTCATTAACCTAATGGAGGCAGGTGATGCAAGCATCTACAATAAGGATTTGAATTGGATGGTTCAGATCTTTCACAATATTGTGTTCCAGTTCTGGCCTTGGCTCCACAGTTCCTTCCCTTTGACCATCTCATGCAGGATATCTTTGTTTAGGTGAGAAACTGGTGTCCACCACAAATGATATTTCATTACACAGATATGTCATCAAAGTTTGGACTAAAATAAACAAAAGTCAGGCTGTGACAGATGTGATTCAGGAAAGAATAAGCTTCTACATGTTCAGTGACAAGAGGTCATAGATTTTCATCATTTTCACTCACTTAGGAGGTGAAAAAGGAAAGAATAAATAGACAGTGAAGCTTCCTTTTATGTCTGATTCATTTTAGCTATATTTTCACCTCCCATCAGAAAAGAACAGAACTGGGAAGTTCCCCAGGAATCAGTTCTCTGAGTTATGGAATCCGAGTTCAATTCCTTTTAGAATCCTCTATGTCCAAGGACAGGATGGAGATTACTTCTGTCTCTGGAAATGTCAAATATGAGATCTCAATATCAAAGATTTCTTACATGGGACACATCGTACTGCTATCTGCACAGGATGACTTCAAGCAATTTATTATCTACAGGCTCATCTAAAATTTATTTTGAAAACATTAAGATGATGGGGTTGTAAGCAAACCATGTGAAGCACATCCAAACCTACCTAAATAAGATGCTTCAAGAAGCAGCTAAATCAGAATCTTGTCATATATGATAGAAACAGAAGGCTGAGGAAGAAATCCTTCAGATGCTCTATGCATAAATCAATTAATTATTTTGGCTGTGCTTTCTCAATGTTTCCTCTTAGGTTCCATTCAGCTTTATTGCCTGATCAACAAGGACAAATCTTCTGGCCATAATGAAATCTATTGGGGGAAAAAAACCTGAAGCTGAGGTAGGGCCAATGCACTTCACGTAGATTGCTAATTGCAGAGCATAAATCCCTGCTTACCCAACACCAGTGATCATTTGCCTGTAAAAGCTCATGATTCAGACCCTGAGAAGAACAACAGCCTTTTTCATACATGGGGATGAGAAACATTCTCAATGCAAAGAGCAGTCAGTGTCGTGAGGAGTACTAAGAGGAAAAATAAGATGTGTGTTGTTCTGCAGCTCTGATGATGTGAACTCGATTTCTTCAGTGGGTTTTTTTTTTTTGGTGATACTGAGAGGTATTTAAGGGAAAACTACCTCCTGCCTGTAAAGTCCAGTTTATGTCTTTACAGTGGAATTACTAAATTAACTGAAGTTACCACAAACTTCAGTAAGACATCTGTAATACTCACTCATAAATATAATAGGACTTTAAAGATAGATGTAACTTGAAGGAGAGGAAAAAAAAAAAAAAACAAAATAAAACAAAACAAAACAATCAGTTCCTTTTAGAATTGAAACATTCAAAACACAAAAAGAACAAACAGAATATTTAAACCTCAGCCTCTCCCCACCTTCCCAGGTAAATATTTCCTCAAAATTTGAGAAATTGCTATGGACTTAAAGTGGAAAGAGGCCTTGCTGCATTATTTCTAGGCCCTACTTTAGATTCAGAGAATTTTAATAACTTGGCTAAATCTTATTTCTATTAATATAATTCTCCCATCTATCACCAAATAGAAAGGATATTTCCCAGAGGATATAGAGCCCCAAAAGATAAGACTCAAATCTACATTTCCATAACAAATACCTACATAATTAAGTTTTCTCTATCTTTAAAGTTGTGTAGTGCAATACAAACAGATACAAGTGTAGGTGGCTTACTTTGGTTTTGGGATACAGAACTGAACTTTGCAATATGAAAAAAATTTAATGTGTTCAACTTCACTTCTAATTTGAGTACTTCTGTACTTGACCAGAACAGGTGGTTAACCATTCAGTAATATTTTTTATACGTTTATGTTCAAAATGCACTATTTTATGCTTTTAAATTTTCTTTCATTACAATGAAGTGACTTCAAATTAAATGTGGGAGGTATAAAAAAATTCCACTCTACCCAACATCAAAAAGAATATCAAATTATTGATCTGTAGACAGAAGGAAATTAAATATGGGATCCCCTTTTCATTTAAAAGAAAATAACTGCAACAACTCTGCAAAAGTTCACAGAAGAAATAGATTAAAAATGTTGGCATAAAATCAACTACTGTCTTGAATATATCTTCTGCAGGAGTTTTATTTACAGAACACCGCAAATATAAGGATTTGTCAGAAGTGTAAAGACTTAACTTTCTTTATTCACTTTTGTGCATACACAGTCACAGAGACATTTCATAGTTCTGACAGCCAAAATTATGACTTCATCTGTGAAAACAGAATTGTTTTCAGTGATATATCATCTTAATATATTTTGCTTCTGGAAGTTTCTTCTTGGATTTCTTGAAAACATCTCTGTATTCTGTCAGAAGTCAGTTTGGACAAAAATCAATCAATACTTTTTCCATGGAGAGTTAAAAAATAATTTTTTTCAACTCTGAGGCCTGAGTTGTATTAATCTGGCACATTTTACCTCTATTAAATATTCATGAAGGCTCAAATCAAACTTGTCCCTTCAGTGTAAACTATTTACATCCGTGTAATTGTGTTTTTACCTGCATATAGTGCCAGTCCACAGACAGCTTGGTCTACAAAGAAAATAAAGAATGAGATCAAAGAGACGAGGGCCTTATACATGTCCAAGTAACAAGAAATTCAGAGGTAGAGACTTGAGGCCTAATCCTAAAGATGAGCTTTATCTTAACACAGCTAACCAGTTCTCTCATCTGTGACAGAAAGTAGGACTCTTTCTTTCCTTTTATTTACAGCAGGTGGAATGAAAGGTGACCATCTTTTAGCTAAATTTTCCTTTCTAAATATTTACTGTCCCTGTATGATTTAGGTAAGTGACAACACACCATGCACATGGATCACCATGCTCCCAGAGCACAGGTTCAGGGATTGAGTCCATTACCAAAACACATCACAGCCTGTGTTCTTAGACCTGCATAAAATTCTGGTTTCATCGGTAGCAGTCATTTCCCTCCAGTTTTCAGTTCTTGGATATATACACTTTAAGCTGTGTATTACTTGGATATTTGAGAGAAAAAAAAAAAAAAAGAGCCTTAAAAGGATTGTGGATATTCAGACAACAAAAGCTTGAACATGGGATCTTAAAGACATGGAATAACCCTGATTGGAAGAGATGCTGGTAGCTCATCTAGTCCAAACTTCTGCTCAGAACAGGGCCAGCCAAATGATTAGACACAGTTGCTCCACACTTCAACCAGTCATGCCTTGAAAAATCTTGGAGAATATACAATCCTTTTGAGCAATTGGTTCCACTATTCCAATGCCCTAAGGTCGAAAAAGCTTTCTTTGAATCAAAATTTGAACATCTCTGGTTAAAATTTATGTCTGTTGTCTCTTGCCCTCCCAGGGCATACATGTCTTCCTGCATGCTCAACTATATAAAAATATAAGTAGAATACTGTTTTCCAACACTGACAATGTGGTTGTACTGAAGGGAATTACTTCCAATGAAAGTACAAAACCTATGCTTTCAAATCGCAGATGCTTGCAAGCA
Source organism: Chiroxiphia lanceolata (assembly GCF_009829145.1). Taxonomy (NCBI): domain Eukaryota; kingdom Metazoa; phylum Chordata; class Aves; order Passeriformes; family Pipridae; genus Chiroxiphia; species Chiroxiphia lanceolata. The sequence continues at coordinate 6,716,531 of NC_045642.1, forward strand.
GTTTCACTAGCAGCTAATTTAATAAAACTAATGGAAAGATTAACCAACCCATTGTTCCATTGTTTCCATTCCCACCTCTCATACATGCTTTTTCAGCTTCACAACCCTCTCACTGAAAGAAAAGAAAGAACTGGGAAGTGAAGAAAAATTTGAAATGAAAATAAGTAAAAATATCTCAAAAATTTAGAATTTTCAGTTGAATATTGAAACAGCTTCAGGGCATAATTTACATATTTATTGTTTTTCAATTCCAATATAGGTCATATTTTTCATCACTACTAAATTTATTAAGTGGAAAAAGTTGTAAGTTCTAGTCTAACATATTTAGTTTTTCTTATGCAAGAAATTTCTTGCATCTGCAGAATTGCTTGAAACTCTAAAAACTTTTGCTTATTTACTTGGTCAAGAGTACTGGGAAAAAACCTCTTGTACAGTTCTACCCACCTTGATTACTGGTAAAGAAAATCCAAACACAAAGAAAATCACAAAATATAAGAAAGCACTTGAATATAAGACAGGGCATCAATGCTGATTCTGTTAATTATGACAGATATTTGGATATAAAATTTTGTTAGTTGAACAGATTTATCACGGAATAATTTCTAGGCAAAGGCCAACATTTTCAAATGTCAGTACCCAAAAATCCATCTCCAGGCACACAATTAAACAAGACAGAATTTTCAAGTGTACATCTGTGTAATTTTAACTATTCTATGAAAACCTCATGAGTCCCAAACAAGTTTATCTTTATAGTGCATCCATATATAATGCCAAGATCTTGAGAGGCTTCAGGTTTTGAGGGGAAGGATTCCAAGAAAACATTTCTCCAGACAAATTCCCTGCTTGACCATGGATATTAAACAACTCTCAGCTATCTTCATACCAGATTACATCCTGTTCTTCACCACACAGGAGACAATAAATGGTTGAGAATTACTGAGAAATAAATATACTAATGAGATAGAAAGTTTGGTTTTGTGGATGGTGACTAACATATTAGGGAAAGTAGGTTAGCATAAAAAAACCCAGTGATTTATTTTAAAACCACCTTTTCTGATACAAATTGCTAAGAGTATAAGAATTTTATTCTTCCTTACTTCTATGGAAAGCAGGCATTCCTGTTCTTCTGTTTTGTTTCCATTCATCTGAATCAAGGTAGTACAAATATCACTCAGACAATTGGAAACAATGGTCTCAATTTTTACATGAAATTCTTTTGCTTATGTACAATGATGTTTTGGACAACAACGTTAGAGCACGTTTGAGCAGACACGCACAAGACTTTACAAAAGCGAAGTTGAGATATTAAATGTACATCACAAATTTAGAAGCAAGCAGCTGGCTGACAAATCTTTCTCCTCTGATGATTCCTGCCTTGTTAGCTTTTTTGTAAGTCTCCCAAGAGTTTCTTTAGCTGCACCATGTGATACTTCACTACTGCTGTTTTCTGCTCTTGCAGCAAAACCTACCATTTCATCGTAAACAAATAGTGTTAACACTTGTGATGCTTAATGTTTTGTCAGTTTGCTCAGCAAGTGTGAAGAAAATGCAAACACTTCCAAGCCTTTTTTCGTGCTGTCAGACTGCACTGAGTAGAGGAGATCTCCCAAATGGATGGTATTGTGTGCTGCATTCAGATCATTTGCTAAAAAACTTACGAGTTGACATTCACGCGATTCTTAAAACAGCCAATACCTGGTTACTAAAACTTGTTTTTCCTATCTGGAACAAATACACATTTTTCTTCACAAGAAGCTTATAGGCTATGGACATTTATTTTTTTTTTAGCTATGACAGGCTTGCTTCCCAGAATGGCTTGCCTTACTTTCATTTCTGTGAGTGGCTTTCTAGATATTCCAATGCAGAATTTCTGTACACATGCTTTATTTTATATTTTAATATGCAAATGTGCACATTACCTACCCAAGTAGATACGCTTTTCAAGACCTAAATTTTTCATCCGTATTTATATCTTTCATCGCTTCGTGTAATTAGTCCTTTTTCAGGAGGGGAAATGGAAAACTATATCTGGATGGCATGCTTTGCAAAATACAGATTTTTCTTCCTTCTTGCATTGGTTCTATTTATACATCACTCTTTTAACAAGAAAAAGCTAGTTTTATGAGATTAATCATTAACAACAGATAAATTATCCAACTGTAATAACTTCTGTTACCTTCAACAAATGTGTGCAGCCTTAGGAAAAGCTGATACACACAATTCGTACTGTGCAGACTGACACGATTTAAGGGTTTAAGGGCTCAAAGAAGTAATCCTGAAGCTTACTGTCCCCTTGGTTTTGAAGGTGTTTGAGGTGCATTAAAACACTGAAAACATAAAGTTCAATGTATTTAACAAGTATCTAGTGCTTTTTGACATGGCCTGTGATATTCACGCTGGCCTCCAGCTGCTTAATCCAGAAGGCTACATGTTTCCATAGAACATAATCTCCAAACCCTGTGCAGCTGTCTCAGATACTCCATTGCATCTCAAATGGCAAGTGATGCTTATTTTCAAGCGACTGAATCAAGCCAGTAATAATGATCCGGTACAGCTGCGATTTTATAATTAATTTAAAGCTGTAAACGAGATGTAAGATAGCATGTTGCTCTATTTGGTGTGAGAGACAAAAGGAGTTCTCATCCCTGGGGTTGTCCAAGTGTGAATGGCCAAGTGTGGTATTTGGGCCTTGAGGGAACGTGTCTGTGGTTGGTTTTTTAAAGTCTGTTTGGCTACTTTGCAGTTTAGGGGCTTGATTTTGACACCCTTCCTCACTTCCTATACTTTCATACTGTTGGGTTGGTCTGTTAAGACAAGGAGGTTACAAAAAAGGTTTTACAAGAGAAACAAACAAAAAAAAATTAATGCACAGGTAAACTTAATTTCTTGTTTTATACCGGACTTCTGGTTTGTATGGTTTTTTTGTGCTTCAAGATGATTTTTAAACAGACTTAGACATCCCTTTATGTAACATTGTCAGTTTGAACCAGATTTATTTGTCCAATGAAGTGTGTTTTATCAGAACATTCATTACCCTTTTTGAGCATAGTGGAGTCAAGGATCAGAAAGCAATTTTCCTTATTTCCTGTTCTCAAAACCATGATTTTTTTTTTAGTGAGGTTAAGCAGTGCTTTTTCAAATTCCCTGTGCTTGATGTGTCATCTATCGATGAGTCAAGCCTGTTATGCTGGAACTCTGAATACAAGAATTGTCCCTCACTTTGAAAACTTTTAAAAGGAATGCTTTATTGTTTCTATAGGGGAACTTGAAATAAGCTTTCCTTTTATTCATAGACGTCATGGCCGTACACATTGATACAAGGTGTTGACTTTGCAGGCTCTTCAAATATTCATGCTTGCACCATGATTGCATTGCCTAACCAGCTCTTTTTTGAAAGACTAAAGCTACTACATCAACATGAGCAGACTGGAATTTCTTTGCATTTTTAGAAACATCTGCTCTACATGTCACTGTGTAACATATCTATATATTTACTGTAAAAGAAATTAAAGTGTCACTTCGCTGCCAAAAACTTAAGCATGTACAGGACAGCCCTATTTTTGACACACTGCAGATGGAGTGCTTTAAAAAGGACAGTTTAGCCTTTGCAGCCACATATAATGGATGTATACCCAGATAAAAACAACTCCATGGAGTGAATGTTTAGTCTGCCTTTCTGCTTTTCATTAAATTTTACTTCTAGCAGCTGCTTTCTAGTTCACATGATAATTGAGGGAAGAGCTTTGCATCTAAAACATGAATCATGTTTTTCTTACTGACCAGCTTAGCCCCTTCTGTAATAAAAGGGAGTTTGAATTCACAGGTCCAAATTCCCAGGATAATATTTTCATGAGAAAATGATAGGTTGGCTCTTTAAGATTCTTACTGTGAAATTGTGTAAAGGAATATATAATATTCACAGGGAGAGAAGAAAAAAGCAGGAGGATGAGATGTAGTGATTACAACTTTTAGCTACTGCATTTGTAATTTCTAAAAGCTCTTACCTCCTTTACCTTTTTTAGAGGATAAAAGAACAGTGAAGAACACTGGAAAGCCTATGGAAATACTCAAGAACTGGCATGCATCAGGAGACTCCAGTGGAAAAGAAGAGCGGGAGGGGAAGATTTGTCAGTCTCCCAAGATCCCCATTTCATTGCTACAGAAGAGGCAGTGGTGAAAATGAGGTGGTTTTGGTTTTGCCTGACCTACCTCTTAATATCTCACACTCTGCCTCTTCTCAATGAACATTCTTTGCTGGAAATTTTTGTTCTTGGGATAGTCCAATTGCAAGAGGAACCGCTGGTCTCACTTAAATTTATGTTATTGTTTTTAATTAATCCGTTAAACTAAATTATCACTGAAAAGAGCACATCTATTTAGCAGCACCCAAAGAGTTGAATTGATTCAGGAGATGGTCCACAATATCTAAAAAAATAAATCTTAATCTCAAAGTTTCAGAATATATATGTAGCCACCACTGTGAAGTATATTACAGTAAGCAGCTAAATATGACAATGACTCTTATTTGGAGGAGAATTCTTAAGAAGGAAAGAGAGAGATCTCAGCATGGAGATTCTCCTGCCCTCTTTTACTTTCATAGTTACAAGTAAGAGCCAAAGATCAATCTAGTTTTAAACATTCTTTTCCTAAAAGCTCCTTCTGATCCATCCACATTCACTTATTGTGTCCGATACACAGAAAGTGAGAGTGAAAGGCTATTGATGTTTCAGCAAAGGTTAGAAAAACCCTTCTGAGCTGAGTCCCTGACCATTCCCTTTCACTGTGCCTTGGTTCACACTGTGGCAGGTCTCACTGACCACAGACTGGACTCTGCCTGGAGGAGGCAATGCAGGAGCTCACTTGCCACATTCAGCTGCAGAGGGGCAGGCAGCAGCCCATGGGACTAGACTAGAGCTGGTCTGAAGAAAAGCCATTCCCACCACAATGTAAGAGGTTGTCAGGCCCTCAGCACCAGCTATTTCTCTCTGCAGATCCATTCCTAGCTATCCACCTGCTAATGCAGAAGTAGCTCCACTGCCTGCCAACTGTATGTGGAGCGCCGTGACTGGCATTTCCTGCATATGCTCGTTCTTTTTGTCCCTCTTGCAAAATCCAGGCAGAGAAGTTGATGCTAAATAGCACAAGACATTCTCTCTCTTCAGTGCCTGAGCAATCTGTCTCTGTGGTCTTCCCAGCCTCCATGAGCCCAAGGGTTTGGAAAATAAAAATATCAACCAAACCCAACTTAATCAAATTGTACAGAATAAAACAGAGCCAGAGCTCCGGCTGTCCCTCATCATTCAGAAGCACAGTACTGTGATATGTGAAAAAATAAATGCTTCTCACAACTGACAAATTTTTATTTTCGTTTTTCTTTCAATAAATAATATTGAGTTTGTGTAGATGCTTTTTAAGATGAAGAAGAATGAAGCAAAATTAAGTGGTATTGAACACCAAAACGTCACTTTAGCTAAGCAGCAGGATGTTTAGATCTTTGCTGAAAGCTTATCTGAACTACTGGAAGCTTCTTGACTCTGGAAAATCATGCAATACCTTTTAAAGCAGGTCAAATATCAGGCACTTCAGCTGCCAGGAGTTTCCTATCAGTAAAAAGAGAGGATGGGGAAGAAAGAAGCTCTTCCATCTTTCCTGAACCTAGGAAAGGCAGGTGCTACAGTCAGGTGACAGTTAGGGGGATTGGATATTGTTTTGTATAAATTTTCCTTCTGTCAAATTTAATTATATACCATATTTTTTTTTAATACGAATAGATTCTGTTGTTTTTAAGCAGAACCTGTGCCTAGATTCAAAAGTATTCTGCAAATGCAGAGTCATGCATGCTTATGAAAATCCTTATGGAAAATTATGTGTATAGAATATATAATTACATGTACACGTACAGATTATTTCCACCACTTTCATGGACACATCCCTAAGTGTTTGCAGGAAAAATCATAATATTTGGACATAATTTATTAGCTGGACAATTATACAAATTGTATATTTGTATTTCAAATGAGTCCCATATTTTTTCTACATTCTGTGTAATATTTGATCAACTCATTAAGAAACATGAAGATTAAAATTCAGGAGTGTCTGGATGCATGCCTGTTACACTTAATTAGTGATTGCTGGAAAAAGAGTCTGAGAATTATCATACTGCATAATGACAAAGATCTACACAGCAATAAAAATATTCTGCACAGTGTTTTAATTTGATTCACTGTCTTTGGTAAACTCAAACAGGTAAAGCAAAATGCAGCATTTTGCATTGTGCAGAGTTTAATTTTAGAGTTTTATTTATAAATGTTACAAGTCATTTTAAAAAAGGAGCAATTGTCATAGTAGAAAGGTGCAATATTACAGATTTTTTACAGCCATGTTGTAATGGCTTCAGTGTATATTAAATATTTAAACATGCATAACATACATGAAAAAATTGACAGAGCTGCAGAGGACAGAAATGCAGCACTTTGGATATAAAGATTTCAGATACAATACAGGGCATGAAAGCAAAGTAAGTGAGTAAGTGTGAATCATCCTGCTAAGATGCTGAGAATGTTCAAAGGGTTAAGGATGGCAAATCACATTTTGTTGCTATGTGCAGCAGGGATAAAAATCTACTGGAACCCCCTTTAATAGGTGAAAGGTGGTCTGAGCCAAAACGCACACACTGACGTCCAACCCTTCCCCAGAGAATCAATGATGTTTTTTTGTGTGTGATCAATGTAATATTCCACAGCTAAATTTAGGGACTCTGCATCCTATGAAAATGGCACCTCTCTATGACTAATTAACAATAAAAAATTGTGGTTATCTACAGGTTTAATTATTTAATCTACAAGGTTTTGATTAACTTAAATCTTTTTACTAGGGACCAAAAAGTATATGGGGGAAAAAAAAAAAAGCATTTCTAATGCTGTTTATTCAGAAGGGATTCTGTAATTTTCCCTAGTCAGCTTGTAAGATTACACCATCTTTGCTGTTAACTTCCCTAACCCAAGCAAGATACAGTGTGAGACAGACTGCTAATAATTTTCACTGTCTCAGTGTACTATTTGGTTCAATCATAAACTCTGTCTACAGAGCTGCTTCTTTATATTTTGGAATTTTTAAACACTTTTAGTAGTAGAGAGATCATAAGACTCAGTTTGATTTTGATGTGTTAGAAGAAAGCTAAAAAGTTGAAAACAGATACCTTTAACCATGGTGACAGTACCTGGTTTCAGGCATATTTTACTAAGCAAACAAACCTCTACATCCACGTTCACTCTCTTTTCTGTACTGGTACTGCATCTGCATGTTTACACGTCGTGGGGTGATTGGTACCTTTTGGTCCACCAAAGTCAGAGGGAATTTTGTCTGATATCAGGGGGGCCAGATTTCACCTTTAATAATTCATTTAGCACACAGGCTGGAGTATTTGCAGTGATGTTGTGGATGGGTACTGTGTAAAGGATGAAACAGGAAAAAAATACTCTCACCATAGAAGCTCTTCCAGGAGCCATGACCACTGTGAACCCTCTCTTCTCCAAGCACTCTGAAGATTCTGCTTATATGCTATTTCTCTTTCTAAAAGTGCATAACAAAAATCATTTAAATGAAGATTTAGAGGAAAAACAGACCTGAAACTCAGGGAATAAGAAAGAGTTCAGTTCTCACCTCTGACACTAGATTGTTCTAAAATCATAAGCAAACCCATATGGCTTAATTTAGAAATGTTAATAAGAGAAATTAATACATGAGGAGATTTCTGAGAGTCTTGCAATTCATACCAAACTGAGAAAAATCCCCTATGAAAGTCTACTGTTGGAAATGTATTCTGCACTCTTCCTTGCATTTTTCTTAACCTTATGCTCCACTTGTAAGATGGAAAAATGAAGGTACACTATAAAAATTAATATTTAAATATCAGGTATTGTTCTTAGTATCACAAATGTTATTGTGCATTCAAATATTTTAAGGGCAGGTGTCAAGAGAATGGGATCAGACTTAGATGATCTCCAGAGGTCCCTTCCAACCCCAGACATTCTGTGATTTGGTGATTCTCTAATATTTAATCTATTTCTGTAGTAATTACCATATCAAGCAGAAGTTCATTAGGGGTAAATGTCATATGATGTAGGGATTATTTTGGAATAGTTTTTGCGTTAAACTTACATTCAAAAGCATTTTTTTAGGAAGAAGCCTACACCAGCAAACAGAACAAATTTTCAAGAACCAGTTAACCTATATGTAGGCAAAGAAAATGATAGTTTGTCCAAGACCTGCAGAAAAATTCTATTTGTATGATTCCAGGGTGCCCTTGAGCTTCAGGCAGAGAATTCAGAACCTTGCCCCCCAAACAGAGAAGTTTGTAGTATTATCATTAAACCAACAAGAGAAATATATTGGTCAATAACAGTTAGGTTTGCACTTTTCACTATTGGCAGGTAAGCAACACGTGGGCAACTCAGTTAGCAAATGTCATGATTTCAGTTACTTGCTCCAAATTTTGACCAAAGATTAGAACAACCTATGTACAGATTCACAGACACAGTAAGTATCACAGCTCTTCAGTGACACTTTTAGAGTCCTAATGCTAATGGTACTTTATGGTTTACCTATATTTATCTGCAGTTATAGGCTATGTTCTGATACCATCATCCCATACAAAAAGACCTCTCCAGCTGTTACATGCTCCCTTTTACCCACTGCGCTTTGGATGAAAGACAAAAGTTTGTGTAAATATTCATATTATCACAAAAATATGGATCTTGTGATCTTATTAGGTAGGTGTGAAGAATGAAACATTGAAAACATTCTCCTATTGCAATGGACACATGAACAATCAAATGCCTTCTTAGACCACTCAGCTCTGCTTGCCTAGAGAAAGCAAGAGGTGCAGATGTCAAGATGGTTGTGTACCCGTCTAATCTCTGCTGAGAAGTGTGAGGACTCATTGTCACCAGCTTTCTCCACCATGCTTCCTCACAGACAGGCTCCAGATACCAACATTTCTCCATAAATAAAATTTCAGGGCCATTTTACAACCACATGCCCTTCTGATGGAAAAAAGCCCAAGAGAGTCATTCCCATATCCCCATTCATACAGTACAAATAAAAAAAAGAATTCTGGTTTGTTTCATGAAGAAAGAACATTCACAGAACTCAGTTCATCCTCCCTCTCTGTAGAGAGTTTTCAATTAAATTTTAAGACAAACTGTAGTGACTGAAAGGCACAGAAGCCTCAATGTTTAGAGGGAGCAAACATTGTTCATGTCACTACCTCCAAGGGGTTACTGATCATTGTGAACTTTTGATTATCACACTGTAAAATAAAGAAGACATTTCTATTTCACTTGAACATGCTTGGGTTTTTTAAGTCCTTTGCACAAAATAGGATACAGTCAAATTTTATCGAAGGTCAGGTATGTCTGATTGGGAATGCCCACTGCAATTTAACCTATTAAATTGATATATTCTACCAATGATAGGCAAAAAAATCTAAGCAAATCACCCAAACTCAACTCAACTCCCCAAAAGTCCCAAACCGTGAAAAATATACTAAAAACCTTGCCAGGCCTGTTATGATCCCAGACCACGTGTTAGGGAAGTTAGACACTTCTCTATCTCTAATAGAGTTACTATGAGGGAAAGAATGAAGACCAGAGGGACAGATGGAAAACTCGTTTTGGAAACTAAGAGACTCAACTCCATTCCAAGAAAAAAAGAAGGCTGTGAGTGGTAGACCTGCCAGAACATCTAGAGTTGAAACGCTGGAAGACAGCACTTTCATTTGATAACTTGCTGGAAGTTTCTAGCTGGCAGTATTTGGGCTGTATTTAGTCTGCTCTCAACCGTGGTTCTTGCTATACACAACAATAAAGGCTGACATAATGAAAGCAAAATTAAGTAAACTGCAAACCCTGTGTGCATTTTTTTTTCTGGTGTTTACTCGTTCAATGCCCTCGCAGGCCCAAATGCTGGCCCATTATTCCCGAGAGTGCTCTATTTCAAATCAGTGACACAGAAACAGGGAAAGGTTACTCAAACTGTGCAGAACTTGGTTTTGAAGCAAATTATTCTTCCATATGTTCAATATCTTTAGAAGAAAATAGTCCAGGCAGGTCTATCTATTTATGTTTAACATTTCTGAAACAATTTTGAATCCAACTGAAGTAACAGGTGACTGCATTAAGAAGAGCAAAAGACTGAACAACCAAACACGATCACAAGCTATTTTTCAGATGACTCTGGCTTGCATGTTCCTGACAAAGCCTGGGCAGACTTCAGGGGATGTATTATGTCTGTATAGTGAACAAGGTTCTTGTCCATTGGAATAATGCTTTATCTGAAGCAGATAGGAATATGTGGGCTGAAAATTGAAATAGTTGAAAAGTGGAAAACTGAAGGACAGCACAGGTAGGTAACTTCCAAGGTCACAGGCAAGAAGCTTCTGGTCGAGGTGGAAGGCTTTTTAATCACTGAACAACAGACAGTAAGGAGAATATCTGTCTATGTAGTATGAGGAAATATTTGTTTTGCCTTTGCAGTTCATTTTTTTTTTTTTTGTCTCTGCAGTGCTGTGGGCTCACTGCTCTGCCCTGGGCTTCCATACTGCTAACAGGAAAAATCAGTCATGAAAATAGACCAGCTGCTGGCACAAAACCAACAACACTTCCTCTCTTTTCACAGGTGATACAATCCACTCTTCCTTTTCTCAGATTAGTTTTTCTAAATGCATTCCATTTCCATTTAATAGATTCAATGGAAAACTACGTAAGTCTTGCATAAACAATACTTTTAAACAGTCATAGAAATGTCACTTCTATTTTTCCCTCAAGACAAGTCGTTTCCCTAGTGTGCATAAACTTTCTAGAAGATGAACTTCAGACTTGCTTTTAGGATCTCTGGAAAACAGTGAAGAGACACTTTTGAATGTCAGGGAACCTTAGTCACATGATTAGTAATAGCCAGGAAATTTCATTATTTGAACTGTTTCCTGACCTAGAGTCAAAATTAATGTGTCCATAGAAGATGAGAGTACAACACCACATTCAGAAATTAATACTGTCTCATCAATTCTCAGGAATATGGGATTTAGGGCAGTCACCAGGCAGCTTTTTGTCAGGTTAACAGCAACTACACAGCACCCATATGAATGCATGATGCATCTTTGCTCCGATATTCTGAGAATCCCTTTCCCACCCTACCTCAACATTTCCTTTTCTGAAAGACTGAGAGGCAGAAGGAATTCTGCAGAACATTTTTGGCCATGGGGACACAACGAATTTGGCCTTGTACCTGCGTCACACTGCTAACACAAAAATACCCACTGCTACTGACCAAATGTCATTTGTGGCTTGCAGAGTGTAAGTGCAATTCCGTGTTAACAGCACACGATTACTTGTTCCTGGCTTCATTATCTGTTGATGCTAACGATGTATGGATTGGCCAGTGTATGACAGTTCTTCCCTTGAAGGATACTCCTGTAAATAAACTAAGTGAAATGCAAATAAAAAGCCCCAAGCCTAAACCAGTTTGTGAAAGGCTGCTTGTAAGTGTTCTGTTCGTACTTTTCTCACTGCAGGCGACCAGGGTGTGAAGCAGGTAAGAAGTCAAGCAAGTTCTTGACGTCAGTTATTCCTCATTTGGAACAATTTTAAACAATCTTTGACTTATGTTCATATGCTGATCATTGATTAAGCCCCAGGGATGTTTCCTCTGGTGTTTCTTTGCCTTTATTACTATAAACAATGTAGTACTTTTCCAAACCGCTTAGTTTCAGACTCTATGAATGGTCTGTTAATAAATGCATCCTTATATTTTTTGTTTCTCATTAATACCTAGAAGACAGCTGATTTTCTGACAAGCTCAGAGTCTCTGAAACACTCATCATTATCAGCAATAAGTCATGTTTATTTCTTAGTTGCACTCGAACATTAGAATTTATGCACAAAGAGTATTTAATTCCTCTAACAGAATGATCAATTTTTGTATTTCTCCATAGAGTTACACATTACTCACTTGGCATTTTCAGTTAAATGAATGTGTTCACTTAAAATAAATAGTAAGGAAAAAACAATAGCAGACATAGAGGCTTAATAATCAAGTAGCATGCTTATAACCATAACTAAAGGACTTCTGATGTTATAAGAACCCACTGATGCCTGCTTTTAGGCACATACAGTGGTTTTAGACAGAATTAATTTCTCTTTTATTAAAAGCAAAGGAAGGCTCCAGTTCACAGATTAACAACCTGCGAGTTATCATTTCAGCTGTTTTCAGAGAATATTGCATATGAGTACCTGGATTTCATCTTTCTTCATAGCAGGGAACCCAGTAATATGGACTGCTCAAGTTTTCTTTTCAGTCTTTCTCCACACAGTTTTCAAAAGCCACTGATGTGTCTTGCTACCACCCACTGAACAATGTTGATGACAATTGTTTTTCAGGGCAAAGTCACTGCAATTAGTGCTGCATCTCAACAGATGGAAGTCTGAGAGCTTTCTCAGAGGACCTGTGGACACTGAACTCCTAAGGATAGAGGTAGGTCAGCTCTTGCACTTGAGATGTGCTGTGCTGTGTGCTGAAGCTGAACTTGGACATGTCAGCTCAGCAAAGATGGGAAACTGATACAATGACTGATATGAAAGAACTCCACACCAAGAGTAGCTAACGCAGGAAAAGTGTTCCTCTCCTTCCCATCTCTGGTTAGAGTCAGGAATGGTTCTCCTTTCAGACTAGCACTGCTCCAGAGCATGGCAGAGCAGATGCTTGGCTTCTGAGGGGAGGTGGGAAAAGGTAATATTCCCAAAGCTGGGGATGGCAGGAAGGGAGTAGGTCTGAAACAGCAGCAGAAAGTAGAGGTGAGTTGGTTTGCTCCTCTGTTTGTAAGCTGCTAGACTATCAACCTTATTCTTCTGATCTCCAATTTATTACCATTCTTCACAGAAAGCATGTAATGTTGGAGTGGGTTTTTTGGTTTTGTTTTGGGGGTTTTTATTTGTTTGTTTGCTTGTTGTGGGGTTTACTACTGAGAGTAGTGCAATGCAGAGCACTGCACAACTGCAAGCTAGCAGACTGACAGTTACATATTTCTGTGGTCAGGCCACACAGTAACATGATCAATCTATTATCAGCTAGGCCTGAACCTTTCATGAGGATCATGAAGCACAATATTTGTATTCAGTCATTTATTGCTATTGGTTTTTGCTTGTCTCAGACATGTTCTAAACTGTGACAGGAAGGAAAGCCCTTAAGTTTCTTCACACATCTTTTTCTGTCTAAAAGGTGTTGGAGCGTTAAGTAACTACTGCTAGGAGAGCCCAGGACAAGCATTTTTGTGTACAGGATGACAAGAATTGTTACAAGATCTGAATATTGCAGTCATGGCCCTTTGACCCCACGCAGGAGCAGGTGGATATCAAATGAGTATAGGACCCTGCGGAGAACCCGTGCTGGAGGCGGCTCCTGCCAGGACCTGTGGAGAGGAGCCCACACTGGAACAGGTATTTTGGCAGGACTTGTGATCCAGTGGAGGATCCACACTGGAGCAGCCTGTTCCTAGGTCACTGCACCCCATGTAAGGGACCCACGCTGGAGCAGTTTGTAGAGAACTACAGCCCGTGGTAAGGACTCACCCTGGAGCAGTTCATAGAGAACTACAGCCTGTGGTAAGGACTAACCCTGGAGCAGTTCATGGAGAACTACAGCCTGTGGTAAGGACTCACACTGGAGCAGTTCATGGAGAACTACAGCCTGTGGTAAGGACTCACACTGGAGCAGTTCATGGAGAACTACAGCCCGTGGTAAGGACTCACACTGGAGCAGTTCATGGAGAACTACAGCCCGTGGTAAGGACTCACACTGGAGCAGTTCATAGAGAACTACAGCCTGTGGTAAGGACTAACCCTGGAGCAGTTCATGGAGAACTACAGCCCGTGGTAAGGACTCACACTGGAGTAGTTCATAGAGAACTGCCTCCCGTGGGAGGGACCTCACTCTGGAGCAGGGGAAGTGTGTGGGGAGGAAGAAGCAACAGAGATAACATGGGATGAACTGACCGTAACTCTGCACCACTTTCTGGGGAGGAGGTAGAGAAGTCTCGAGTGAAATTAAGCCTGGGAAGAGGGGGAAGGTTTTGTAAGATTTGATCTTATTTCTTATTATAGTACTCTGATTTTACTGGTAATAAATCACATTCATTTCCTCCAGTCGAGTCTGTTTTGCCTGTGATGGCAACTGCTGGGTGATCTCTCTGTCTTCATCTTGACCCACGAGCTTTTTGTTGTATTTTCTGCTCCCTGTTCTGCTGAGGAGCAGAGTGACAGGGTGGCTTGGTGGGCATCTGGTAGCTGGGCCATGTAAATCCACTGCAGCCTTTACCTATCAAGATATCATTAATAAAGTAGCACAGCTTTGGAGTAAATTCCCCTCCCTTTGACACTAGTAACACTTTTTCCAAGATACAAAGTGCATGCTACTCATATGCCAATGGTAGCTGCTATTTAGTTGAAAAGATTAACATTTTCAAAATGTATACTGAATGATGCTATGAGCTCTAAAAGCTTTCCCTGAGAATGTTTATATGTCAGCTACCTGAGCTGCCCCCAATCCCCCCCCCACACACACACTTTAAAGGTGAAACAAACTTCATAGTAACAACAGAAAATACCTGGAAGAACTGGGAGAATTAAAACATAACTACAAAGTATATCCAGTGGGAAACCTAACATTTTGAATCACCCCTTTGAGGAAGCCTGCTTCTCTCAACTCTTATTGCAGTATTCTTTACAGCTCTTCCACTTCGCCTTGTTCAAATCATCATTCCTGCTGCAGGAAGGAGAGTGAAATTATTGCTGTAAAATAAAAGGCCATGGACAAGGAATGGAAACAGAAAGGAAATCTCTCTAAGAGCTCTCCCACTGTGGATGAAGCTCACTGTACACAAAGTAGGGAGATGCCTTCCTTCTTCACTCACTCTCCCTTCCTGTTTCTCACCTCCTGATGCTTATTCA
Source organism: Chiroxiphia lanceolata (assembly GCF_009829145.1). Lineage (NCBI taxonomy): Eukaryota > Metazoa > Chordata > Aves > Passeriformes > Pipridae > Chiroxiphia > Chiroxiphia lanceolata. The sequence continues at coordinate 6,731,533 of NC_045642.1, forward strand.
TAATATTCTTCTCTGACTGTGCTGAGTTTTATCCTGTGATATTTTGTCAGGTGTGTAAATTCCAGCCTACTAAATAAACACAGGATCAAATTACAGGCAAATTGACTTACCAGAGGCAAACACATCTGGGGAGGTTTTTCTGACAGATTTTTACTGTATTTCTTGATTCAGTGTACCTATGAAGCATGGAAGGCTGGCAGTTACTTTTCTAAAAAGCACATTAGAGTAGTAACAGGTGATCCTGAACAAACTTGTGAGAGGACTACAGTCTGCACCACATGAATTCAGATTTGGGACAGTTTAACGTTGGGGGTTTAGGGACCTGAAGGTTCTTCTCTCCAGTACCCACTGCCCAATACAATCTCCAAAAATACTACTGTGTGTACAGGTAAGTAAACACTCAGATTAAACTCACTGAAAGTAGTAAGAGGTTAAAAGAGAAGTACTATGAACATGCAGTGCTACTCCTACACCAACAGCTGGTAAGCCTTCAGAAAAACATAAATAAACTAATTAGACACAGAAAACCCTTTAGTGTACTGTTGTCCAACCACTCATTGTACTTTGCTCTTTGATAAGCAAGGGGAAAAGGGAATCAACACAATCTCACTTTCAGACATATGACCTGTTCACCAGTGACCTTTATAAGTGTACCTTCACTTATAGCTATCAGCTGATGTACACAAGCATGCTTGGATAGCGAATGAATTACATACAAATTCCATCAATTTGTCTGCACCTGCTTTTTTTTCCATTCATAAGAGCTGCAAGAGCCTAAAAATTCCCAAAGGAATGTGTGGGAGCCCTTGTCACCTGTGAAATAATACTCTGATTGTGAAGTTTTCAATACCTATAACAGAATACTAAAGACAAGTCATTGAACAAAGCAAGACCACCTATTAAAATTTAATTGCAGTATTTCTACTGCTGATTTCAAAAACTTTCCAGATTTACATTTCTTGGCACGTATGCAAGACTACCACCCAACTTCTAGCTAAAAGGGTAAAAGTTCTTACTGAATTTAATGCATCAGACTGGGGAAAAACAAGGTAAAAAGGGGAAAGAAGAATTCTGCAAGATCTAAGAGATGACTATTGCAAGACGGACAACTTCATCAGTAACCATGCATGTGGATGTATGAACCTGTGTCTGTCTCTTTCTGGTGATTAGAGTTAATCTGTTCAGGTGGAGGTTGACTCTGTTCACCTCAGTTTCTTCCTTTTCCAGTTCAACAATCCTATCATGACATAGGCATGGACCAAAGTTGGGTGTTTCAACTCAAAGGTACATAGATGAATTGCACAACTCTGTTCACAGAATATTTGATTTTCAAAGTAAAATGCAATACCAAGGCATTCAGTGGAATCAAAACATAAACGCTGCAGGTCAGATCCTGTACTCTTATACAGTGATGAGGTTAAGTTTTAATCATCCTATTAGCAGTGGTTTTAGATTAGGTGAGGATACGCCCTGACAGAGATTTTAATGATATATTAGAAGTAGAGATAGTATTATGAAGAACAGTTTCCCAAATTTTGTAAAAGTGAAGAGAGTGAGAATCTACAGCAGAAAAGAAATAGGATTGCAGTGCATTTATTGCAGAAGATTCCTATGGCCCAGCCATAGGTTCTCCTAAACTTAGAGATCTGCAAAATCATATTTGTTTTCTTCTTGTTTATTTAAGAAATGTCTTGCATATTCTTAGTGTTATGTAAAAACTATTTATTAACCACCTGCAACTTTTCCATTGACTGTGGGAAGCTGCCATTCCAGCACAATGCCAAAACCTACTTCAAGTGTTTCACAAAGTCACTTACTGCTCAATGACATTAAAACAAATGGAAGGTTTTAAATTTCATAACCCTTCATACAGACAAGATTTCAAAACAAAGAGAACTGCAAAAACTTTGGTGGACCACAGAAAACAACACTCCAGGCAGGGGCTCTTTTCTGTGTTCACCAATAATGTTTGCACCACTGTGGAGGGGGAAGAAGTATGTTGGCACTTGTAATCTGCCTCCCACCAATTGTACAAATCAGCATTAATCTCCCTACAGCAGAGGAAGAGAACTGATTTACATCAAATACTGGACCAAATACTCTCTCATTCAAATTGGACTACTCATGCACTCTCAAGATATGAACTTAGGGTATGTATTCTACCACATACTGGCAGCACTTGGAACAGTCCCTTCATCTTAAAAAAGATCTGAGGCACCCACTACTGTAATCTTCACATTTATAGTAACCTGCCAGTTTCTACTTGTATTTAAAGTTCTAATTGTACATGGGATTTTAGGTCTCAGTTTATATTTGTAATATGGAACAGTGTTCTCCTACAGATTTTTCAAGGAAAGCTGAGAAAACACTACTTTTTAAGCATACAACTGAAGAGATAGAAAATAGATTTTTTTTTTCAGTGTTAGGAGAACAATAATTTAAAATAGAGATGATCATGAGTAGAAAAGAGACAATTCCATTCATATACTTGTTATTGTATTTTTGTCAGTCAGAATTAAAAAATTTTCCACAAGAATTGCACAATTTAATTTTTATCATTCAATGTTTTATTTTCATATGAAAGGTTTTCACTAATACATAATTCCTGTAGGAATATTATAGGATTATTTGCAGAAGATGCTGTTTATTCCCCTTGAGTTTTCCATTCTAAGCAGGAAATGATGCTGCTAGTATTTGGATGAGCTCCAGGAAGAGGAGTAGACTAATAGCATATGTGCTGGATGAGAAAGGATTATAGACAATAGAATACAGTATATGCATATACTTACCTCAAAAAAGCTATCCTGTTCTTGCAACACATTTCTACTGTTGCTCCCTGCTGCCCACTCTAATGAACAAGTTATGCTCTTCACCTTTATAGATCCTATCTTATAACATAATTGTGCAGTGAAAATGTTAATTGCAGCAACATGCCATACTAACAGAAGGATTTATCCATTCTGCTTGCACTGTTGCTCGGTGATTTAGCATGACAGTGAATTTGTAGAATTAACTTACTGCAGATTTAATTTCTTGTAAAAGAGAACATCAGATGTTTGCCTCACTCCAACAGGCTCCATTTGTCGTCCTGTGAGAACCTTGTAAGCAACATGTAATACACCAGCAGTAGTTTATGTCTATAGAGATCTCCACCCCCCAAAAAAATAAAAATCCAGATTTTGACATTTCTGAAATATCCCAGTTTGGGATACATGGTTCTCTCTCCTCTTTTCCATTTCCCTCTCTTTAACAAAATTAATCAGTTTGCAGTGCATGGTATTTGCACTCTTCCACCTGGATATGGAGCAGGAGGTCTGGGAACTGGAGTCCAACTCATAGTCAGGATGTGAGGGAAAGCATTTAACAGCCTAGGAAGTGGAGATGCCATAAAATAAATAAAAGTAATTTTTAAAAACCCCGTAAAATAAACCCAGCAGCTTGGAGTGAAGGAAAGCGAGCTCCACAAGCTGAGCAAAAAGTCCCTACCCTATCCCACAATGTTCTTTGTGGCTCATGAAGATACAAGTTCTGCCCCCCATCCTTACACCCAATGAGAGCAGAGGTCTGGAAAGTAGCACATTCCCTTATACCATAAGGTTCTCACCTGTTAATGTAATTTTTCAGGTGTACATAATATACTTGATTGTGATCATCTGGCCAAAAGGGTACACCAGGGCAATAGTAGAAAAAAATTGCTATTGTTAAATTTTGAGGGCTTTGCCTCAGAACTTAACCCCGTGGTCTAGAAAATGCACAAGCCAAGTAGTATGTATGCTATACAACATTATGTGCCCAAGTTGCTTTTCCAGGCAACAAACAAATGAGCACTCACATGCATTTTACTATGTGGCTCATACCTATATATGAGTCAAATTTTGCTGAAGACTTTACAGCTATCAAACATTTGTGGGTTTCTATACATTACTTTTCTTTACTTGTCCAGCAAAATGAATATAGCATGTAAAATACTGCCAAGTCTTCATCTTCATATTACTAAATAATTTTTATATACTGAGTTGCAGCATCATTTTTTCCCAGCTATATCAGTGGAATTTACTTAAAACCCCACAATGTAGTACCCAAAACTGAAGAGGCTAAATCTCAATCTAAAGAACAAAAATGACACGAAAGAAAGATTGGGTAAAGTTTAAGCCAATGAAAGTATGAGTCATTATTATATAACAAGCAAGTTGGATATATTTTAAGCTGAAAAAAAGATAGGTTGAGAGGGGAAGAGAGCACAGAAGTGGGAGTCAACAGGGGAACTGAGGTAAAGTAAGTGGGTATGTAAAAGTTTATGAGCACTATTAGGAACTTGTATGTTCTCCTGATTCTTGTTTACCTCCATCTTTTTTAAGTCTCAGGTAGAGCTCTTAAAAGACTCTGTTTTCATCCCAAGGGATGAACTACCCATTCAAACCATATCAACGCAATTAATTGCCACCGGGTACCTATTAGGCAACTTCGAGGTAACTTTGACAAACTTATTCTGTTCATAGAAGACACAGCTGGGTAGAAATTAGTCTCTAAAAATACTTTCACACAACCTGCTTGTTTTCTAGTCACTGTCTTCTTATGTTATGCTCATTCCATCTGTCAATAGATATGAGTCACACATTCGACCTTTCAGTTTCACTTGCGCACATAAATTTCTTCCAATTTCCTGTGAAACAAACACTTTTAACTCTTCGGAGCCCGGCACTCCACACACACAGCAGGCTCGAGTGGGTGAGGCAGGGGCAAGCTTTTCTCTCCGGTCTGTGCCACCTTTTGAAAGCAGGTTGCCTCTCCGTTTCGCTGCCCACCTTTGTGCTCACCCTGCCGCTAACTTGCACCGAAAAAGTAACAACTATGAGCATCTCCGGTTCAAAAACCACAGTTCTAACTGTATTTGCAAAGAAAGCCGAACTCCACAGAAGCACATATAAGTCACTCCCGACATTACCAGCCACGATCAGCAGATTCATTGAAGAAAAGCTACAATTTTACCATTTTTAAATCTGAAGCAGTCAACATTTGGTTCAAAGCTAACTCAAACATAAAGACTCATGCTACCCACTGACATAAATCATGATGCCTCTACCACTGATCCTATTTTTTTTGTCTCCCTAAACACTATAAACGCCTCCAGTATGAGCAAAGAAAGAACATGGCCACAAAGAACACAGCAAAAAATGTGAAAGTTAGAGCATTATTCTGGGATTTGAGGGTATATTACCTTACTCTTTCTTTCAGGCACGCTACACAATTTAATTTAATCTTTCAGGAAGCTTTCAAGACCAAGGGGGGAGAATTTAATAAGAACCACAAAGCTGGACTACTGAAAGAGACCAAATTCTGCACAATAACCTGGTAAAGAGGGACAGAGACTTGACAGGTACAATTTGTTGGCAAGGCCCAATTTGTGAGCTCATTTAATTCTTTGCTGTTGAAACAGCAGCTCAGCAGTGAGATGCTTTAATGGAACAGTCTATTTCAATTAAGCATTTCAATATCACACAAGGGTCTGAGGTTTACCTTCATAGTTCCCCTCCAGAATACACCAGACTTGGACCAACTCTAATATTGTCCTATCAAAGCTACTTTAGCCATCTAAGCAAAGTCACTTTTGATGAGATTTCTCCATCTGTAGCAATAAGAGGATGCTTTTAATAGAGAAAATAGGATCAGGCCTGAAGTTCAAACCCCATAACTGCTGGAAGGGATGAGTGGATGAGCTGTGGCTGAGATGGCACTGGAATGGCTCAGGCTCCTGTGCCTGTACTCCAGTGTGACAACCTGAAGGGACCAGTGAGGTTTCAGCACTGTCACGTGGGAGAAACTCTTCAGATAACACTGTAAAATGTGGAAGCACCCAGAAAAACTTCTTCTGACTTGTGGATGAAGACTGAATTTTTTGACCTTTGATTACTGGTACATTAACGCTGAAATAATAAAACGACTCATGATCTGTTGATATAACTGATATGTGTTCCCAGCCACTTATTTAAGTACAAACTGGTCAAAGTAATGAATCCAAGATGACATCATAGATGCACACACCTGGCCTTTCTCTTAAAAATATTTCCTTGCAAAAAACACATTTAAAGGGTTGATTGTACTTACGGTGACTTACTGTGAACGTAAAGAACTAACTAAAGAAAAAAGGATTTTCAAGTAGTACTGAGGTCAGTAGCAGGCACAAACTTTGTGCATTGGTTCCTGAACTGAAGAAAAGGAAAAAAAAATATATTTATGGACAACACCAAAACCAGATCCTAAAATTAGCAATAAGCAATATTAGTCATTGTTTGGTTTTTTGTTCTGTTTTGTTGAGTGGGGATGAGGTGGAGTGGGGGAGGTCATTAGGTGGTTTTTTTATGTTTTTTTTTTTTTATTTTTTCCAGTGTCAAGAACCATGCAAGCCACACTTTTATCTTGATACTTTGGTCATCATGTGCCTGTAGGTAAAATGAAAAATTATCATTCTTCAGGTTCTTTATATTTATTAGTTCAGATGAACAGTTGCCATTGGCACACAGTTAGCTGACAGTAACACCTACACTGTTAAAAATAAATCAAACCAAAAAAACAGGAAAAAAAGTCTGTTAAGTGATTGCTCTGTCTTAGACAGCTTTTCTGTGTCAAACTTCATGTCTCAAAAATATTCATGATTCACAGTCCATTTACAGATCTACATGCATTCTACTATTGCTTTCTTAGGGCTTCAAATCTCTCAGCAATTTTTCCTCAACTTCCTAAAACATAAATGTCTATTATTGCTCAAACTTCTCACTGAAGTCAATTGAATTTAAGTGACTGTCAGAACACGTGTGATGACACAGCAACCTAGTCAGGCTGTTCAGAAGTCAGTGTGTATTTGTTTCTCCACAAAAACCTGATCTTACTTTTGGCAAGACCGGATTTTTGTTTCACAAATCAGGCAAATAAAAGAAACTTAGATACATTCGTAGTATAGATTAGCAAAGAAATGTTAATATGAAGATTTCAAATAAATGTTTCACAGGAAATCATCACTGTCCAAATTTATTGTTAATTATGAAATTATGACCTGAAATACAGATTCTAATTTAAGGCTAATTTAAAACACAAAAAAAGTACTTTTTATGTTTTAACCAGACTCTAAATTAATTGAAGTCAATGGGCTTTAGATTAAAACCAATTAAGAGTTAAATATGTATTTTAATGCCTGATTTAATAACCTTCTTTAGTTATTAGTAAAATCTAAAACAATCAGTACAAGTAGCATGAAGGAAAGAATCAAAGGTAGTCTGCATTTAGTTTCTCTTAAAGAGTTCTTCACAAAAGCCAAGCAAGTGGTCCATATATAGATAACAGTCACATTAAGAATGAGAAATACATATTTTTAGATTCTTTACCAGATATGCATTTTATCAGGTGACTCATCACTTGATACAAATTTTGCAGCAAATTTGCAGTCATTTATTTGTACCAGAGAATTCCTAACTAAGGAAGGTAAAATTTAAAAGTGGTCTTTTGGCTTGAAATTCTTTAACTCTATAACTCTGAATTAGAAAATTAGTTTGCTATAAAAAGAAGCAGCATCCTACATTATTGTCGTTTTTCATGAAGTTTCTAAAAAGTTTAAAAACCAAACAAAAAAATGCAGTAGTGTGTGTGTGTGTTCATTCTTTCCCAATAGTTACTTAACCGATAGAATTGGTCCAAAACAACCAGTAATTGCCCACGTGTTATTTTCATCAATATTTTCCCACTACAAGTACCGGGAAATTTATCAAACATATAAGGAAGAACGTCATCAAAGTTTCTAGAGAGCAACAAATTTCACAAGTCATTCAATTTCTGCAGGTTGATCTGGAACCTTAAGTTTAAACAAATGATGCAGAATGGGAATAGATTGCTTATGATTTAGCATGCCAATATGTCCAGACTCCTTCATCTGTATGCTGCAGAGTTTTACAGCTAGAAGCTGCATTAAAATTGATGAAAGGCAATGTAACTTCTGTTGGAAGATTCTGTGCATCTTTGAGATGACAAAACAATGCAGCATTCCTAATTTTTATTCGCAGGAAAGCCTCCTAAATATTTTCCTTGCTTTATATAGTGAAATGCCTTTGCTTTAAGTAACTTGATATCTTATTTTAATGCTGTTTCGTTATTTCCCCTCTTAGCTCATTGCATACTGCAACCATAGACCTAGTGATTAAGACTGATAGCAGCAGGTTAGGGACAAAAAAATTATTTGCTAATATTAAAGGACATGGGAGACATTTAAAATCCTTCCAGTCAGATCTTTGTAAAAGTCCTAGAATCAATGAAGTTTTAGAAAAATCCTAAAATAAATGAGTGCTTTTAGTGATCAATTATTACATATACAAGGCAATTAATATTAGACTTATGTGCTTGCTAGATGTGTCCAGGTGCACTGCAGAGCAGGAGGGTAACATGCATGGCTGCATGGGATGGTAAAGAGGTTCTGTTTTGGGTTGGGGGGTTGTAAATGCTCTGGATGCCTCCATTACACAGCAAAGGCTGTTGTTCTGTTAGTGCTAATTAAACCTAGGGGAACAATTTGTCGAGGTAGCTGGCAAAAATTTGGATGAGAGCAAGAGGAGGAATTTTAATGTTTTAATCTCAAGCAGAAGCAGAAACTTTCAAGTTCCAGAGTTCTGGGATTCCAGCAGAGGAGCAACCTGACTGATCCTGCAGAGGGGTAAAACCTCCAGCTTTCCCCTGAAGCTTACAGATGTTACAGATGTTTGCAGCACATTGCAGGATCGAGACCTTTTATTGCAAGTCCATTACTGCATGAGAAAAAAAGCTTTTATTAACTGCATCCTTTTTAATAGTTGTACTATCACAAAATACTCTTCAGTTTGTCAGGGTTGAATTAGGGAGTTTATGGTTGGATATGAAAAGCAGCCCAGCTAGTGGCTTTTAATCACTGCATGTTTTTCTGTTCATTTTTCAAATGCTTGTTAACAAATGAAGGAACCACCACTCTCCCAGCGAAGAAGTTCCTATAATGACTATTTGCTTTCATTAATTACAGCCCTCCCAGCAACAGAACTGAGGGCTGTACCCTTGTGCTCTCATGTGAGCTTGTATCAAAGATGGGCTGCTAGCACAGGTAATGACTGATCTTTCACCTAAATGTGAATTTAAGTGATGACTGTTTTTTCTCCTAGGTCATAGCTTAGAGAGCTGAGAACAGATGAAAGGCAAATGAGATAAAAGAGGCTGCTTGTTTCTTTGCTGACAGAAAAAATGGCAACCTGGGAAGATATCTGGGGGATCAAATGAGAAGAAAAACAACCAGCAACAGTTCCCTGGCAAGGGAGGTGGAGGGGAAAAAAAAGTGAAGGAGAAGGTGTTTTCTAGGTTGGCTAGCTGAGTTAGAGCTGAGAGAGAAACAGAGTAAGCAGCTGTGAGATATAAACACTACAACTTTGTTCTGGATTATCAAGGGGTAAAAACAGAGGAGCAGTATAGTGAATCATCTGAGGGCAGGCAAGAGAGATGCAAGTATACACAGATTTGTGGTTTTGGGGACAATTTCTTGCTCAGATAATATTTTAGAACACTGGACATAAAAGCATTCCCTTTTCTAGATTCACAAGAGCCTCAGCACTTTATAATCCTGAGAAAGACACACTGCAGAAAAATAATAAAGTTGGATTCTTTGCTGGGAAACACCATGGAAGCAGAATAAAAACAAACAAACAAATAGAAACTTTTCTTTTTTCAAACACGAATGTCCCTCCCCATTTTGACTTCTCAGATACTTTTAGCTGCAAAAGAACAGTTTAAACACATGTATTTTGCTAAAACCCACTCTTCTGGTAAAGTATCCTCTCCCAGGGTTCCATGAGTTTTCCATCAGTTATAATTTTTCAAGCTCCCCACGAATCTCCACTTCTCTTCATTATTCTCTTTCCTCCATCTCCTATCTGCCTTGACTCCTATCCAACCAACTTCTTTGCTTCTATTTTTCTCTACAAATCTGTTGTTCCATGACCCTGGTCACAGCTACTGAAATCCTTTCCTCTCAAATTGCGTTTCCACACACATCTCCTGTGCATTAATCTTCTCCCCTCAGCTTCCTCCTGCCATCATAAATTCCAGCCATCTTTCCTTGAACAAGCTTCTTTCTGTTCCTTCAGGGAACAAGGCAAGGAAGTGATCATCCAGTATAAGGACAACCTAAGCTTCTGTTCTCACAGGATGAAGAGTCACAGGAATCATTTTTAACTGTGTTGGAAAACGCAGTTTCCAAGTTTGCTACTGAAGTAAGACTTTTTTTGTCCACATTTACATTTGATATTAAGAATAATTTTTTTTTTAATAATGGGTGTGCATGTCTAAATAACACATACAATATGTTGTATTTGTTTTGAGGAGGAAAGAATCCACCAAAAAAACTACACCAAAACCCCAAACACATACACAAATAATGAAGCTCAATCTCAAATAAGTGATGTTCAACACTGAAATCCTCAGGAGCTCAGTGGTTGGATTCACAACATATTTTTTTTTATGCAGATGGAAATGACCTAGCCCTACATATTTTTCTTTTAATGTATCTAAAAAATATATATATACACTATACTCAAATACATTTGAGGATTCTGCTGATAACACACAGTCAGTCTAGGCCCCACGAAGAACAAAACAGCAGTTTTTTTTTCAGGGACCTAAAGGGGGTCATGTCAGGCTTATAGGTACGTCTTTCTAGAATTTTAGCAAAAACAACAACTGCCCTCCCCTTCAAAGAACCCCCAAAACCTCCTCAGTCCCTCAAGGCCATGAGAGGTGGCTCAGTGAAATGCCTAGGGGACCTACTTTCAAATAATTTCAACTCAAAACCAATCATCCAAGGACTTGTTATTAAATTTATTTTTAAACACAGATTGTTCTCAAAGTTGGGAAAATATAATACCTGTTATGCAAAAAATAAGCTGAATCCTTTTTGTCAAAGGAAGGGATTGACGTGCTCTTGACCATAAAGTTGTCTTCTGAACCACCAGGATGTGAACTGCCTTTTAGTTGTCATCTTCCAGAGAGCCCACACTTAGAAAACCCAAAGGTAAAATGATAATAAAAATAAATTATCAGCTGCCTCAGAAAGCAAGGAAGAGCCAGTTCAGAACTTCAGCACTATGAGACCTGTAATGTCATTCCTCTCAGCAGAAAAAATGCAGTCAGTATGAAAAAAAGATCCGGTTAGTCTGTTTCTTTACAAATTAATTTAAAACAATGTCAAAGTACTGCATATGACTTTTCTGACATGTAAATCTGTCTTTGAATGTTCAGATGATCCATGATGATTCACAGCCTTCTACATAAAGAGAAACAGTAACTCAAACACAGTCTGAGGGATAAAGTCTTTTGAACCAATATTTAAGGGCTTTTCTAATACTCATGGATATAATTTATCTGTTTCAACAGATTAAGGATAACTAAAGAATATGGAATAAATTAACAACCCAACAGATAACTGAAAAATATCAGAAAAGTTGGATAAGTTATGAAAATTTATCTACCAAAAGAATTTTGGCAGAAATGCCCATTCTGTTCCCAGAATTAAAGTTCAATATTTCAAGCTCATTTCAAATCCAGCACTATCATGCATGTTTTCTTTGTGTAATTAAAGAGATTAAGTAACTGGAAAAGTATAATACATTTATGTACCTCTTGCTTTGAGTCTATATATTTCTCTTTCATAAGATATTTTCTACTTTAAGTATCTTATAATAGTGTTTTATGAGCAATAGATCATTTTTTCTTTAGGAGCCAGTGTTACACATATGATTTGGGTTAAAGTCCAAGTATTAATGCAGAGTTCTAGCATCATGTTATATATATATATATAAACACTTGACTGCTTGCTTAGAGCAACAAAGTCTGAAAGAAGAGTGGTAAAGACGAAAATAAATCATGGTTAAGCCTGATGTAAAGTTTAGAGCCCTGGCTCAGGTTCAGGGCAGCAGAGATTCAGAGATGTACTGAAGATGTACCAGGACCTAGAAAGTCTAGAGTGAGGAATAGTTGAACCAGAATACAACTGCATAAATCTAACACCAGTTAGATTTACCCTGTCACTGTCACTTTAAATTTAGAGGTCTCAGAGAGAAAAAGCTGGTACCATCAGAAGTTAAAGCTATAGGTAAGAGCAGGGATAGTATCAGGTGAAGGACTAGCAAAGCCTTTTGAATCATTGCAAAGGCCACATGCAGTAGACAAGTGAGTTAAGACATAATATAAAGACAGGCAAGAAGTATGGGTAAGATTTGCTGTTTAGGAGAGCCCAGGCTGAGAGGAGAGTTGAGTGGTTTGGAGGCTCTGGGCAGCTTAGATAGATATTACAAATAGAACACGGTTCATGGTAAAGGTTGGGATTTGAAGGTGTTAAAACCAGACTTCAGGCTCAATCAGAGTTAGAGCATAAAGCACTTTGATCTCCAAACTGAAGCAATTACTTCATCCCACAGTGATTTTAAAGGAGATTGAACACTAGAACTGATGCAGATTTTTAGGGTTAGACCCTGAGTCTGTAAGCTTAAAATAAACAAATATCAAAATGCATTGACAAGAGCAATGCTTTCTGCTCAATCCCACAGGATAAGTCAGGACAATAAGAATATACTTGGAATAAGAGTTCCATTCAGACATAGCTGAAAATAAATTTTGGAAGTGTCAAGAGGTTAGGATGAAGGCTGTGAATCACTTGGGATTTGAATTATATCCTATGTGGGCAGAAGTTCCTAAATTACTAAACTGCACAGTTCAGGGTGGGAATAGAGAGAATGTTGTGAAATTCTGCGATTTAGATCTAGATTTATATCACATTACTGAAGCAGTTACAGGTCCAGGACAAGAATTTATGCTGGTAGAGGCTGGGATTAAGTCTGAGATAGGCAGAAATCCCCAGGCTTGGCTAAGAAAAAAGTGGGAGCTTTCTTAAGAGCTTTAAGGCACATACAAGGTTGTAAACTGGTAAAATAATAGTGCAACAGAGATATGAAAGTGTCACAAGGACCAAATGTTTCAGTGGAATACATAAGTGTGGTGCATCTCACTAGCCAGGGAAAAAGATCAGTCAACATTCAAGTGAATTATGTGAGCACCTAAAAGAGAGGGAGTAAAAATATTCTTATTACTTCCTTTTAACAGTACTTTTTGTGCAGATGGCCCAATTCCCCAAGACAACACTTTGTAAGCGGAGAATAAACACAGAAATTGTAAGGAACAACACTGTTCAAGTTATGATCCAGAGCTCAGTAAGACTATTGTAATTAAATCCCAGGTCTTGGTTTCTGAATTCCCATGTCCCAGTCAATGACTAGAAGTGCTAAGACATGTGAAGGACTCTTCTCATCTTTTCAAGAAATATTTATATTAAAATAAACATGGAAAAATAAATAGCAATGTAGCTGAGAGTAATGAGACCAGATTTTCTCTCTGTCTGGATTAGGGGACTGGAGATAATATAAGTAAATATGGAAAAAGGAAGCATCACAGGCAAACTTATCTGTTCATTTCAAGGTTTGTTTTGGTTTGGCTTTAGCTCAGAAAATTAAAAATAATATGCATCATGTTAATTTTCTCTTGAAAGGAGTTATGGGTTCTTCCCACTGCTTTTATGCACTTTTTCTGTATTTTATAACTCAGTTTCATATGAGGATAAAAAAATGTCCTTATATAAATTTTGTTCAAAACTAAAACACAAACTTGACTTTTTTTAACTCAACTCTAACTAAAAGGAAGCAGACAGAAGTGATTCCCAGTTTAAAAAAAAAAGTTAATTTTATTCAAATGTCTTAAAACTCAGAGAAGATTTTATTAATGTTCTGATTTTTTGTGTTCTCCATATAATTTAGAAATTGTTTACTGAGGAATGTTACTGTTTAGAATTTTTAAAAGCATAGTTCTGGGTTTGACAAGCTTGATAATAAGCACCAAAGAAACTACTCACACCATCTAAGTTCAGTAAGACTGTATAATCAGCCAGATGAATTATTTTAAAGAACAGAGGAATTAAAATGACATGAAGTTTCCCACAACAAGGGTAGGATATTTTTTCCATTTAAAGACCCAGTCCAAAAGTAAAGCATTTCAAATTAGTCATAGATCAGTAGATAGGTACTAAGTGTTTTACTTCATCTGCGTGATAATCTAATCAGCTACATGTTCTGTTTCCTCTGTGCAGGCAGCCTTTCTTTGGGAATCCATTTTGCTTTCCTGTGCCACACAGGTAGCTGAAGGATGTTTTGGTTACACTGGCTGTGCACAGCAACCGTACCAAGCCGCAGAACAAAGGCAGATCAGGTTTTGGTGAGATGTTTTTGTTCAAGAAATCCACCGTCTTAGAGCTTTGTCCCCCACATCACTCTTTCTCCACCTACGTAACATTTAGTCAACTGGTGAATCACTAGATCTCATCACTTTGGTTGGCAGCATCTCCCAGGCACAGCTGTAAATGGCTACTCAGGCCACACAGTGTGAGAGAGAGAAGAGTTCAGACTTTTGCTTCCTGCTGATGCCTTTGGGCCAGGTTACGAGCTGTAGGGACCAGCACAAAAGTCATGTGTTTCATAAACCCCCCCATCTCATTGTAAATCTATAACCACTCCAGCAGCAGCAGACAGGACATCCCAGACAGCACTTTCAGGAAGAAACAGTCAAGTGGCATCACTTTCTTCTAGAAGAACCTCCTCTTACTTAGGAGACTTACTTAGGAGACCAGCAGTGCCAAAGACAACATTTCTCCTTGCATCCTCCTGTAATGAAACAGGCAGCTGGGATGGAGGAAAGCATAAGGGAAGGAAATGAAGACACAGGGAAGGAAATGAAGAGACAGTACCATTTTGTATATTTTATGAACTGTTTTACTATGTTCTGGAGAGAAGAAATAAATTAAAAAAAAAAAAAAAAGAGTAAAAAATGCCAAGCTGATATCTCACCCTTCTTAAAAGTAAGTCTGTGAAGCTGCAGAAACACCATGATGATTCTGTCAAGAAGCCAGTCAGACCTGGTTTTCAGTGCCCATGAAAGAGCCTGGGCAGTTCGTGGCATTACTCCATTAACATCTGGCTAGTGGATAGTCTGTGCAGTGAAAGGCAAGCTGGCTCACTGGCACTGATTGCCTGCAGTTGGTGTAGGACACCATTCCCAGTCAAATAAAACTTGTATCATAGAAGCCTGCTGGTTTCTCCTCCTTTTCCCCTTTCTCAGTCAACCATAGCCTTCTGCAAGCAGCAATTCAGAGGAGGGTTTTGTTATTTGAGGAGATGGGACTTCATAGTCTGTGGCTGTTCGACAGACAATGCACACCCCAAGAACTTTTGAACAACCTGCTGCTTTTAACCTTTGCTAGAAATAAACATTTGAGCACTAGCTTTGGTACTTTAAACTTGGTATGTGCATGTCTGTGGTGAAACATTGTTACTGCTACAGTCGATTAAGAGGAACAAACAAGGTGGAAGGAGTCAATAACTAAGCAAGTTCTCCATGACTGACTCATTTACACAGAGGGGTTTCTTTGCTATGCTGTGGTCAGTGCAGAAAACTGAGGAGTAGTTACGACTTTACACTACACATACAGCACCCTGAAAATTATTCTTACTTTGTAATGTTCTACATTCTTTACAAATACAACTGGACAGTCTGGCTAGTGAAGGTAAGGTGGGGATTTGTGAGAATCTGGTTTAAACCACCTTGACAACTGCCTTGCTTCAGAGGCAGATTTTTGTATGTCTTAATTCAAAGGTAGAAAGAGATTATTTTTCTCTTGACAGAGGTAGACACAGCTGACATGATCCCTCCCAAGCCCTGGCTCACTAGCAAGTCCATGAACTACTAAAACTACCACTGTATAGTCCTACTCGTAAGCACAGGGACTCATTTCTACGCTGGACTGAATTTCATTCCAGTTGACCATAAGAAATAAATGTGTAATACTTGACTAACATCTCAGATAAGACACTGAACACCTCCTGAGCATTCCTTGAAGTAACAAACTGTTTGGCTGTTTATATTCCGTGCTCTTGTCTTCATTTGCAGAGTGGGCCTCAAATTTGAAGATGCTACCACCCAAGAGAACTCTCAGTGCCACAGCTCCAATGTTTATAAAGTGCAATTTTCCTCTTACCTTAAAACAACAGCTAGGTCGTGTGTTGGTGCAAAGTACCACAGAAAACATATCAAATCTGAAAAGACAACCTAAGCCTTCCGACCTGTTCTTTCACAGTGCCAAATATCTCTCTTATTTCTCTGTTTCTGAAGGAAGCATTGCTGGAGAAGCCACTTCACACCTGCAGAAATATCTTCGTTGAATGATGGGGTGGGTTAAAGCATAAAATATTTTTATTGCTCAAGTTTCCTCATAGAACCGGCGTCTGGCTGCAGGGCACTTCCACCTACAGATAGACATAAAAAAGATCCTGCTGTATATAAGCTGTCCTCCCCCACTGGGCAGGGGTAATGGGAGAAGGGAATTCTTTAGTTACTACTCTGCCTAACTGGAAGACAGACATTCCCGTAAAACTGTGTGTGGGAGCATTTCACAGTGAAACCAAAACACTGTTAAAAGTAAATTCAGTGAACTACTTCTCATGCAGTGCAGCTGCTATATGAAGAGATGAGGATATTTTATTATACACACACAAAGTGCCAGACACCAACTCCACTGCAGTGCCAGAGAGAGCGCTCCCTTTTTTTTGTCCATGGGATGCTGTTATTAAGGCTGTTGACCGAGTCACACCTTCATGTCCCACTCCCAAACTACCCCTTATCAACTCGAGGAGCTGAGGGCAACATGGAGCTTGTTGTTTCCTATTGTAACTGGTTTAGTCCAATTAAATTCGTGTTTGGAAATTACACAATCAGTTAACGTAAATTGAATTGACACTCTTGACTTTCTAATTACACCAGATTTATGCTGCTAAGAGAACAAACATGGGCCAGTGTTACAACATTGCCATGAACTCCTGTGCCAAATCTGTTTCGTGAGAAAAATTCATTGCACCTAGTTCCTTCACGCAGCACCACTCCAAGGACATGCTGAAGTGAAAAAAATAGTCTTACTGCAACTATGAGGCACCACATTTTAAACAGAGCTCTACTATTGTGATGGTACCTGAGTGACACTGAGAGCAATATGGCATTGTTTTGTTTTGCAAGTTTTAACCTCAATATGGTAACATAATGAAAGTTTATTCTCTACCTTATACTCAGACCAAATGGACAACATTGAAATACTTTATGTTTAATATAATTGATTTGCAACACAGCAAGAGCAATAGTTAAACATTAAAAATCAATGCCAATCTCTAAACTCCTACTTTTTTGATCATATTTCAATATAACTTGTTACAGAACAGCCAAAAGCGTCAAAGTGAGGGGAAAAAAGGTAGCCAAGGGTATAATGCAGTCAAGACCTTCATAATAAACAGAATATCAAGATACTAATGACAAAATCATTCTGCTTGGCAATAAAACTGTGTTGGCTGTTTGGGAGACTGGTATCCTAGAGATGGCCTGTATTCCTACTTCATACCAAAGGAAACAAAAACTTAAAACATTGCAATTACATGAACGTCAGTGGAGTAGAATTAAAGCTTCATGGTAGGCCTGAGCAAGTCCACCTACTGCTTATCTGTAATTTCTGGAATTGCTAGCCCAGAAAATACACTCTTACATGTGACTTCACATCTTAAACATTTGCAGCTTAGATTTCTTGTCCTTCGAGGTACAAAGATTAATATTTGTAGAAAATATTTAAATAAATGTTTTTCAGCTTTGGTACCATTTCCATATTATATTCTTTGGGCAATCTAAGAGAATGCTTGCTTCTTGGGAGACTACTTCACAAGTTATACTCAAGATGCCATTAAAAACATAAAAATACTAAAGAAATTACAAATAGTTATTAGCTGTTAACATTACTGTGATCTTTTAGGAATATCGATTCACACACAAAGTAATGAGCTTTGTGTAAGAAAATGTTACATACTCTACCCAAGCCTATGCCACTGTTTCATGTAGACAAAGCAAGAGAAGCTTCAGCTTCTGCTATGTGACAGTTCTGCAGTGTTATTTCTGCATGGGTTATTAACTTTTCCATAAAGAATGCTAATGCTCTTGTCACACGTGGGACACATTAACCAAGTAGTATTCCTGGAGCCAGCACAACCAGTTAGAAAAAGTCAGGATTTCTCATTATTTTCTTTGGATAAAGATACTTTTAATCTACATCAAATGTTTGAGGCTGCTTTATTAATTCATAACTGGACATAGTTACTTGACTTACTGACTGGTTGTTCTTTTTTGACCTGTGTATTAAGTAACCATAATCCAAGTTCTCTACCCTCATCTGGAGTGCAGCATGTTTTGTTTATCCCTCAGGAAGACTTCTTCCCCAGAACAGGCAGTGCAGTTCTGATCAGACATTACATTGTCTGATACACAGGGTAAAACCCTTCCAATAGATAGTATCTTTCCAATAGATAAATTCTTCCTTAAAGCTGAGTGGGTACTAATGGGCTGTGCAGCAGAACTTTCACATTTTTCAGTTTTAGACTTTTAGTTCAGCCCAATTTTGTGGAAACCCTCATGTTGGATCCCAAAATATGATATTTGCAGAGAGAGATTTGAGTGGTCTTTGCAAAAGGCCGTGGGCTACAGAAGCTGGGAAAACCCCTCTTCACCCGTCTCATCCCTGTGGATTCTTCCTGCCTTCTTCAGCAGGACGTGAAGAGACTCCTTGCTTAATGTTATCACATGCCCTGCCCAAGCCAGAGAGTCTGCACCCTGATCTCACCAGACCTGTGCAGAAGACCTATTGTACCTTCTCTCTCCCTTTGTGTTCCCTGAATCCTTGCATTCTGTAGACTGGAATACCTGTTCCCCCCGGTAAAATCCCCTAAGATAAAATGGGTTTTTCCCCGTGAGGTGATTGTTAAGACCTCAAAAATTTGTTAATCTGGGTTTTTCCCTTATATCATCTCCTGACACCCCCTAATTGTAATAATTGTAATAGTTACAACCCCCTGATGAATACGTAGACCCTAAACCCTTTAAATATGAACTTGTAAGTCCAATACAGGCTGTCCAGCCTATCACAGCTCAGGAAACTACAGGACCACATTTTTCTCTGTGAAACTGCAGTTTGATGGATATTTAAATTCAAGTGTGAGTTCAATTTAAATGACTTAAAAGAAAAATAAAATGAGCTTTTCTTCACTAAGGCTGACTCCAGCAGGTGAGAAGTAGACATTAAGGACTCAGTGGATGGAGAAGTGTCAGTGGAATTGAAAAGTGGCATCGTTACTTCACCCTTTCTATTCTGAACCACCTTAACTTTACCACTAAAACAAACATACAAAGGTAGCAGTCACATCCAGTAGAGTGAACATCATCTTAATGCTTCTACTTAGCCATGGGTTAATTAATTTTTTGTGCATGAGGCACAATGGAGCTTTTAATCATAGAATTATACTATAAATTATAAAATTTAGACATAATACTGTATTCTGTGATCCACGATGAACTCAATATACGTAACACTGATGTAGAAACAATCCATGTTGGTTCATTATCAGATAATATGTACTAAAAATGCTGCCTGGAATAACTATTGTGTTATTTGAATTGACATGGGGATAATAAAGGACTTTGGTGCTGCAGACACCTCACCATTCTTACAATTTAAAGAGATAATGTTGATGCCATAATGAAACTTGTGCCGTCAGCTCCATCACTGAGCACTTCCATCTCCAAGGTATTACCACTGAGAGCAAGATGGTCAGATCTATAATTTTTTCCATGCCAAGACCACCAAAGCCAGATCTCTCAACTGTGTTAGTGAAAACTATAAACAAAGGCACTCTTTGTGCCCGAGAGCAGTACTTCCATTAATCTTTACAGGGAACTAGGTCAAAGAAGCCCCGAGGCGTCTCTGAACTACATAAGCAAGCAGAGGCCTATAAAGGGATATTTCTGTAGCTGAGGATGCCTTGTGCAAAATAAGAGTCGATTAATAGTCTTTTCAAGACACACCCATGCAGTGGATGATGGGAGAAACGACAATGTCCAAGTTACTCCTTAGTTCAAGAAACATCCTG
The DNA here is from genome assembly GCF_009829145.1 of Chiroxiphia lanceolata. Lineage (NCBI taxonomy): Eukaryota > Metazoa > Chordata > Aves > Passeriformes > Pipridae > Chiroxiphia > Chiroxiphia lanceolata. The sequence continues at coordinate 6,751,638 of NC_045642.1, forward strand.
TTGGCTTGGGGGGTGCTGGGCGGGAAGTCTGTACAAAAGAAATCCCAGTCGATGCCAGAGACCTCCAGGCTACCCTTTGCCACCAACTGTAGCAATAGCCAAGGATTTTACCCACTAGGGACTGAAAGGAGACTAAAATAATCTAAGAACTCTTACAGTCCAATTACAGCTTGTTTGCAATGTACTACATTGAATTTTTTACACCAGCTGAGAGGAGCAGCCAATACCCCAGAGGGCTGTGCAGCTCTTCAGAGGGACCTTGGCAGGTTGGAGAGATGGGCAGACAACTGTCTCAAAATCAGCCAAGGTCCTGCAGCTGGGGAAGAATAACCCCATGCACCAGTACAGGTTGGAGTGCTGTGTCCAGTTCTGGGGTTCTCAGTACAAGAGAGACTTGGAGCTCCTGGAGCTGGTCCAGCAGATGGTGACAAAGATGATTAAGGGACTGGAGCATCTCTCTTACTAGGAAAGGCTGAAGGTGTTGGGCCTGTTCAGCTTTGAGAAGAGATGACTGAGAGGGAACCTCATCAGCATATCTAAGTATCTGAAGGGAGGGTGTCAGAGGATGGACCAGGCTCTGCTCAGTGGTGCCAAACAATAGGACCAGAGGCAATGGGCAGAAACTGATGCACAGGAAGTTTCACCTAAATATGAGGATGAACTTCTTTCCTGTGCAGTGACTGAGTACTGGAACAGGTTGCCCAGAGAGGGTGTGGAGTCACCCTCAGTGGAAATATTCCAGAACCATCTGGATGCAATCCTGTGCCATGTGCTCTGGGATGACCCTGCTTGAGCAATTTCTAGAAGCAAGTGTTATTTGTAGGCTACCCATTGAGAAGAAAGTGAGATGTTCCAGAAGAAGACGAATATTGCAGATGTAAGTAAGTGTAAAAATGAAACATTCAAAATGAACATTTGATCAAATCTGTAGGAATTACATAGTCAGAAAAATCCCTAGACACTGAAGATATCAGGACTTCTCCTATTAGTAGTACCAGTCCTATGTGGATACAGGAATAAATTACCATAGTACTTCTGGGGGGTTATTTTTAGGTATAACTTGAGTGGTAACTCCAAACATATGGGAATGTAGGATGCCACAGTGAGTTCCTACAGTACCTGCATATCACAAACCATGAGAGCAAGGATTTGCATAGGTTGTTATACACAGTATCAAGTAAAAGAGACGCATTATAAGACTCATTAGTCATGGTAGGTGAAACAAGAAGCCATAAAAGAACTAGAGTAATAATATCTACAATCTGAGAAACATAAACTTCAATAAGCAAAGGGAGCAAAGGATTACTCATTCTGATATTTCATCTGCTTTAGTTCCCATTTTTTTAGCTTCATATCCACACGTACATGCCATGCAACAGTTGCCAGACATCACGAAGTCCGAGTTTTTCAGGGAACAAACCTGCACAGGTAAAACAGTACTGCCCCAATTCCTCATTTATACAACATCAGGGAAAAGAAGGGGAAAATCACATCTGTTAGGACTGAACTCAGAGTTCAAAAAAACAAGGAAAAAGAAAAAAGGTGTTGCCTGTTCTCTCATGTTCTGTAATCTGATCAGGAGGTAAACTGGTTACAGCTGACACTCATCTGAGACCCTAACCAGAGGAACCTGAGGGGCTTCATTGATGCCTCTTACTTTTGCATTTGGGCTGACCTGAACATCTGTTTACTCTTTTTGCTGTTGAAAACACAGAGTTCTGCTATTGCCCTTGTATTACCTAAAGGTGATATGAAAAAAAAAAAAGTTTGAGGTTTAAAATTAAGTCTACTAGACTTTCAAGTTACAGTGCCCAGAAAACTTAAATCATTGCACATGCTTACAGATATGTCAAAACTCAGAAAAAGAAGTGTTCTGGGTTTGGTCATATCTGGTTTTGTTTTTCTGGTTTTTTTATTTTTTTTTTAGTTGGTTGGTTGGGGTTTTTTGTTGTTTTGTTTTTGGGTTTTTATGTTGGGGGTTTTTTTTGTGGTTTGTTGGGTTTTTTTCATTATAATCTTTATCTGTGATTACTGACAGATTCTCTGATTCCACCCAGTAAACACATGCAGAACCACCCCCCCAACTCACACCCCCCACTGAAACTCTCTTGTTTCAACTTACAGATAGATGAAGAGCTTGACAGATTCCACGGATTTTGTTCCTGGTTGTAATCCTTCTGAAGTAGTGCCTAATTTTTTTTTTTTTGCAGCTAATATCTCAATGGTCTGTCTGTTTAGACTTTCTGTGCTCTTACCAGAGATGAAACACTCAGCATCTAAGCTGCCCGTGCAGCCTCGAACCTCCAGTTCTGCACTTGCAAAACTGATGCCAGGGAGTGCCAATTATACTTCAATGGCTTTATTGACTGCAGATGATTAAGACAAGCATGACTGACAAAGCTTTACTGACCACTTTTATTTATAACACAGCACCATTCCATACCCATTCAGAATTAGCTACATGTGGTTCTTGCGTGGAGCAGTGCATTGCTGCTTCTTGAGTCTTTTGGGGGCTTTTACAATAAGAGGAGTTATCCTTTCATAGCTGGTCATAATGGCTTTTGGAAACTTCTCATAGCTTCTCGGACTTTGGGGGAGCGCGACAGAACTCTATTTTTGTAAAGCTATCATTTTTTTATTATTTTCTTCGTTTGGATTAACATATACTGCCATCATGTGGGCAAAAATAAGAAAAAAAATAATTACTCAGTGAAATCTCTCAACTTGAAAACCCTACCTTCCTTTTAGAACATTCTTCTTACTACCAATATGAGTACTAACTCAAGATTATTGAAATGCGAGGGAGAAAAGAACCTGATTTTTTGTTTGGTTTTGTTCTCACACCACAGAAAATGTGTCAGTGCTTGAGGACTTGGTGGAAGGACCATCAAGCTGTATCTGAGCTGGGCAGTAACTGCTGAGCACAAGAGGTAAATGTGCTCATTTTAACATGTTTAACATATTTTAAATAGTGCTTTAGCTACTCTTTCTCACATTCCTTGCCTGTACATCCAGGCACAAGTCATGCTGGGCCAGAAATCACAATGACTATTAAAAGACAGGCAGGCCATTATGCAGCATTTAAAGGGTAGAGTTTGTTTAGGAGTGCCAATATTTCCAGGTTTTCCAGCCACGCACAAGACTCAAGAAACCCATCATGCAAACAACCAGCTCCTTTCTGCTTGTTACTCCCACTGTCTGTGGGTTCACCCTCTTCCCCGAGTGCTACAAGAACATATTGACCTCCTTGAGCATTAGAAACTTCAACTGCAGTACTGTTGTGAGGGATCCAGAGAATAAAGGATGAAAAGGAAAAGAAAGACCCACAAGCATAAATGTTCTCTTTTTCACAAACATACCTTGAAAGAAAATCTCCTCAAAATTTGAATATATCATACGTTTCTTATGGTTTTGCAGAGCCTTATCACTGGGAAAAAAAATTCAGTTGTCAAATAGTATGTATTTTATGGACTAATGCTATTTAAAAAAATATTTTATAAGACCCGTACAGTTTTAAAAAAATAATATAAGCATCTGATAGTGCCAAGAACCCTGGAAAACAGACTGAAAGAAGAATATACTGAAATCCCAGAAATTATACTTGAAAGACGAGCAGTTTTCAAGTTTAACTACACATTAGAAAAATAGGGGTGGGATGGTTACACCAAATGCAGCTTACCAAAAACTCATACTGAAGTCTTAACTGTATAATTTCAAAGTAAAGGCTGACTTTGCCAGTCTCTGTGCATAACCATTATAAGCTGTTTTTCCATGGTCCATCACGTGGTACCAATAAGTGGCATCTGCCTTCACAATGAGTTGCACTGTATTCCTGAAGGGTCCCACTGAGTAACTTGCTGCTCATACCGAGCTCAGTACATCAGGATCTCACAGTTAGATAGTAAAACACATTGATTTCCCTGGTGTGGCAGTTTATTAAGAATGCTTCAAAGTCCATGGGATGAAATCCTTATTCAGGAATCTTATATATTGCAGAAAATAAACTTTAACACAAGAACATAACATCCAAACTGCATGGAATCTCAGTCTGTGTGTGCTATAACCAGTTTATAAACAAATTTATATTGTCTAATGTAAGCAACTAACACAGAACCACCCACAAAACCATGCCACACAGGTGTTACTTGAGAAATCAACCTTTACCAAAAAGACCAAAAGAATATTTCCCCCGCATTTAGGTACAAAGATTTCCATGTTTGTTTTTTTTTCTGCTTTACAACAACTATTAATAACTATTTTGTTAGCAATATGGATTATAAAATCTTGGTCAGTCTAAGAACTTCAGGATTAAGCTTTTCAATAATTTAGTTAGTAGAAGCAACTTTTCATTCGTTCATTTTCTGGGTGCCATTTTCCTCTTGTGTTAAAATCAGATGTGTTCCTACAGTAGTCTCTAAATACAGTTCTTTAGGTCTTTCAGGACTTGTCATGTCATATCTTGGTATTTTACAAGTAGTAGCTAGAGGTGATAGACAATTAAGTTTATACCAGGTGTAACTCTTAATGGAACAATAATCCTTTCAATGTAATAACATTAATTTAGGTTAAGATCATGTCAGTTCTTTCCTTCATTAAAAGTAACAGCATTTTTCTCTCATTTGCCTTTAGACACAATCTAGTCAAACTAGACTAATGGAAAAAAATAGATTAGGATTAATAGATTAGATAGATTAAAATTAAAGTAAAAAGATGGTAGAGTTGCAAAATTGTAAGAGAATAAAGAAAAAAAAAGGGAGGAGTACAAAGTCTATAGAAGGAATTCTATCAAATAAAATGACAAATTAGCTATCTTGAGTACATAACAAAGTTTCATGACATTTCTGTCACTAAGACTGAGGCTCAAACTTGACAGAAAATACAGGACTCCTCCTAACTCAGGTACAATACAATAAAAAGATATATAAAAAAAAAATAAAAGAGAGAGAGCAAGCAGCATTTATTCATTTATTTAATCTGTTCACTTCAGGGTCACTCAGTCTCACTACTTTGCATCAATAACCTCATACTCTTCAACAGAAAATACCTTGATAAAAACCAGTTTGCACAGTGGTGCTGGAGGGCATCCAACATATGTTGCTCATTTACCAGTAAAATGTTTACCAGCCTCAGCTGTAGCTCCTCATCTTACTCATCACTTGCACCATAAGCAGAAATAATTCTCAAGAAAGAGTGTATGAAGTTCAAGGAAAACAAATACTAGGCCAAATGCATCATATCCCCCTACTCATATAATTTCTGTAGCACAGAAAGCTCAGAAACTTCTGGCTTGGGTTGGAAGGAGCCCTGTAGATAAACACATACTGTATTTTTGCATCAGTGAGTACACTCTTATCCAGCTTAATAAGGATTTCTGTAAAGACAGGATAGAAAGAGTGCTTCTAAAATATTTAAAATTGCTATCTGGGGGTCTGGGTTTGCAGTTGAAAGATTACAGGAATTATTTTGTGGTTTCAGTGAGACTCGTTCTCTCCAGTTAACTTCAAGAAAAGTGTACCACAGCTTGTTAATTATCCAGCAATTCCATCACAAAAGCTGATAGAATATCTGAACTCTGATACATTAGACATACACTGACACACAGGCCTCCAGTGTGCCAGACAAAGACAGATCAAAAAAACCACTGCAACCTCAAAAGGAAAGAACAACTTCACCTACATGCAGAGAAGCACCAAGTGTCCAATATTCCCAGGCAAACTTCTGCCCAGATAAAACATATAACAAAGAAAACCTAATTCTGCAGACCATTTTTCTACATTACAAGACAGCAATCTGTAAAGGTCTTAAGAGGCTTGGGGTCAGTATCTCTTACCTTGCTTTAACTTATAATAGTCATTAAAAGTGTTCTTTTTCTTTCCTCAGTCAGACCACAACCTGCAACAATGGTGAGATAAACATATGATGTTGGCTAATCAAATAAAGAAATTATTTCCCCTTCTTTTCATGAGGAAATAGATATATTTTCATTCTTGTTCCATAACTGTCCTAGTTGTGGGTCCATATTTCATACGGTGTTTCTTGGGGATGTCTGCCCAGTTCTAGTTAATGATCAGAGCTGGCTGAAAAGCAGGCAAGAGCTCAACAAACCCAAGAGGATTCATTGCAGCTCTGGGAATTACAAGAACATCTGAGCTTAAGCACCAGCCACAGGGGCTGCTCGTTTTGGGCTGTGACCACGCGTGTTCCATGGCCTACAGCTGAATCCCTCCACAGGGAATTCCTCCACAGTTACAGGAAAGCAAGGAGTTAATATGTTACAGTCTTCACATTCCTGAAGTCTGACCCCCAGTTTGGCTGCTGGCCAACTGACCACTTCCACAAACCTGACAGAGCTCCAGGCAACGTGCTGTGCTCCCACTCAAGCCATTTCTGGGGCTGCATTTAGGCCACCCTGTGGGGTAGAGTTTAGAACAGGTTGAGATAATCAAGGTTTTCCAAACTCAGACTGGGATTAGCATTACGATAAAGACAGGTAGGTTTGACAAATTAACTGTTCAAAAGGCTCAGATTTAGACACTGCTGTCTTACTGTAAATTTAAGGGATGTTCCAAGGATCAGAAGCTATTTCCAGGTCTGAAACTTTCTACAGTAAAACTAATCCTCTGAAACCTTAGTTGGACAAACAAATCCTGCGAGAGATGGTGTGTCTTAATACAAATACATGAAGGTACCTGCAAAGGTACAGAAAATATGGCTTTTAATAAAAAAAGAAACTCAATTCTCTAACTCTTACTTTCTTCTGAATCCTGTACTCCCTCTCACTCCCAAACAACTTGAGTCTAACTGATTAATCTGTTTCCTGGGGTGATGGAGAGAATCCCAGGTGTTTATGTTATAAACAATTAAGAATTGAGTTGTATATATGAGGCTAAAGCCGAAAAGATTGATGAAGAAAACATTTTTTCAAGGTTTCTGAAATTCCTCCCTGGGGCATAAGGAGATCCTGCCATACCTTGTCTTTATTTAAATCATATTATCCAACTGTACCCAATAATTAACTTTTGAAAATTTGTCATTTAGTTAGTATTTATCCTATTACTAATTTCCTAGAGGTCAAGACCTAAGGACAGCTAATAAAAGATGAGCCAAAATCTGTTGTCTATGCTTGAATACATAGAATATAAACACTACTCCACCAAAAGTCTGATTACAAACCAGAGAGACAAACAAAACCCTAAACTCGGTGTCATGCCATGAGAGAGTGTGCAAGGTTATGCCATTGTAACCACTCTGTTCTCACACACAAATAATTTTTTTCACAGGGTCCCAAGGAGACTTGTAAACACCTTTACTCAAGTTTTAAAGGGTGTAAGCCTGGACTGCAGAGGAATTCCATTGTTCACACAAATAAGGGCAGTGCTAGTTCAGAACGAGGCACAGAATTTGCCTTTCCAATCTGAATATACAGCTCCTCCTATGATGTGTCACCTGCAGCCACTGTTTCATGGAAGTTCTGGCTTTATACTTTTACTCTGCATCCAGTGAAGAGGCCATCCTTAGCAAAATTTTCTTAATCCAAAGAAAAAGCTCTAAGCTCTGCTCTGCTCTGCTCCTGTTGAAAACTTGGCCCCTTTAGAGGAAACCTCACAGTAAGAAGCAAATTTCTGCAAACAGCCTGTCTTTCAAAAACAGGTTAGGGTTCATTTTCTCACTCACTTGGAACCTTGGGACAAAATGTAACCTGAATAGGTCTGCAAGATTCTGCCCATGGTCCATGTTTTCTTCTAGGCTCTGCAAACTACAGCCCAATGGAAGGCTTTATGAGGCAAGTGTAGGGAGGAGGGTTTCTACATTATTATTTCTTGTGTCACTGGAATGGCATACAGAAATCACAGTAAGAGAGGGTGAGGAAACTCCAGCTGCATGAAAACCTTTGACAGGGAGCTTCCCTTCCTGTCCTTTCTCTGCTTTGAATTGCATCATGTACTGCTGGGTTTGTCCTCCTTTCATGCACAGGTTATGAAGAAACAAGATGCCCCAGTGAAAGCAGGGGTTAAACTGTGGCTCTGTGATTATTTTTCGTAACTCTGGAAAAGTCCTTTCTACTTTTCCGCCCTAGCTGGTCAAAATACTCGATCCTGGTGTCAGAGGGGTACTGCAAATTAAAAAAGCATCAGAACTAAGGGTGTCTAGGTCCTGGTTTGGGCTCAGAACCACATGTTGCTGGCTAGTGATCAGATTTAAGGCCAGATAAGTTAGGGGGCACCAGGCTCCCACAGACCCCACAGAGAACAGGAGACTGGAGTACATAAAGGAGCATTAGCAGCCAAACTGGGTTAGGGTTTGGAGGGTGTTACATATTCTTTGTTTGTGAACTACCATAGGAAAAGGCACACCAGGGCAGATGAAAAAGAAATTTTAGGCTGTAATTGGGCAAATAATAGTTTCTATTTGCTATTTTATTCAATTATCAATTGCATTTACAAAAAAATAACAACCTAAGATCTAAAAGCCATTAACAACAGACAGTAGTGTTTTCTTAGGACAGACAAGAGAACAGAGATGATGCAAATAAAATAAACCCATCCTTACTGTTCCAGAAGCTGGGAAGGCAAATTGTTGTTAGGGGAATTTCCAAATGAAAATTTCATACGAGCTACCACACTTAGTCGTCCTTTGAAAGAGAATTCTTCTGTCCCTTTTCATCCTTTATACTTTAGTCCTGCCTAATTCCCTTCCTACTGTTGTTTTTAAACAAAATTTTATTTAGCCTTTTCTTCAAGAGCCCTTTCCAACACTATATTTTTTTTGCCTTTCTCTGTTATTTTTACTTGCACTAGGAGTGAGGGACGTATCAGTGACCATACTCAGGAAAACCTTTCATCAGCCTGCTTTCTGAGATTTCTCTGGCAATAAAAACTGGGACAAATTGCCCCTTCTTTTTAAGTGACTGAGATATGACTTGGGTTATAAGTGCTACTTGCACAATACGGTCTGAGGAGGATAAGAGGCAAAGCAACAAGTACTCATCAAGTGATGAAACATGAGGTTCCCAAAGCAAAACATACTATACTTTCAGGTATTAAGAGGGAACATTCCCTATCCTAATTCCTGTACGTAACACTGTACATTTACCCCATCCTAATTCCTGTACTTAACACTGTACATTTACCCCTTAGGCAGAAAGAGATAAATACTTAACATGACAAAATGGCACAGTGAGCTTCAGAAAATACATACTCATACCTAAATGCTGTTTCCAGAGAAATAGGAATATAATATTTTATGTATGGTGAAGGACATTATCTGATACATTGCAAACTGAAAAGAACAAACTGGTTGCCATTAGGCATATTTTCACTCTACTAGGGCTATTTCAGCTAATGGACACATTTTTAGTTTCTTCAAGATATACATCTGGAGTAACTCCACTGAAGGCTGTAATGCCATGCCAAAATTAAGTCATCATGAAGTCTGAGTCAATAATGCTCACTTAGAGCAGAAGTTTAGCCCCCCATGTCTCTACGTAAAAAAAAAAAAAACCACCAAAAACCAGGTAGAAGCTAAAATCTGAACTTTTGAAGGTGCACTGAACTAACGATTCACGTGTAACTAATTCAAACACTTAAAATACTGTGATGAATTGAGATCTCAAAAGAACTGTCAGGTAAATTAAGGTAGTTATTTCAGTTTGGTTGAGAATGCAGACTAGATAGTGACAGGTCAACACAAGTCCAACAACATAAGAGATCTCGTGACAGATCCTCAGGGAGACAGAAGCATTAAGTTTAGATGGTGGACAAAAGAATTAGTTACTTTAGAGTAATTGAGATCAACTGGAACATTGTGTCCTTACTTGAGTCACACTTTCCCTTGTAGTCTTTCAGAACAATTACTGTTTTATCACTATAGGGATTAAGATAAGAGTTTCAGAGCTGCACATCCTTAATTGAGCTGATAGACACTTGTACTGTAACACTTCTTCATGGAAAAAACCCTGAGTTTTCTGATGCATCACTTCAACTGGTCACGAAAGAAAATACTCATCTAAATATAAGTCTCTATTCAAAATCATATAAAATCAGAGCAAGCAGCCTGAAGTTTAGTTAAGAATATGGATGCTTCAAAACATGGGTTTATATCATGATGCTTTCTCTGCACACAATCCCTATAAAGTATTCTCAGGCCTGCAGCCCAAATAAAATATTTTCAGACTTAATTGCATTTTTTTTGTATCTGTGATCTTCCCCATGGAATTGGGCAGAGTGTAAATTCACAAAAATAAATTTTCAAGGAAAATTGAAGGTTTTGGTCAATCTTTGTCCAGTAGTAGGAAGAAGTAGAGAGAAGATTTAAAACTGTTTAGCAAACTTACCTTGTTGAATAGTAGAGGATATGTTCCCCCTAAATAAATTTTTTATGTAGCACAACTTTTTTTTTAAACACAACTCACTTATTTGAGCTGAACCACAATGTTATGGGTTTTATTTAATTCAACAGTTTTATTTCAATGAGAAAATACAAAGTTTTCATTCCTCTATTTCTCAGCATGCGTGTCCATCTGTTGGAAACACAAATAGTCTCATAAATAGCAAAGCTTTCTATTGTAAGAACTCAATTTTAATGACTTATGCTTTGTCTGATATTGTCTGAATAGGGACTGTAGACCCCAGAATGTAGGAGACTTGTTTGTATCTTGTTTGTGGGCATTAATGATGAGAAGAAAAGCATCAGCAGAGGAAAAGCTGAGGTACAGGAAGGAAGATCTTCAGCAGATCCACTCTGGAAGATGTTGAGGTAAATGAGGAAGACAGGGAGAAGGGGAGTAGGAGAGTGGCTGGTGGGAGAGAACTGCGAGAGAGCAAGAGGAAAACAACTGAGCAGCATAAGACATGCCTGAAGTTGGTGTTTTCTGAGTCGAAGAGTGAAAGAAGCTGGAGGTGGAGCAAGGAAACAGTAAAGGAAGAGCCTTTTCCCTACTTCCACAGCTATTAATTCAAGGTAAAAGTTGGAAAAAGGACTGTGGTGTACACAAGATGTTGGCAAGAGGCTTTCTCACTGCCTGCCTCCTTTGAGTGACCTGCTTGTAAAAGTAAACACAACCTTCAGAGACTTGATGCTGTCAAGCAAAAAAACTCCAAACACATTTATCTGTCCTTGCCTGTCACTCCTCATTCACTCCAATACACAGTATCTGTGCCTGGACTGAAAGAGAGAGAAAACTCTGGAAAAGCACAAATTGGTTAAGAAAGATATAGTTCATACGAAAGAAGCAACTATGTGAAAAGGGAAGAAAAAAAGAAATTTTGTTCAAAAGAACAAATAATTTACAACATCAAGTAAAAGTAAGAAAATGTCAGGTGTAAACTTTCTTATACTATCTTAATTTGACTTTTCCATATACAGGTCAAAATTACTTTAAACTCAGTTTATTTTTAAATAAATCGTCTAAGCTTGTGGGTGAAATTAGAGTTAAGTCCTTCGTTGCTTTCATTTCTGTAATTAATTAAATCCACATTAACATGCCAGCAATGAACAACATTTCAATATTTGCTATTTTGGAGTAACTGAAGCATGAATATGATTTTGTTGCCTCCAGACTAGTGAATGATAAATAGTTGCTTCCAATCAATGAGACTCATTTGAATGTGGAGTAAATATTTATATCTGAATGATGAACATCTGAAAAACAGATTTATCATGGAAAGCATTATAGACTGTTAATTGCAGCACTATTCAAGTTGTCACTGAAGTAACATAAATTACACAAATGTAAATTACTACTTTCAAAATGAAAGGACAGGCATTTTTGATGCCTCTTTTAGATTAATTTACAATGAACATCTACAGTCTCTTACAGCAAATAACAAGGAAGAAGAAATGTGATGGACGTGATTAATTATCACAAAATTAGCAGTGGACAAATTCCTGTCTCGCAGGAAATAGATGCCTTTCCTTGCCGATGAGATGAAGTCAAACTCTTGGCATCAGTAAACAAATCTATTTATTATTAGAATGGAGATGGGTAGGCTGAAAATGAGGGGTCACTGCAGATGGTTCAGTGCCTCAGAACAGAAATACTGAAGTCCTTTTATTTTCCAAATACTTTCGCCACTATAGATAAAAGCATGGAATAAGAAAACCCTGTTATTCATCTACCTTATATTGATCATGCTTTCCCCAAATCCCAAAATCAAGGACTTTCCCCTCCTGCATACCTTATATCCCAGGCTGCCTTCATTGCAGAGAACCTGTCACTGGTAAAACACTCCAGATTTTATATCTCACTTCTCTGCTGGCATCCTCTAAAACTTCTTCTTAGAATCAAGTCTTTTCCAGAGCACAGTCATCTAGATTTATTTACCCAAGTAGAAACCTGCTGAGGTCTTTTTTTCTTCAAAATATCTTTTGCCTTTTTCTAGAAAAATACTAGTTTCAGTACGTTTGGCAGTATTATCATAGCTTTGGAGCATCTCATGCCATGATCTCAATTTGGCCTGTTAACTTTATATTCTCAGTGGTTGTTTTTGGCCTGATAGTGGTGCTTAAAGGTCACATTTCAGTTTTTACTCACTGAACTTCTTATTTTATCTTGACCTTTACACTGACCACAAAAAGTTATTGTGGCTAATGCTCCTTGCTTACATCAGACACGTTATTTAACCACTGTGAGGTGCATGGTCTTGGGTTGCCTTTTCTTAGATTTAAAGGATGCCGTAAAATAGAAAAAATTTGAATAAAAAAATTCCAGTACTTCTCCCTTGTCTCACAATCTGCAAGAGATTCTCATTACTGATTACACGTTTAGGAGTTTTCAATTTGAATGTGCTTTAAATACAGCAAATTACAGCACTTTAAAATTATTTTGAAAATTGCAACCTCGAGGCTAGTGAAATTTTTGTGCTAAAACTACTTGAGATTCTAGAGAATTTCAGTGTTACTCACCAGACATTTCAGCTTCCTTACAGTAAAAGAAAATAACAGTAACTTGTATTGCCAGTTTTATGAAACTATGTAATTTTCCATTTGGGTTGGTTTTCCTGGCTTTGTCCCTCCCCTCTAACACCCAGCAAAATAAAACCTAAACCAGTTACCTTTCTCCAACCTATTAGACCCTCATAAACTCCAAATAAGTTCTTAATGAAAATTAATATTGCTCCTGGGATTCCAGCAGCTCTGTTTTAAAGTACCCTAGACTGAAGTTCGTTCTAAATAATTATTCCAGAACTATATTCCTACCAATAACACACAGTTGTTCAGACAGAATTATGAAAGACTTGGCTGTACAGAAATTATTACTGTAGAATATCTAATGCCCAAAATCTCACAGGAAAACAAACTGTCCTATTTGGGCAATTCTTGATTTTTCTTGTCAGTGTTTAAAGAGATGGACTCTGGAGAGGCAAATGACACAAGGTCTCTAGTCACTAAAAAGAACAGCTGCTTTTAATATCATTTGTGCTGCATTGGAATAACTTGCAACAAATATTGAAAGAGTTTTACAATGTGAAATTAATAGTCTACTCTGGCCAATCAAACTGCTGGGCACACCTGGCAGCACCAAAGCTGCACCATGGAATTATAGCTTCTTCAGTTGGATGCAAGGTCTGCTCTTGAAGGTTAGTTCTGAATTGCATGACAGATCATTTTAAACTCTAGGCCTTTCATCCCAGGCCAAGTTTTATTTTAAAAAACAGCTTGTCACTTTGAAAGTAACTTAAATAAGAAAAATCCAACCAACCAAACAAACAATTGAAAATGTGCAATTTCTTTCTTTGACAGGAAAAAGAGAATATACTGCACGTGGTATTTAATGTAGTCAGCGATTCCTTCAGTGAAAAATCTGCAATTTTGAGTTTAAAAATTCTATTATGAATTCTGGAAAAAATTAATGGTGCCATGCCCATTTTTTTCTGCCCTATTTTCAGGTAGATTATAAAAAGCTTGTGTCCAATGAATCCCACAAATCTGTTACACATCCCCTTCTAACTTGAATATTTTCTGAGTTTAAATCAATGGAAACAGCATTGGAGAAAGAACAGAATCTTGAAGTCTCCAGAAACCTGTACAGAGCAGAAAATAGACATTCAGGAAAAATATCTCTCATCTGTTTGAAAGAAATGTTCTGGCTAAGGAAGGCATTGGAAGAGTATTACAGTTTCTAATGAAAAGATTAATCTTTAAGTGAGGTCACTCACTGCCTCATGGGAAGAGAAGATGAAAACACATGAGAAACCATTAAAACAGTGGATTTGGTTCTCTTTGCCTGGATATATTGACCCTGGTCAGCTTTTCTCAATCTTGTCATGCATTAGAACACACAGTGCAACAGTTACTTCCCAATATCCATTGCTCTTTATGTGAATAAGTGAATAGAAATACTGTGCAAATAAAAATGCTTAATTTTTCTCCTTTAATACCATTTCACACTGATATTCCACAAAGTCATGCACTTTTAACAGGTACCACAAGAGTGAGGGGGTGAAAAATGTCTGGAAATGGTCTCCTGGCTAGGAGATAAGCTACTGGCTTATCCTGGGCACTTGAGACCACAAGCTCCAGCTAATGCAATTTCTCTTGCATTTCTATGGATATGAAATCATTTAAATCAGGCTGGTAACAAATGAGATAAAGGAGACAAAATCCTTTACACTTTTAAGTCACGCAAAGCACATAGGCATTGACTCACTAGTAACCACAGATTTCCTTTTCATGTTTCTTATTGTAGCTGAAAACACAGCAAAAAGAACAAAGCTGCTTATATTCTGTGAAAGCCAGAATTATTAGGACACCAGTGTTTGCTCAGTAGCTGCAGTGAAACAAAGCATACAAAGGCAATGTGATAAATTGTCAGAGAGGCACTGCCTGTGGATCAGAGCAAAGCTGGGATTGTTCTACTCTGACTGCATTATTATAGTGAGGTTCAAGTGGACAGACACGATGGAGCAGCTTTGAGGACACTCCTCACCACCTCCATCATCTGCAGATTGGAGAGAGGGGGAGTAATTTCTGACCAGACTGATTCAGATACCCTGAACCTCTTAGTCCACATATGGTTCAAAATTTTCCAAGGGAAAACTAGTCTGCAGACCTTTGCTCTCCAGGCTGCAGACCCCTCCAGGAAGCACAATGCTGTCCCTTCATCTGTCTCTCACACATGAGAGTAGAATATCAGCAGTCTCAGCACTACAGCCCAAATAAGGCCTCGTACATAGAAATCTTATTTTTGTTCCTGTTCAAGCTATCATTTGGCTTCCTAACTCACCTCCCTCTTCTGAATTTTGCACAATGTTCAATACCAGCCTGTATTTGGGGTAATGCTGGAATGGCATCGCTCCACCATCCAGTCTAGTGGATATCCTCTCAGATGCAGGACTGACTTTCAGTTTAAGGCAGACCCTGGAGAGTTCATGAGCTGAAGCTGAGCTGCAGTATGACTGTGATATCCTCACATGGCATCTTGGAGCCCATATTCAGGTCCAAGAGAGTGGCTAATACCTACCTAATGTGTGATGTCTTGCAACTCCAGCTGGGCAGTGGCTTTCCTCTTTGGTCTTAACAAGTCTGCTAAGGGCGAAATTGGGATTAAGGTGGCAAAATTGGGATTAAGGTCTCTGAGGTCAGTCTTCAAATACCTGTCTTTCAAACAGTGCAAACTAAAACCACACAGGAGTTTGAACCCTTCCCTGCTTTATGGGCCGTGTACATACCTGCACTACTGCACAAGAAGGCAGATGTCACACTAGGCAGAGCAACAGTCCACTGAGCACTGCCACATCTTTCAGAAAATTATGAAAATTCCTCCTTAATATCCTGTTCTATCATGCAATTTTACATATTTGAGAAGAATAGGCTGTTGGAGGAGAGGATTCAAGGAGGCACAGATTGAGCATAGAGGATATTATCAGGGTCATCAAATTGCTATTTAATTAATGGCACCAAAATTACTGATAATGTTTATAATTATTACTTTTATTTGAGTCATCTTTCCAGTCTTTTCCATTTTTTTTCTTTTAATTGCATATACATATACCACACAAAATGTAAATGAGGAAAAAAAAATAGGTAAACATTAAGAATTATATCTAAAAACGAAATTAGGACAATATTATTTGTGTTTAAATACAGAAATGCTACAAGTTTGGCTATTGGGAGCCTTCCCCAGAACGCAGACAGAGTGAACTGTAGGTTCAGGATCCTCAGTAAACAACAAAAAACTATGTAAGTGACAATTTGCTCCCTTTCCTTTTGAAAGCAGAGGATGAAACTCTCTACCATAAGATACCTATACATTGAGGTAAGAAAATAGCTCAAATCTTGCCTGGAAAATGAAAAATGAGAGTGAAAATTATGTGCCAGGATTTAAAGATTAACAGTTCTAAGGTCTCACACTGCAAATTTTTGTTTTGTATAAAGCCTAGTAAATCACAGTGGGAGTCTTCTAATGAGACAGAGCTGCCAGATCAAACCTACTGTCCTTCCAGAACTACATATCAATTGCCTGGAAGGGCCACATTTGTTTTTTTCAGGCTGAAAGGATATACTTGTATTGCTTTTTCCTAAACACAACTATTTAATTTCTGCCAACAAGCAGTTGTTGACTTACAAAAATGCTGGTTGATGTTATGGTACCAGTGTACAGCAGTTTGAGTTCACATTCTCTTTTTTCACTGCTATGCCTAAGAGTGCCAGAGGAAGGCAGAAGATGAACATATTTTCTACATCAAACTGCAGTAAAATCATACAGGACTGCTTCACGAACAAGTTCTGAATCATCAGTAGATTGTATGGAGTTTCTTAAAACTAAGAACTATATAAAAATTACAAATTCAGCCTTAAAAAGAAGAAAATGCCACAAAATGACCAAGACAAGGAGAGAAGAAATAATCACAATGGGAAAACACAAAATCACTTTGCCAAGGTAATGCCTGTGAGGACTGAAAATATAAAATATCAGAAAATATAGAATATCAGCAGGTAAAGGTTGGAGGGAACATGGAGGTTTTTTACCTGAATTTTTTAAACTGAATCAGCTGTGGTGTAATAAGATAAATATAGTGGAGTGCAGTGATTCTCTGCTGCATTTCCATATACATACAAGCAAAATCCTTGGAGAGGAACAAGTTATTCTTTCAATGCTGATAGCTGTGCTCACACTCCAGTGAGGCATAATGCTGGATGAGCAGTGAGGCTGACTGAAAGCTGGATGAAAATCCAGGCCCAGGGGGCAATGATCAGTTAGAGACCAGCAACCAGTGGTGTACCCTGGGGGTCAATACTGGGCCCAATCCTTTTCAAAATAGAATCCTGGAATCATTTAGGTTAGAAAGGACCCTTGAGGTCACTGAGTCCAGCTGTTAACCCAGCACTGCCAAGTCCAGCACTAAACCATGTCCCTCAGTGCCACATCAACATGGCTTTTAAAGACCTACAGGGATGATGGCTGCACCAGTTCCCTGGGCAGCTTCTTTCAGCCCATCACAGCTCTTTCAGTTAACAATTTTTTCCTAATATCCATCTAAATTCCTCTAGGTCAATTTGAGGCCATTTGTTACAGTCTGGATGATGGGGCAGAGTGCACCCTCAGTGAGTGTGCTGGGGACACAATCCTGGGTGAGTTGGCTGACATGCCAGAAGGTCCAGCAGAACGTCAATAACCTGGAGAAATGTCCTGGTAGGAACATCACAAAGGTCAACAAAGAGAAGGGCAAAGTCCTGCACCTGGATAGGAGTAAACCAGGCACTGGCATGTGCTGGGGGCTGTCCAGCTGGGATAGTAGCTTTGTAGAAAAGGACTTGGGAGTCCTGCTGGACATCAAGCTGAACGTGAGCCATCAATGTGGTCTTGCAGCAAGGCAGGCTCACAGTGTCCTGGGCTGCATCAGGAATTCTGTTGCCAGCAGGAGCAATGATGGCAACAAAAATGAGGGGATCCTTCTCCTCTCCTCAGCACCGGTGAAGCCAGTGGACTGCTGTGTCCAGTTCTGGTCTCCCCAGTACAAGAGAGATATGGAGATACTAGAGAAAAAACAACAAAGGGCCACAGAGCTGATTAAGGGGCTGGAGCCCCTCTCCTGAAGAAAGAGAGAGCTGGAACTGTTTAGCCATTTTAAGATCACTGAAAGCTGCATTTTACAATGACAGATTACACATGCTTTGCTTTAGCACCAAATAGAGCTACGAAGGCAGCACTCTCTTGTCTTTCTCTTGGCAGTTTCTAGAACATTCCATGGACCTAAACCCAATGGACAAATCTCACAGGACTGTATTTCAGGCTAAGAGCCAGCAGCAGCCTGCTAAAACCCTACTTATCATGGTGGGTTTGTTTTGTTTCTTATTCTTAGCTGACAAATGATACAAAAAGCTAACACTTTTTATTATCAGCAATAATTTTGAAACATGCTGGAGACGGATCCCTTGTTTATACAATGTGTTAAGGTAACCAACTTGCAGTTATAAAAGGTTAGATCACCTGCTACTTCCACCAAGGATCTTACAGTGTATGTCCATAAGCCTTTAAATGGCTGTGCAAGTCAGTAGAGCCTCATGGTACCGAATAACTTAAATTCTATTTGATGTACCTGTAAGTCATGTGTGCACTTTCAAGGTAAGGCTCTAAATATATCCTAGGTAAAAAAAAAAAAATCAAAAAAAACCCCCTTATGCTTCAATATGACACCAAAGGCTCGTGGTTCTGTTGTCTTGGGAAAGCTGTCCTCAAGATCCACTCTATCATCTGCAGGGATTTTAAAATTATGTCTCATTCCCCTTAATTTCCCCCCTCCCCCTTTGTCATTTTCGTGATTAATACGTTTCTCTTCTCTTTGAAGATGCTTCATTATTTTCTGGTTAGATTAGTCATTCCTGTTGGGGTGACTAAAACCAACAACTAAGAGCAGAGATTAGACTAAAAATAAGAAAACACAACAGTAATTACTAGGAAAGTAATTAATGCTCACAGATTTTTGACTCTTCCTTTTTAAGTGCTTTACGATTTCTCAGCTTCAGCAATCCTAAATGTACCCAGGCCAGTTCTAAGGTATTTACTTCCAAGAAAAAAATAGAAGCACAACAGTGGGAATATTCAGTGTCAAAACTACCAATTTTCTCTTAAAGAAAAATGGAACTGCAGTAATCAGAAGATGTAGAAAAGTGTAATTTTTCAGTAAGCACTTTTATTTACTTTGGGTTTTGGTTTATGTAAAGTACCATAATGTTCAACAGAATGTATCTCACCTTCCATGAAATAAATTCATTTCTGTGTTTATATTGAAAAGGCCCAGCTGGATTTAATATCCAATATTAGAAACTATCCTCGAGTCCTCTCTAGGGCAACAGATTTGATACCCTGCCCAATGAGCAGGTTTACAACAATAGTGAAAAGGATTGCAGCAATAGTGTAATTTAGGCTACTACTGCTGGGCTAGTGCAATGGTGTCACGGATCAGTGGTTTAGGCTGCTTAAAGAATCACCATCAAAGGTACTGGCAAACACAGGATTGATATAAAGTTGTGAAAGCTCAGATTAATGGAGTTTGAGGGCTAGGTTCACTCTACTACTTACTGTATAGACAAAGCCTACAAAGGAAAAGTGGATCAGAATCAGTGTAAAATGATTTGCATGGAGAGCAGAGATACAAAAAAATAAGAGTGTAAAGGGTAAGAGAGACCATCCCCTTGAATTATGAGGTTCAGAGTGGACCCCCTTGCCAAACTTGCCTTAGACTTGATCAACAGATAATGTCTAAAGGATTTAGCAGCACTTAATCATCGACTAATTTTGCACTTACAAAATGATTCAGTAGGATTTACTATAAACACAGCAATAACTTAACTATAGATCTGAGCTGGCACATATATATACACTTGCTAAAAGGTATTTAAAGCAATTCACACAGACACAAAGGATGTACAAAGCTATAAACCTGCTAAATTCCCCTCAAGTTCAGTGAAATACTCACATTGGACACCTTTGCATTTCTCAGTGGATGAAAGGTTGAGCCTCAAGGAGCAGGGGCATTAGCCCAGGCTCCACCATCAGCTTTTGGTGAACTTGAGGGTTGGTGAGCTCTGAGAGACGTCCCACTCAGGGGGACAGCAGCTCACTGCAGTCCTGGAGAGCTCAGAGTCTCACTTAGAACTGCTGCTTATAGGGCTGCAAGATGTTTGGCTTTACTTATCTGTCAGTCTCCAGGTTGATTCAGGCAAGTAATGTCCCAAGGTTATTGGGGTGACCAACTATCCCTTGTCCCCCTCCTTGGCTAGGAAGGAGATTTCTGGGATGGACGGTGCTGTCCCTGCCTTAGCCAGGGAAAGGTCAAGGGAAGCAGCATCACCAAACTCACAAATCAAGGCCAAGGCTTAATGAGGATCCCTGGATTCCTGGGATTGTAGAGTGGCCAAGGAGCAAGGGGGAGGAGGGGAAAGGGGGGACACCAACCACCACAAGTGGTTAGTGTATATTCTTGTAGCCCAGTGTAAGATTACTTTTCTACTTAACATTAAGTCAATCAAGATTGGATTCAAGCTAAGTGACAAGATTACACAAAGATTTTGTGTAGTCAGACTTAAGCCTTTAACAGCAGAGAGTTCATTAATACATCCTGACTGAAGGAAAAAACCCAAAGCTGGACAGTTGCTTGGACAGCAGAGTTATTGCTCCTAATGCTGTTTTTCCATGATTATTTTCTAGTACTGCATTCATAGAAATATATGGAGACTGCTCAATGAACTTATTCTTAATATCATTATCAATAATTAATACAATCAATTATGTATCTTATATAATAAAATAATTTATTAATATCCTTTTTCTGTTAATTATGTTTATTCCAGCTAAACATAATTAAATTAATATGTTAACAGTGCTTCAGGTATCACTTAGAAACTAGAACCCCATAGCATCATGTGCTGCATAAAAGCAAGAATGGTGCTGATCCTAGAGTAGACACAGACAGTGAAAGATGAAAATGAACAGCAAAATTAAATAGTGAAAAAATATGGCAGTCTGATAGACAATACAGCAAACACTTTGTGCACCAACTGCTTGCAATTTCACATGTCAGTCACTGGAAAAGAAATATGAGGAGGAGAAAAATTAACTAGTTTAAATGAATAGTACCCCGTATTTGTTCCCAGCTGGGGGAATTGTGGTCAAGAGACCTGACTAGAGACAAAGAGACCTGTCAGTACAGAAAATGTAGTAGCATAACTACTCTACACAGTTTTGTTTTTTTAGTAATAAGATCCAACTTCATCTAATGCAAACGTTGAGGCAGAAGGTGAGAGGAGAGGAAACTATTACTACTGAATGAACACCTAAAATACCTAGAACAAGTATTATCAGGTTCTTCTATTTCTCCTCTGAGTTAAGGAATAGGTCATAAGACAAGTACATTCATCTTTACTCATAACATCAAAATCTATAACATAATAAAAGACTTTGAAGTTCAACATCTAGGAACGGAGAAAAAATCCATAGTAGCATAGTAGAAATGATGTAGTGATAATATTGTCTTTTTTTTTCCCCACATAATAAAGAACTGCACTTTATTATTATTCTTTTTTTTTATTTTTTTTTTTTTTGCAAGATGCAAGATGTCATTCCCTGATAGAGGTTTCTGTACTATTTAACTGTGTTAAGCTTTGTGAAAGGGCACTCTTTGTTCTTTTTCTACTTCTTTTTTTATCTTTATGTCTTCATTAAATTACCTTTTTTACTGACTGCTAATATTTCCCCCAGTTTCAGGCCTCACTAGGAGGGCAACCACAGCCTTTCATATCCACCATGAATTATGTTGAATTAATGAAGGCAATAAGTAGGATACTAACTTTATATAAATTAAATTATCATTGTTATCTATTTTTAAAAGCCCCAAATAAAACATTGTATAATAGACCAGAAAATTACAATATCCCTGATTGAATAATAAACCTATTTCTATTCCTATTTTTTTCCTATTTGGAATGTATATGAGCTTTTATGACTGAAATGTCCTTCCAAGACTGGACTCCTTACAGGTTGTACACTGAAGCACATGCCAGGAACGCTGAAATGATGCTGATAAGCCCAAGTAAATCAAACAAAAAAATAGCAGTCAGTCATCTAATTTGCATTTTTACTGCTATATAGCAGTAGGATCAGTCACCCTTTTCTCTATTTTGTCAAAGCAAATGCAATCACTATTCCCTGCATCTCCAAAGCAAAGATTTGCTTATCAGTGTTTTTATGTCACCTGCACAGGAGAGACTGCCTAACATTCCTCTGCCCTCTGGAGTTTCCATAAAACCTCTTGTAATCGATCTTTGTGTATCTTAGTTACCTTAGTTACCTTCCCCTTACATGTTTAGCTAGGCACATGAAATTAGTCTGATTCGTTGAACTAAATAGTTTTCTACGATCTCAAACACACTAGAATTAGTTCCCTACACTAATTTAGTTAAAGCTGGACACTTAGGGCTACCTGTAAAAAATATCTCTTTGCTCCAGCTCTCTCTGAAGAGATCAATACAACAACTAGAAGCCAAGTTTGAGGACTTTTATTCTTTGCACTTGTTGAGGTGTGGTTTAGAAAGAGAATTGAAAGTGAGCAGAGGCACCACATCGTGGACAACATTGCAGTGATCAGAACACTCACACAGGTTCACAACATTGACCCAACAAGGCAACCTACCCTATACGTCACAAAAAAGCTCATCAGTGCCTTGTAACAAGCACAGATAGGATAGGATAGGATCACAGTCCATACGTGTACAAAGGGCAGGGAAAATCAAGGCAATATCAGGTATTTCCTTTACTATAATCATGTTTAGAAACAAATTAGTGCATAGTAGGCTAAGCACACAAAGGAAAAAAGCATAAATAAAATGCCAAATTATATTTCTTCCACACAGGATTAATAAACAAATGGTGTGGAGTACAGTGCAGTGCAAACACCACACACAGACTTCCAAAGGAGTACACAGACTCTGAGCACACAGAGTGTGCATCTCAACAAGTCACTGCAAAAGAATTTAAGAGTATTTTGTTTCCTCTGGATATTAGCATTGTGTTTTCTTATCTTTACTGCAGCCAAGTGACCCCTGAAATTTAATAAAATTCTTTTTCCTTACTGTCTCTTCTGGTGACAGAAACAATAGATGCCTCATTTGAAACGGCAAGAATCCTCAAACTGAGCTCCCCACACTGAGAATGCACAGTCTTAACTCCCTTTTTTATTCAATTATAACTCTATTTAAAAGATTTTAAAATGCTTAAAATTTTGTGTAATATACAGAGCAAGGACAGCACCATAAAATGGTATTACATTCTCTAACTTTTTAGTTCTCTGACTTTTTTAGTTTAAATTAGCAGCAGTGACACCAAACATGCTGGTGCCATCAACTGGTTCTACTATGGTTTTTGCAGCTTAGATAAAAGCACCTTCACATCCCTGCCAAAAGAAATTATTCCATTCCTAATGCAATACTTCTCACGGTGTTTCTGCACCAGTGGTAATGAAATTATTGGATGATACAGACCATAAAGGTGATGTAACAATTTAGCTGTTGGTGAGCTACTGTTTGAATAACACGGGAGCCTTTTACATGTATATATATATTATATATATATATATAAAGCATATTTCCTTCTATAACAACTGAAACTCAGCAGAACAGCAGTGTGCATTTCTATTTGGGCTATTATAAAACTCAACACAGCTTTTTGAAGACCAGTGTGTCTTTATTATTTTATCCTGCTCTTAACAGCTGGTGGATAACTATAAGGGTAGGATCCCAAAGTGGAAGAAAATTTTTTTGAAATAGAGTGATCCTGGAGGTATAGGAAAAGTGAAATTTTAAAAAAAAAATATTCAGGACATATACTTGAAAGTGTAATTATGTGAAATACTGATGAGTTAATTTAGTTCAGTGCAAACATGAAAAATAAAGACTGTTGCTTTCACAAATGCAGACTGTGACAATAAAACCCAGTTCTCACTCTGAAAGTTCCAATTACTTTTCAGACGAAACAGTGTCAGACAAGTCAAGTCAGATTCCAATTTTTTTGCAAGAAAAGAAAAGGCATTCAGGCAAGGGGTCTGTGTTGTAACTGCATCTAAAGATGTCCCACACCACTACAAATTTCCTACTGGTCTATAAAAATGCAGCATTTGTTACTATGAATTAGACAATAGCCAGGCTCTCTACTGGATGCACATTCAGCATATAACTTTATAACTTAAGGTGCAAAATTTCACTCACACAGGACACATGGAATTATTCAGCTTTCAGAAAGAAACAGCACTCCAACAAAAGACTACAAAGGCTAGTTTGCAGTAACCTGGAACACTGACATCTCTGCATTGCTCGTTGGAGTTAGCACCAAAAATGCCACAGTAAGGAATGGAATCCGATTCTTTAGCTCAGGATCTACCAAGGATTGATTTTGTCAGCTAACAATCACATTCACAGACAGTAATTTATGATAGGTTCAGTGAACCACTAGGAGCAGGAAATTCTGTTTATAGATGCAAACTACAATGTTACAGGTGCACAGCTGACATCATTCAACAGCTTAGAGCTCAGCTGTCATATGTAGGCCATAGCTCATCTTATACTGTGGTCAGTTCTGATTATTAAAACATAACACTCTACATCAAAATGACAGGAGTAGTTAGAACGCATCAATGAAATACTGTTCCTCTGACTAATTACTGAGTATTCCCCTCCCTCCTTCCCTCTTGTAGCTACATGAGCAGTTCTATTTGAAATAAACATTCTTTAGCCCAGAGAATTTCAAAGGAGCAGTGGCAAACGAGCATAACACTCTCTGCTAGATTACAATGCTGAAATTTTTAAAAATTTACATGATGCGTCATGACTTGTTGTTAGACCACATACAAGGATGGTTTTCAAAAAAATTCTAAACCTAACTTCATTAGCTTACCATGCTTTAAAACATACCTCTCCAAATCTTTTTGTAACTTGGGAATTCTCTGACTCAGTTCTTCAAGGAGAGCTACAACAGGCGTGTAGCCATTTGTGCCCAGTGTGGGTATAATGCATTCTATTCCCCTTTTAATCTTCACGTTTATTTAGTTCCTCTCTTTTCCTTGAAAGCTACCATCAGACTCCCCAGTCAACTTTTAGCCTCTGAACAAATCCTGTTATAGTGAAAATGTCTCCATCATCTTAATAGAGAAAATCTTTACCTTTTTTCTCGAGCAGTCTGTCGATTTGCTCTGTTTCACCCTTACCACCATTCCCGAGAGTGAGTCCTTTGAGATCTCTAAATCCCAAGGGCTAATTCAGTCCTCGAGTCCTCTATTAAGACTGCCAACAGATGTACCATCTAATATTTTATTCCAAATCCTCACACTTTCTTGGCTAGATAGCCTGCTTCAGCAACCTAATCTTACACAGGTAGATACCACTCATCTCTGTAAACCCATTCCAGCCAATTGCACAGATCTTTTAATACCATTAAAAAGTCTCTCCACTCTCTGTTCACATGGGCTGAAAATCCACTCAACATCCCAGCCAGCACAAAGTCTACCTGGAAGCATGCATGATTTATTATTGTTTTAATACAGTTATGCAGTTTAAGAATTAATTTACATTAAACCACAAAGGCATTCATATTCACAGAACTACCATATATTTTGCATCAAGTTTATATCTATTTTACAAGAGTTTTGAAATATGGTGAAGAAGGAGGTTAATGTAATAAAGCAGAAAGGTTTTAAATAGGTTTTGTTGGAAATTTGTGGAGATTTTCCTTTGTAGCAGAGCATATTGAGGTGGTTTGGTAAAACAAGATGTATCAAAATCCCATTTTTACCTTTTATGCAAACTGTATTTGAAATGGGTCACAGAATATGTCATACATATCAAAAAATGCTTACACAAAATAGTCATATTTGTCAATTATGCCTGTGAACTAAACCCTCAATTTTATTTCATTTATAGATCTCTAAGAATTCCAGATATAATAAAACCAGCTACAGGCAATAGGAAAAAAAAAAGGAATTACATAGGAAATCTAGTATTTTTTAAATCCCTTAAAACACTCTCAATAACCATATCAAATTTAAGTACCTGTCCAAAAGATTCCAAACTTTACAAATTACAACATAGCCTAAAGAAGAGATTGAGAGAATTTAGTGTCTTTATTTTGCAGAGGCTTCCTCATTAAGGAAACTTTTTGGCAAAAATTCATAGTGAAACCCTGCTAAAATTAAAGAAGAATAGCTAAAATAAGCAAATAGAGCCAGGCTTTTCCATCTGAAGAAAATTCTCTCCTAATTCTAAATCTGGTGGCTGCTCTAACCCTAATGTGCCTGAGAACACTCACTAATCAAGTACCTGAACTATTTTGATTTTTATAACTACAATTACAATTATAACCCCAGCCCTAACCCCACCCCTAACCCCTAACTCTATAACCCTAACACTAACCCTACCTCTCATCCCTAAACCTAATCCTAACCCCAGTCCTAACTGATAACCTTACCCCTAATTTCTAACCATAACCCCTAACTCCTAACCCCAACCCTATCCCTAACCCCTAACCCTATAACCCTGACTTTATCCCTATCCCTAATCTAGCCCCAGTGTTTAAAGTGCAGATAATAGCCTGTCCTATGAGAAGTCAAGGCCAGCAACAGCTTTCTGAGCTTTTGTGTGGGAGCAATCCCCAGACATTTTCAATAATGGAACTCGGATCCAAATGTCCAGGCTGGGATCCTGAATGTGAATGATAGTACCTTCCTTTGTGAGTGGAAACACCTGGTCCCACTTTTGATTCTGCAAATGTTCATCATCCCAATGGAATTAAAGTCCAGCAAGACCTGTTCTGTTCTGGTAGGTTTTGTGTGGGGCTGATCCATGGACATATTCATTATGGAAGGTTGTATACTCATTTTTGTGGTAGTTCAGAAAGAGCATTAAAGTGCTTTTACAGGAGAGAGAAAGCACCTAGCCCTGGTGTTTCAGGTGCACATTATAGGCTGCCCAGGGCAGTGAGAGTTTTCTATCCTACCACCTTATCTGTTGGAGCAATCCTAGGATGTATTCAATATTGGAAAGTGGCTCCAAATAACCGAGCTGGGATCCTGAATGTGAACAACAGTACCTTCCTTGGAGAGGGAAACACCTAATCCTTGTGTTGGTGCTGCAGGTGATCAAGTGTAGGCAAAGGCCAGCAAGACCTTTCACCCTTGGAACATTTTGTGTTGTATATCCCTGGATGGAGTCAATGTTGGACCTTGGCTCCTGATGCTGGAAGCTGGGTCCTCAATGTTAATGACATTACCTTTCCTTGAGGAAGAAAGCACCTTGTCCTTCTATTGCTGCTGCATATGATCATCTGCCCAGTGGGTGCAAAGGTCAGAAAGACCTTTCTGTTCTGGCATCTTTTGGAGGGGAGCAAACCCTGGATATAGTCAATACAGAAGGTTGTATCCAAATTTTGGTGGGGGGCTCCTGAAAGAAAATTAAAGTGCTTTTACAGGGGAGAGAATACACCTTCCCCCAGTGTCACAGGTGCAGATTATAGGCTGCCCAGGGGTGGTACAGGCCAGCCATACCTTTCTGTGTTGGCACTTTCTGTGCTGAAGCAATCCCAGGACCTTGGGATTCATTTTGGATGTTGTGTCCCTGTTTGTTTGATGGACATTCTGAAAGAGAATGGTAGTTCCTTCCATTGGCAGGAAAGCACCTACCTCTGGTGCCTGAGTTACAGATCAGAGGCTGCCCATGGGAGGGAAAAGCAAGTAACAGTTTTATGACTCGTCACATTTAGTGAGGCAGCAATTTTTGGGTGTACTCAGTACTGGAGGTGCTATCCAAATTTGGGTGGTGGGCTCTTAAGAGTGTTTGAAAAGTCTTTTCCATGGGGAGGAAAGTACTTATGCCCAGTTTTTAAGTGGCTGTGGATAGGCTGCCCAGGGGAAGTAATTGTCAGGAAGATTTTTCCCTCTTTTTACCTTTTGTGCTGGAGTAATCTCCAGGTGTATCCAATATTGGAGATCGGCTGTTGATGCTGGAACTCACATCCTGAACGTGAGTCATCACTGTAATGATATTAAATGTGGGAGCAGAAGGTATAGTTTTCTCCTTGGTGCACAGTTTGTCTGGTATCTTCTGGAATACCAGAGAGAAAACACAGTTAACTTGTTGATCATATGGTTTTAGATTACTGGTTTTAAATTACTGGTAACAAGCAAGTAATATGTTAATTTATCTAGAGATTGGAACATCTTTGTTTAGGACATATGTTCTTTCCAAGACCATATTTACCGAAGGAATTACAGGAAAAAAAGTATTTGTGCCCTATTGTGTCCAGGTTAATTATTGGAGGGTTGGAAGGAAAATGGCAATGAGAATGATCATATCTTAAATGAAACTCAAAATTCACTAATATTTAATGAATTATCTCTTAGGAATTCCTCATCCCGTACGAATTGTGGCATAAAAGTTTGTCATTTGCAATACATTTTCAGTCTTGTAGCTCTTATCAATAGCTTACAGTCAGAAAAAAATATAGGAAATAAAAATGCTGAGATCGTGTTCAGTGACGGCAACAAAACGTTCACAGACACTTGTAATTTATATATGAGCTTATCTTTTAATCTTATCTGTTTAGATTGAACAAAACTGAAATGAAGGACTCCCTGGAATAAAATAAAACTCTGACAACAAGCAGGCAGAAAGATCATCATCCTGTTGTTCAACTCTCTGCATGAGCTCCCTAGAGAAATTAGAATTATACCAAAGGGCTTGTTAAATATCTTTCTGGATCTTTAACTCAAATGTCAACTGAGCAACTACTTTCATTTATAAATCTCTCCACTGCTACATTCCAGGTCACTTTTATTTTCCCCCTTTGAAATTTCACAACAGACAATGACTATTCCAGTAGAGTTTCCTTTTTTATTTTTCTACAAAACGGAGTGAATATCTGAGCAGCAAAATCCACATGGTTCATGAAAAGAAGTAAAATCAATCAAATGTGTTCGCTTACAACTTCAATAAGATAGACTTTCTGCAGTGGGGTTTTCAAATATTTGAAAATATATATATATATATAAAACTGTATTATTTCTGTAGCGATAAAAGCTGTCAAATACTCCACCGATGTTTCTAATAATAACCAGTGAAATTTTCAACTATATAGCAAAACTCTCTGTGCTGACAGTGACTGAAAAGAATGAGGAGAAACTTGTACCACTAAGAAAGACCTCAAAAGTCTGAAGACGCTGCCACAGTGATGACATGCATAGAGAAAAGCATCAGGAAGAAAGTACATAGAGAGAGCAAGGCTTCAGTTTGACCTGAATTTCTACTTCTACAATTGAATACACTCATGTAACTGCTCATGCACTTCTGTGCAATTCTCATTACACAGAATATCATTCAGTATTTCTACTTCTGTAAGTGCAGGCATTCTTACTCATAAAATGCATTTGCATAGATAGCCTAAGTGAAATTTTTGTCCCCCCAGGTCAGCACAGTTTAGGTGTTGTGTGTCTCCAAAAATTCCTTGTACAGGAGAGAATCCTCAAAAATTAATTTCAGAACATTTTGTAAAGGTTTTCAACTCATAAGTATCCACAGTTATGGACATGTTAAAAATCTAAATAAGAAAGAAGTGTCAAACTTTCTCAATCACTCTAGGAATACACACAGAGAAGCAACACAATTGTATTTTACCTAAAGAAACCACAGAAAAATGGAAATCTTATTAATGGCAATTAAAATTATGACATTAATTGCATTATCCAATCAGTGTTTTTCCAATAAAATGAGAGTATGTTTATGCATATATGTGGATGATACACATATTATATAAATTATATCATTTTCAAATTCAAAATCAACCTAAACTATATTAGTTCTCATCCCCATTAGTAATATTCCCTCTGACATTTCAGAAACACTATTTTCTTCTGAAATTTCATTCACTGATATTCTCCATTGTTGGAGAATAACAATATTTGAAACCTTAACAATATTTGAATTCTTTCATCTTATTGTTCTGAACTATATCTGATATAATTTAAAACCGACATATGATTGTAAGGACAAAAAAAATGTTCAGTGCTTATTGCCACGGCATTGTTTTTCAGGTGCTGTGGAAATACTTTGGATGGCAAGGCCAAGAAGGAACTGCACATCTAGAAACAAAGAGATTCATTAAAGGATTTGGAATGTTAGCCAGCTCCCTTTCAACTGCTTCATGCTTCAGCAGATAACCACACACAGTAATAGCAACAGTGGCATTTTACAGCCAGCATTATGGAAAGATTTACTTTCTTAGTTCTGCTGTTTGAAAACAATTCAAATAGGGTGGGTAGATGAGAAACACTACTGAGTATTCAAGTCCTGAAGAGTCAGATTCTGCTGTGTTTACACCTTTCGAGTGATGCTCTGTACATTATTTCATTGATTCCCATGACTGCCTTCGTAGATGAAAGCAACAAAGTCAGAAATAGGCCATAATCTACTGTCACATCCTACTCCACTTTCAATAATACAGAGTAATTCAACAGATTTACAACAGTATTACTGAGAACAGAATTATTTGGGCTGTTTGCCAACTGCATTTCAAGCTCAGATACCAAAGGTTAGTTTTTAAGAAGTACCTGAAACAACACGCTCGACTACTGGGCAAAACATCCTCAATGAAAAACACTTGGCTGATTTTTCATTCAGCATAATGATACTGGTTTTCTATATTTATGGATCATATTTGTGATTAGTGTATAAACGATAGTGTCAAGTTTATTTTTAAATTTAATTCAATTTAAATATATAAATAGGCTATAAATATAATATATATATAATATATATATATTTTATAGGATTTATAATATCTAGCTATATATTTGTTCACAGATTACCTTCAGTTATAGTGCTTTTATCTAAAAAATGACAATTCTACCTCAGCTGTACAGCCATGAGAATTCACACCACGATCTCATTGAGGGATTTTAATTCCTGCAGGATAATTCACATGCTCTGGCAATAGAAACATTCCATTGATCCTTCATAACTGTGGAGGGAGCTATATATAGCTCATGCTATTCTGGGCACATGTTATGCCTCCAGGAGGATCTGATTAGATGAGATACTTGGAATAATTCCATGAAACAACAAATTGAGATAATGAGTGCACTGAATAACTAAAGCCTTGCAGACATTTATGGACATGCTTAACTCCATGCACACTACTAATCCCATTTAAATCAGAGTATGCCTTTGCTTAGACAGCACAGAGCTGGATGCTTCACTAGGTATTTACAGTGCATATCAGCAGAATATATGTGCACTCTAGAGTCCTTGCAAGCTGTACCTATTTACCAGCTCTCTGAGATGGAAATGTACTCATTTTAAACAGAATACACTATATTGAAATCTTTGGCTGAACTGGATAATAAACTCAAATCTCAGAAGTCCCATTAAACCACTTTATATTTTAGATTATCCTTGCTAAAGTAGAGCTCTCCAAATATTCCTAAGTCACAGACAAAAGGACATTCTTTTGTAGACATGTCAAATTTTGCTAAAACACTCCCAATCACAGAATCATAGAAGATGTTTTCGTGATGTGTTAAATTTCAGCTCTTAAATTTCACAATATTTGATTTTTTAAAAAAATTTACTTTTTTCTAACTAAAATTTACTATCTATTATCTACTTAGCAAATTAATTTCTCTGTGTTCTATGTGGAGACAAGAGGGGTGGCCTTGTATCTGAGGAAATTACTTTTTTACTAAAAGCCAAAACAACGTCAGTTCCAGATCTCAAGAGATGTACTCTTACCATGCATACACAGTGATTTGTTGACTGGAAGGTTTATTCTGTTTAGAGAATCAGAAGTATTGTAAGCTATGTACAAAACTGAAAACAAGGAGAATACTCTTTCACTTCCATGTGATGGTTACCTGGAGGAAATTAGTCCTAAGTTCTGTGGACTGAGGAAAGAACTGACATTTCTTTTTCTGTTTCTTCATCAACACATTAAAATGACAAATTATTCAGCTTTTAAGGATACAATCACAGAATTGTTTGGGTTAGAAGGGACCTTAAAGATCACCTCGTTCCGACCCCCTTGCCATGGACAGGGATACCTTCCACTAGACCAGTTTGCTCACAGTTCCATCTGCACTGGACAGGGATGGGGAATCCACAGCTTCTCTTGGCAAGCTCTTCACTACCTTGACAGTGAAGAGTTTTTTCCTAGTACCCAATCTAATCCTACCCTTTTTCAGTTTGAACCCATTCCCCCTTGTCCTGTCACTCCAGACCCTTGCAAATAGTTTCTCTCCGTCTTTCTTGTAGGCTCCCGTCGGGTACTGGAAGGCCACGATTAGGTCATTCCTAAGCCTTCTCTTTCCCAGGCTGAACAATCCCAGTTCTCTCAGCCTTTCCTTGTAGGAAAGGTGCTCCATCCCTCTAATCACCCAGGTGGCCTTCTCTGGACTCTCTCCAAGAGGTTCACGTCCTTGTTTTGGGGACCCCAGAGGTGGATGCAGTTTGAGGTGGGATGGCACCAAAGCAGAGGGGCAGAATCCCCTGCCTCTCCCTGCTGCCCACATTGCTTTGGATGCAGCCCAGGACACATTTGGCTTTCCAGGCTGCAAGTGCACATTGGTAATGTCTTGTTCTTTTTTTACTACCCTGAAAGTTCCCATTAAGCATCCAGTATAAAGCCTCACTGTGAATCTTTCACTAAGAACTCTTCCATCTCCTTCCAGACAACCTACAAGAAGTTACTCCTCATCTCTTCTCTCAGCTGGGGCGTATCTGAAATAGCACAGAAGAATGGGGCAAATAGACAGGAGAACATTTTGATAGACATTCCCTAAGTGAAGGCACCATTTTCTTTCAAAAATGATCAACTACAGTTGAATGACCTATAGAAACTAAAATTTTATGTCAATAAAGTCTTTCTCAATTCAATGTCGTAACTAAACTTCTAAGTCAAAACCTCCTATGTCAACATAAAAGCACTCCTGGAAGCAAATTGAAACAAAACCTCTCATTGCTGATATAAAGCATTGTATTTTTAAAAGGCAAGTTTCAGACAAGAAATAAATAATTATATTTTTATTACATCACTGGAAACCTAGCAACCATGAGTTAGAAAGAAGTTTCTAATTAAAGCAATTTTTTTCTGTCTGGTCTACAAGTGTACCCATGAATTACCTGCTATTTTTTCCAAGAACACAGATGAAAATGATCAAAGGAGGCATATAATAAAACAGATCAGGATAAATGGAGTAGAGAAAGCAAAATTAGGGTTCAAAGTTTTTTTAATGACACAATGAAAAGAAAATGTGGGAAACTGAAAATATCTGGTTTCAGTTTAGTTGTTGCAGAGGTGAACATTTTGATAAAAATCAACAGGAAACTGTACAGGTGTGTAAATATCCATAAACTTGATAACAAAATTGCAGAAAAGCATTAAACTTCACATTTTAAGATGTAGATTCGAAGTCATGTTAATCTATTGAAGATTCACTGTGACCTAATGTGGGTTACATTATGCCCCATCTGCCTGCAGAAGCAACCTTAGAGCTTCCTTGGAAGCATCTAGTTCTAGCTACTACCAACAAGCAGAAAACTGTTGGTATATCTTTTCTTGAGATGCTAAACAATGTAATTTATAGAATTATAGAATATTTTCAGAATTTTTTTAACTCCACAGGACAAATAAAAATTTGATAGGCTTGTGGATTTGCATAATTACTAAATAAGATCTTCAAGTATTACATTATCTTAGTTGAAATATGCAGCTTAAAGTTGAAAAAAAATAACTGGCATATATAGCAAATACACTTAAACAGAAGAGTTTAGCTACTGTAGAAAAAATACTTTCCCTGTAAGGGAATGACATAATTATAGAAAATGATAGAGAAATTAGAAGTTTAGGCTCTCTAGCTTTGTGATGCACTGCCATTTTTTCTGCAGTTGTAAACATAAATAAATTTATATTATTAGATCTTTCTCCTTAGATTTAGGAATAGGAAGACATTTGAAATATAATACTACAGTTCAAAATACATTTCTCTCTCTTGTGATTTGGTGTTCCAAAAGTCTTTCTCAAAGCTCTAAACACATTATAAAGATGGGCAAAAAAATGAATCATCTCAGCCGCTGATCAGCTGAACTGGAAGAAAAACCAAGGGCAGTTGCCTTGGGTTAACCAGCAGAACTCAAGTACATTCAGCAATAGCAAAAGAGAGTCATCTGAAATGTTTACCTCAAAAGCTTTGTAAACCTTTCCATCATTCTTAGAAACAGTGATAAGGATAAGGGTTTGTTATAAAGGTTTCCTTGATTTATTCCAGTAAGCAGCAGAACAAGAGATCCTTAAATACAACCTCACTAAAGACTGACTTTTAAAATAATGCTATTTAATGCACTTGGTGGTTTCCATTAACTGCATTATTGCAAACATCTTAAGTTTGCAATTATAAACACAATGATTAAGCCTCCAATAAACCAGGATCTGCAGAGAATCCCTTGCAATGAAAAATGGTGAAGGTTTTAGTTATGAGGGCCTATTTATTTTAATCAGTATCTGCCACGGACTTGTAGCTTTGTCAAAACATGACAGTTTCTTCAGGCTTTGCAACAGAAATTTAACAGAACACAGAAAACTCAAGGGCACTTCAATGACTGACTCAGAACTTAGTTGCAGTGCTATTGCAAGAAACTATCAACTCATCTTACAGATGTCACCTTCACCACCCAAGTACATTGAACCCAGGAGTAGGCTGCAAATTATTGGTGACCTTGCAGAAAAAGTACTGTGCCACAGCTGCTTAGTTCAGAGAGGTACTGTGAACCTCCATTCCTTTCCAAAAAGATGTCTCACATAAGGTCCGTTGTTAAGTGGAACAGGTGCACTGAGGCATTGCTGTTATCACCACATCCAGCGTTTTGATTTAAGTAACACAACGGTTCTACTCAAGCTCTAGAGCCACTTCTAACACAACAGCAGAGTATCTTCACCCAGAGACATCACTAAAAAGTACTGCTTTAGTGAAGGGATACAGAGTTGTGGCAGTGTTAGCAGCTAACACCTGAAGAGCACTTCTGTGAAAGCAGGATCTGAAACTGGAATTGTCTTCACAGCCACAGGAGCATACATGAAATGGCAGTCACTTCAAAAGAGCAAAAATTATATAAATGGGTACTAAGGCAGTGGACAGGCAGTGGCACAGGATTTACACGTGGTTTATATAATGGCATTCATCACAGAACTTGGAATGTATCAACCTTCATTCTGTTTTTCTACTCTAAGCCATAAATCCCCAAATTTTGCGGGTGACAGAAGGAATCTGTCCAATGTACTTTACAGGTTCCAAAATAATACCTTCATTCAACAGAACCCTTTTCTTTAAGAGATTTACATCTCGTGAGGGTGTCAAAACAGTCCCTATAACCAACATTTGGTTTTATGCTTGCTTTAGTCTCTTACCCATGAGAAGATGGCAAAGTTTGGGATAGCAATTACAGCAGAACAAATATAATAAATGAAATACAGGAAGAAATTCCTTTTCAATTACAAAATTTCAGCCTAATATTCCGACACTTGACTCATACCACTCAAAGGTCAGTGGCTATTCAAGTAGGCTGTGCAATCCCTATGTGCCCACACATTGTATTCCAACAGAGACAAACAAACTTACCTTTTACACAGTCTGCCTACACTTTTGGTACTGTACATCAGTTGCTCTTTTAAAAAAGGTATTTCTTAACTTACTGGGTACTGAAATAATCAGTCATACTCACACTGCTGTTGATTAAAAAGCAGCTTGGATTTTGTTAATTCTCTGTGATGTTTTTGTGGAACACGGATTTATCACAATAATGAAGAACATTTGTTTCAAAAGTACATGCAACTGCTTTAATTTTTGTGGTAGAAATATGTTACTCAGAATTTTACACAAGAATGGGTCCTGTGATTTCTTGTAAATTTTTCATTATTTAGTACCTGGGAATTTTTATAAAATTCTGCTAAATACAGGGGGCTTTGCTGTGGTTTTGTTTGTTTGTTTTATCTGCTTGTTTGTTTTTAATTTTTGTTTTCTTCTGAGCAAGTGGTAGTAGTAGTGGAAGCCTGATTCTATTCTGGTGACACTACCACCATAATCAAGATCAGAAGCTGATCCACTTCAAGTTTTGCTTCTTATTTGCCTTTCACAGCACTGCAGATGGTTTACAATAATATAGAATTATTTCCATCTCAACATTTTCCAAAGTAATCATGCCATAAGTAGCATCATTGCTTCCAGCCTGATACATTTTCGGCTCATGTTCTCTTCGTCTTTTTTTTT
Source organism: Chiroxiphia lanceolata (assembly GCF_009829145.1). NCBI lineage: Eukaryota > Metazoa > Chordata > Aves > Passeriformes > Pipridae > Chiroxiphia > Chiroxiphia lanceolata. The sequence goes on from NC_045642.1 coordinate 6,787,928, forward strand.
TTAAGATTATTACAAGGCCCCAGACCACTTAAGGTACTAGTTTTTTCTTTTCTAATTTTTTTTTCAGTCTGGAGTTTTCTGAAAATAATCAGGAAACTTGAATGATATCGAAGTTGATTGAAAAGGAATATAGGTTTTTAATTCCAAAGAGCTTCTCTAACAGGTCTATTTAGGTTTTTTGTTTAAAAATAGAGAAATTTAGGAGACATATTTAAATTTATTTTTTTTTTCTGACCAGTATTGATAAGTAGCCCTGTTATAAAAAAAGTTATCTCTGGCAGTTGATAAATGAGAAGGATGGGAAGAGGTATTTGAAGGTACTTATGGTAATTTCCACTTTAAACATTGAACTACAGATGGATAAAATTAAGTCTAAGTCTCATTTTAAAATGAACTTTAAATAAAAATGTATTTGTAATTTGGATCCAAATTCTAAAATATTTTCTCATCACCAATTTAATCTCACATCTGTTCTATGCACACATAATGAATTAACAGTGCAGGAGGTGGCTGGAAATTTGCCAGCAACCTAATAAATAGGTCAGGGGAAGGTAGAGGAGACAGAGCTGTGGCTGTGATGCACAGTTGTTGGTGTATTAAAATAGTGATAGTGGTAAAAGGCACATCTTTCAGGGAAAAGAAAGGCCCATGTCCTTCCTTTTGGGTATATCTTCAACTGTTAGCAATCTCCTCTGTTTCACCATGACAACTAAATTTTTATGCTCTAATTGTTAGTTATATTAATGGCATTGCACAAATATCTTCAGATTGTTTGAAAAACCTTGTCTGGGTTTTACTTCAAAATCAATATCATATCCCATTTACATCTATTTACATCAGTGTAAAAGGCACTTAATATTTGCGAAATGACTATTTCAGCTGTTACATGTTTCTTTTATTAGTTGTCTTTTGGTTGTCTAAATTGCGTAATTCCTTAGGGACAGATTTTCCAGCTTGCCAGAGAATTTCCACTGACATCCATGAGAAGACAGATCTGTGGATTTATGGCAGACTAAGACTCTTAGCAAAAAGATTGCTCGTTTGGGACTAGGTTGGTCTTATCTTTTAGTATTCCTGGCAGCTTCTTAATCAGTAACACCTGCCCACTGAAGCCTTCAAGATTTGACTTCTCTGATGGTTTGGACTTCCTGAAAGAAACACTGAGAGAAAACCATGTAAAACTCCCCCTTGCTTGCCCACTTATAGTTCAAACAAATTTCAGGCTTCATTGTGGGTGTTGTTTGAGGAGAAACTCAACATGACCCAGCCATGTGCCCTTGCAATGTGCCAGGGCTGTATCAAAAGCAGCGTGGGCAGCGGGTCAGGGGAGGGGATTCTGCTCTCAAGAGGCCCCACTTGGAGCACTGCATCCAGCTCTGGGATGAAGAGGGACATGAACTTTGAAGTGAGTCCAGAGGAGGCCATAAAGGTGATCAGCACGATGGAACACCTCTCCTATGCAGACAGGCTGAGAAAATTGGCATTGTTCAGCCTGGAGAAGAAAAGGCTCTGGAGAGACCTTCCAGCAGCCTTCAGGTACCTAAAGGGGCTACAAGAGAGATGGAGAGGGACTTTGGACAAGGACATATCGTGATGGCACAAGGGGGAATGACTTTGAACTGAAAGAGGGCAGATTTAGATCAGAAATTCCCTTTGAGGGAGATGAGACACTGGCACAGGTTGCCCAGAGAAGCTGTAGGTGCCCCATCCCTCTTCAAGGCCAGACTGGATGGAGCTCTGAGCAAACTGGTCTAGTGGAAGGTGGTCCTGCCCACGGCACAGGGATTAGAACTTGATGATCTTTAAGGTCCCTTCCAACCCAGACAATTCTAATAATCTATGGCTGTAAAAGTTTCATCCTTAAAATCTGAATAATTTGTCATTTTAGCGTGTTGATGAAGAAACAGAAAAAGAAAAGTCTTTCCTTAGTCCACAGAACTTAGGACTAATTTCCTCCAGGTAACCATCACATGGAAGTGAAAGAGTATTCTCTTTGTTTTCAGTTTTCTGCATAGCTTATAATACTTCTGATTCTCTAAACAGAATAAACCTTCCAGTCAATGAATTACTGTGTATGCATGGGAAAAGGACATCTCTTGAGAACTGAAATTATTTTGGTTTTTAGTTCTGTGGAAGAATAAAAGTAATTTCCTCAGATACAAGGCTGCCCCTCTTGTCTCCACGTAGAACATAGGGAAATTAATTTGCTAATTAGAAAATAGCAAAAAAAGTAATTATTTTTTAAAATATTGTGAAGAACAGAAATTCAAAACATTATGAATATATCCTGAATAGGAATACACGGTTGAAGATGAAAATGCAAGCAAGGATTAGCACTCAGCTATCACCTGTTGGGTTATTGGCATCAGACATTTCTTATTACCAGTCTCAGCAGTTCTACTTGCTGTCAAATCTCAGTTCTGGTGTCATGAATTTTAAGCTCCCTGTTGCTTCCAGGAGGTATCAGTAAATCAAATTTTGACAAAGTTTCCCTCATTGAATCTTATGTTTACTGTATTCCTCAAAAGCCACAGAAATAGCTGGTTTCCCTCTTTTATCTTATTCTAAATGGGAAAAGAGGTTTTGCCAGATTAGTCCTAATTTTTTTGCAAACACACATACCAAGAGGCACACAGTAAGGGAAAAATAAAACTCATCACTTTCTCAGTCACAGTTTGCATCCCTGGTTCTCCAAGATTGCACAGTATACCTATGGATTGAAGAACAGGAAGAAAGTTAGAATGGTAGAGAAAAGCGTTACGAGCTCAGCTCACCATTCCCTCTCATGTTCTGCTACTCCATGAGTGGCAGAAGAGAAAGGAATAAGGAACAAAAAACAATCTATGAGTTTCTCCTGCTGTGCATCTGTCTTCCAGTATCCCCGAGAAACTACCCTAAGCCCATAACAGAAGGATTTAACAGCAGTGAAACATACTGAATTATCCCAAAAACTTTAATTCAGGAAAAAAAATCCCCTTTTTTAACAAAAAAATCACTTGAATCTCTTGAACATATGTGAATATAATTCTCTTTCTGTCTGCATACACACACACACACACACACAGATATATATATATATATATATATATGGACATGCAGGCACACAGAAGCATGGACACACTTAGGCACACACGTTCAGGAGAGTGAATAGTTTGATTTAGCTGTTGATGTTTTCTGCCCAGTAATGAAGCTGTGCCATTGGATCCCAAATTTCTCATTACAATTAAGTACCAGTCTAACTTACTCAACCTGTTCCAAAAGTTTTCAAAAATTATGATCATGTTAAACAACCAACGCATTGTCTTGGCTTCTAACATTTTCCTCCATTCTCAGCTGAGAAAATAAAAAATAAAATTGAGGGTTATGTAATTCTGAATCAGACTTCTCCTTTTAATTGGTTGACCTAGTGAAGATCTTAAAGGTGTAATCAAATAATTTGGTTCTCTAATGATTACACTTAACTCTGGCCTTCTTGATTAAACACCGTTACAATAGATACATGTTGAAAAACACCAATTAACACCAATTAGTACAATAATAAACATGTCCATATTATTTAATTACTACAGATTTCTGAAAAATTCCTTGGCAAATAGTTCAAAGACAGTAATGAGCATAATTCATTGCTTTTTACTGCAGAAATTAGAAACTATGGTTTAGAATACGAATATATTATTTAGCCAGATGGCTTTTTCTAATATGACCTTTTATCTATAAACGAATCCTGATCTTAGCTTTCTTTCACTAATCTTGTTATAAGCATTAGGAGCCTTTCAATTGCTCACCAGTCCTTTTGAGAACCAGATGGATTAATTGAAAATGTACTCCCCTCTCAAAAAGCTGATTAGTTGCTTCCATCAGCCCACAACGATCTCCCCACACTTTTGTGCCTCTCTGCACCACACAAATTCTCTCACCAAGCCAGACTACAGGGACCTTTCACCATTCCTTTTATTGTGTGATCCAAGTGTCACTCTGAGCTATTTTAAACTTGCAGCATATTAAATATTTGTGACTATTTTAGATAGTAACTAGGGCAAGTTATTTTCTGAAGAAATAGTATTTACTATGCATGTGGGTGGTTGTTATTATTCCTTGATATATTCCACAGATAAGACATGTTGGGTCTTTCAGCCTGTGAAATATGGCACAGGAATTTACATTTCTTCAGAGCTGACAACAACTGTCAAACTCAGTGATCCCTCATTGACAGTGGCAGCTGACAAAGGTCATTCAAGAGTTAAAGATGAATAAAAGGTTCTAAAATATGAATTCCGTGGAGTGAAGCTTGTTTGAAGATGTCACACCCTAATTTAGCAAAATATATCTTTAAAACTGCAATCTGATGGGTAATACTCAAAGCAATCTCCTAAAAGAAAAATGATTGCAGAAAATTTAAGAGAGGAACAGAAGTATTCTGGTATTTAAAGCTAAGGGAAAGTTGTTTTCATACATGCTGCAATTTGAAATTGGTCAGATTTGATAAACTGTTACCAGCACAAACTGGAGGGAAAAAAAGGGACCAAAAACCTGACCAAATCAAAACCTGTTATTTCAGATATTTTCCTCAGCATTTCTGCATATTCACCGGAATGACTGGCCAAGCATAATCTCCCTGAGGGACTCAGTTATGCTTGACAAATCAAAGATGATATGGCTTTGCTTATATACTCCTGAAGCATGAACTCACTCTTGTATTTACATTCTTGTTTGGTGGACTCCATTTCTGTATTAGCTTTTCAAATGTGGAATAATATTTATGTCTACAGAACCTGAAAAAAACCCCTATATAATCAACACTTTCACTATCCCTAAAAATTATAGTGGAGACTCACTTACATAAAGGAAATTGGAACAGATACAAAGAAACCTCTAAAGCAAAACATGTTATGACTGAATAGATAAATGTAAAGAATATCAGAGAAATTACTTTCCTGAGAGGTACTGTTTTGCCCTACTACTCTACAAGTTGGATGAAAAAAATTAACATCACAATTGCACTTCAAGGAAATGTCTGCAAAGGTTTACGTGGATAATGCAAAACATCTGGCAAGGAATTCTGAAACAGCCTGTGTTCTCTCCTGATTCTACTGAAATACTGTCATAGGGCAAGAAGATACGAAAACAGCAAGTAACACAGGCTTCTTACACTGAAAATGCTCTTAATATTCTGCTTTTCCACTAATAACCTAGAGACTGCTTAAAATTAATTTATAACACACTATTTCAGTTGAATTGTTGTTGGCTGCAGATCAGAGAATAGTTGATTAAAAAGATTAAAGTATTTCCTGTGGTGTGCTGTTACACTGTGTTGTGAGTATCTCAGCTAAGGCTGCAGCTCAAAAGTAAAATCACAAAAAATATACAATAAAATATGTGGACACTGTCAGATTTCAGACCCTTTCAGTAGGGTCAGATACACTTTAATGAAGTTCAACTTGCCTCTTAATCTTTTCCAAATAAAGTCACCGAGCAAAGTTCAATCTACTGTTAGGAATCACATTTTCCAGAGCTTTCAGTTTTTTCATAGCCCTTCCCCAAATCCCTTTTAATGTTTTCCTCTAATTTTTGATGTCTGGAACTAGAAATGGAATGCCAATAACATTCTAGTCACTGCAGGGATGATACAGGTAATTGTCTCCCCACTTCTAAGGATATTCCTCTAATCATTTAAGGATTACAGCTTCTGGTTTTAGCACAACTCTGTAACACATGTTCTGATAGCTCCTGACAACTTCATTCTGGTTTTTGTTTCCGTGAACGCAGGGCATCGAAAACCAAATTAAGCATCATAAAAAATGCATTATGACTTTTTTTCTTGGTCCAAGGCTTTGGATTCCAATGCATTCACTCTCTGAATGAGTTTTCCTAGCACATGCTAGGAAAGTAAATAATTCCATGCTGCTCATAGCTCATGAAAAAGGAAAATGAAACAGCTTCAAGGCCATAAAACCTGCTCCCAGAAAGGACTAATGCAAGTTATGCATCTTGACTGGTCTCTCCAACTCCATAACAAATAAACCAAATAATTCTGAAAGAACCAATTTGGCCTTGACAATTTAAAGTGACAAGTCCATTGTCTTTGTGATAAGTCATCAGTCACACTTCATCAACATTGCTGCCTGAAAATATATCCCAGACCAAGGCTTGATTGTCACCATATCATTCTCTTCCACTACTTACATCACCAGAACATCAGAAACTTCCTTCAAGTTTCCCCTTTCCATCATGATTATTCCTGTATCATGATAAATACATATGGCAAATTTCTAGAGCAGCAAAGTTTCCCTAGAAAATGCCTGCAGGTTTTGTCTGAATTCTGGAGCTTGATGAGTTCCCACAGAATTAAAGGCAAAAAGCCTACAAACCAAGCCTGGATTCTTTCAACATACATGAGGGTCTAGATCCATTCAGAAAACCTGTTCAGCATCAATTTGTCTCAAGCTGGATTTAGGAAACACCAGTGAGACACCTAAGCTATATGGCAAATTCACTTGGTGAATTTCTAGATAAATTATTCTTGGTTTACAAGCTTCCCAAATTAGGAAAAAAACCAAGATGCTTTAAGCAGAGGGATCTTGGAGATCACATTCCCAGTTTGTCATAGTGAATAAAAAGCAGATGACAATGATATTGTCTTTCTACCTTTGTAGTATAAACCCAGGAAGCCAAAATCTTTGGATTCTCAGTTACAATCCCAGCTTTGGGATTTCAGATAGCCAACAGCAACAATAACACTAATAGCTTCACTTTCTTTCCTCTGTTCCTTAGGAGAATATTTATTTAAGAAATAGCATATATTTGGTTTCCATAACAACATTTTCTGCATGGTAATAAGTATATAAACAAACAAATTAACCCTGACAGTCCTAGTGTTCTCAACCAGCCAATTCTGTCCTCAGACAGCTTTTTTAATTAGCATTTAAAGAATAAGCTGATTTTTCACATTATGCGTTAGGATTTGGGGTTTTGTTAATCCTCAGATTGTGACTTTTCTGAATTTATTCCTTTTTTTTTCCCCATAAATATCAGACATATAAGTTCAATACATCTCCCTTATCTACATCATGCTGGGTGTTCCAAAATATCCTACCATATATAGGAAGTAATTTCTTACATTTCTTCCATGCCTTGTATAGTACCTGAAGGGTCATATATTTTATTCCAGTGATACATTTAAGAAGATCTAGCACAACATCCAGGATGTCGAATGTCTCTGATGAGATTCTAAGTTCATTTTTAGAAATATTAAATGTACCACATTTACTGCAAGTACCAGACAGAATTCCTGGTTCAGACATTTCTTACTGAAATAAAACTGGGTTAACAGAAGGTAGCATGCAGCTGGTGTCGAATCAATGACGTGCTCAGAAAAAAAAAAAAAGTAATGACTTTTCCTAGTCTAGGCTTGTTTTAAAGACAGACAAACTGTTTCTTTCTTCTAGGAAGTGCATAACCATATTACATATATTATATAGCATCTAAAACTTGGAGTGTGTTCCATATACAGTCATGGAAAGAGCACTGGTTTACACTCAGACTTTCAAAAATCTGATCCAAATTCCCAGATTTTTCATAACCAAGATGGGCTCCATCCAACAGGCTCCTCCGATAGGGTCCCATCCCTTTTTACCTACTGTCCTAGTAGGGGAAAGATGGAGGGTAAAATGTATTACTGTTGTGTTATACTGACTTTTGTAAAGAGAAAAGTAAGCAAAGAAGTCATAAAACCTTCTGTATCTTCATTTTTCTAGTCAAGGGAAAGACTCACAGAAACTGATAACAACAGGGCAGCAGCTCCTTGGTTTAGGTTCTTAGAAATACCACATGGTGATGATTTTACAAGTAGTTGTTGCAGATGTTTAGCCTGTGAATTAGTGTCCTATTTAATCTCTGCCAAATAGTTTCTTTCTGCACTTATAAACTTTTTCATGTGTTTCCCAATGAATCTTTTACAGAATATGTTCAGCTACTTGTGTCAGGCCTCCCACAGGCAAAGCACTCCAAGATCCTACCACCTATGGATTCTATTCCCATTTGTGAAAGTGCTGCCATGTGAGAACAGTTTGCACATGTAAACAAGGAATAAAAATTAAACTCATAGTCATTGAAATGGAAACCTTACAAAAATCTATGTCAGAGGAAGCTGCTAAGATCTGGTTATGTAGGGGTTGAACACACTGAGTGTGCATTAAAGAAGTACTTACATTCTGAAAGAAAAATGAGATTCAGATTCTGGTTTTGTCTTTTGACAATTACCTCTTCCTGATGTAAGCATTTACCTTTTCAGCCAAGAGTGACATTAAGCTGCATAAGAATTGCAACTTCACCAGTAAATGATTTCTAAATGATACAGAGACTGCACAAGGCATAAACCAGAGAGGTTTCAAATCTGTTTATTATGCCACATTAAACTAGTTAACAACCCAATTCACTGCTGAAAACCCCTCAACCCACATTCTTTAGAATTCTGAACAGAACATATTCTTTTTGTTCAACTGAATTTTCTCCATTAGCTTTCCTGGGGTCTTCCCTAACATTTACTTTTCCTATTGGTTTAGTATCCATTTATATTATATTTAATATTTATGATGGGAATTGAGATACACTTTTCATGACTGCAGTGGTATGTAATTGCAGCAGCTGAAACAGGCAACAGACACTGTTTTGATGAAAACAGTGGTTAACTGCTGCTGCTGTAAACCACAAGAAGCAAAAAACAAAGCAGTTACCCAAAGTGATCAGTGAATGCCATTGTCCACACAGGACAATGAAGGCAATTAGAGTTATTAAAAAAAAAAATCAAAAAGAAAAAATATTCCTTTTGTATTTTAGAAAGTGTAAGAGCACGTGTTCATCCCTGTCCCCCAGAGCACAGTCCTTTTCTCTCACATTGGTAACAGGAACAGGACAGAGGCACTTGCATAGTGAAAATTTAAGGGAGTATCTTATCCATAAATGATATAATATTTTTGTAACTTCTCCTTAAGCACACATAGCTCTGTGCAACACAGAACTAACCAGATACATTTCTTGAAGTGGAAGGTTTCTCAGGGGAGATAGTGCAGGCTACAGATATATACTGCACAAACCAGGTTAAAAGCTGTATCATCACATATCACACACCTTACTCACCTGGAAGAGTAGAAGTGCTGAGGGAGGGGGAACAACCTCAGGGTAAAACCTGTTTACTACGGTACAACTGTTGACACTAAGTACTAGCTTTCAGTATTTGCCTTTGTAAAATGTAATATAGCATCATTTGTAAATAATTGAAATTATTTGTAGAAACAATCCCCTCTATGGGATGTTTATGAGGACTCTTTTCAGTCAAAATCACTGTATGATTTCCTGGAATGCTAAAAATAAAAGAGGCTTCGTAGAGCATGTGAAGTGCTCTATGCTTTTTCCTTTTTTAAAACCAGCTACTCACCAGGGAGATATAACCTTAGGAACTACTAACACTTTGAAGGCAAACAAAGATAAATCCATTCTTCAGTGCTTCTGCAAACAGAGTGCAATAAGCTCTTCATGTCATAATCCGTTACACATAATTGGCTTCGTGCATGGATGTGGATGAAACATTACCTGATAGTTGTGCTATGTGGTATTCAGACCAAGAATTCATTATATCATTCAGATCAGTAACATAGAAGAAAACAGATTATTTTGTTGGGAAACACCTGCTGCAAAAAGGTTAAATTTCATGATCATTTTAAAAAAAAAAATCAAAACAAAAATCATGAATGAATGAATGAATGAATGAATGAATACATTTCAGTATTCTTAATGACATTAAGGGTCACAACACTTTACTGGGAAACAATAGAGGTTTTTCTGTTGCCTGCTTCTGATTCAAAACAACTTGTGCCACCCCAAAAGAGAAGAATGAAGAGAGCTGATGGTAAAAAATGCACCTTTCAACCTTTGCACAGCAGCCCAAAGTCTCAATTTAAACACTCCAGAGAAGGCAAGGTGTTTCAGCAGCTCCTCACAAGCACAGGAGCTTTGTTATACAGGTTGTAGTGATCCAAGGATCTTAACACAAAAGGCTTCTAATATACCTGCAGCTCAACAAGGTAGACAGATGTTTAATGTGTTTTACTCCTGGGTTAAGAATTCTTCATTCTTTACACTCTGTTGATAATACTGCTTAATTGAGGTTAAATAAAAATTCATTGCAGGACCTCTATTAAATGCTTTGTGCAGTATGCAACAGAAAATTCTTATTTTAGAAGGATGCGTGCACATCTAAGTATCTTAAACACATTTAAGACAATGTGCTGTCCTTCCCAGACAGAACTATTTCGGATTTCCCTGCAATTCTTTCAGGTCTCAAAGTTACAAAGACTACTGTCCATACAGGAAAATTTAGAGCATTTCCATTCAAATAAAGCTCAGCATTAACATATGCAGTCCTCAGCCTGAAAATGAGGTTGCCTGGGGATTACAGTGTTCTATTCCAAGAGAAAAATGAAACAGTAATTCTACATGGTACATGTTTCTGGTTAGAATCAACTACAAGAATAAAGATCTAGTCGCAAAACCATCTTTTCTTAAAGAGAAAGAATTGTGTAAGCAAGGATTTTTCTTACATTTTAAGATAAGTTATTACTAGCTCCAGAACACAGGTATTGCTTTAAAAGGTATAAATCATATTATTTTTATTATTTTCTGTTGATAAATTACCCGTGGGACATTTATTTTGATGCAAAATGCATCACTGTCATTCTCAGTCGTCTGACCACAGTCACAAGTCTCACCTTTGACTACAGCAGATTTTGGATCAGCTCTCCTGCCCTCTCTCTCTCCTGCTCCACCTGTTATATTTCCTTTAATTTAATTTTCTATTCTTGCAACTGGATGTGCACTGGGCCTCTAGAACCACAGAGAATCCTGCTGAAGTAATTTCTGTGAATAAATGTTTCCTCCATTCATTCCATGCATTCATTCATCCCTCAAAACCCGATACTTTGAATACATAAGAACGATATAATCTCCTCCATCCTCCACTGGATTAACACCATTCTTCAAAAAAAAGGCTGGAATAGAAGAGATTGAAAACAACTGCCATGTGATGAAATGAAAGGATTATTGTATTTATAGTCATGACAATTTCCCCCCTTTTTTTTAAAATTAGTCTCTTAGCGTGGGATATGGTCGTTTTTCTCTGAATATGTCTTAGATCCAATACATTGTTAAAGTATCTCAGAAAGAAAAGAGAGGACAAAATGCTCAGTCAACTCGGTTTAATTACAGAATGAGTCCTTCTGGGTTACGGAGTTTCTTAAAAATTTATTCTGTGTGTATATATAACATACATGCCTATCTAACACTCTTGCAAATATTTATTTTTTCAATACAAAGCTGCTCATAATACACTAGGCACAAGATCAGAACAATGTTCATGTGGGTTCCTGAGACAAAGGAAACGTATTATTACCATGTTTTACCATGGTAATACCATGTTTTCCTTTTCAGAATAGACATGCAAATCAGATTATTTTAGATAATACTCTGAAACCAAGGAAAACTTGTATTATTTTGTTAAAACCTGGAACAGAATAGCCTTAAAGAACCATTTGAAATTCTTTGATATGAAGAAACTGCAGTTGTGGTTTTCAGTTTGCAGTCTTTCTTTCCAGGGATCTGTGGACTGTTTAAAGAAGGAATCCACAAAAATTAATTATGGAAAAACAAATGTATTTTAAGGACAAAATCTTTGGGTTTATGGACGTTCAAAAACTGGCAGAAGAAGAAGCCTATTAATACTATTTTCTTCCCTCAGAGGAAACAACATTTTTTCAAAAATAGGCTTACAAAGTTTTTAAAAAAAAAAAACCACCAGAAAAACCCCAAAACCCACCAGTTTTCCTCCTGTCTAAAGAAAGCCAAGGATTTACTTCATAACCAAGAGATTATGAATTGTATGGAGACTGATAATGCTTCATTTCTTCAAGCTGTGTGCTGGAAAACAAAAACTAGGTCTTTTTCCAATACTTGAAGGTGATGCTTTCCTGCCATGAAACAGGGAAGTCACTAAAATGAAAAGATTGGTAAGTTCCCACACAATGGTCTAGGCAACAGCAGCCCTGAAGAGAACATTCCATTATGCAGAGGACAGGGAAAAGAAATGCTGCCTATATATGTGAATTCAACTATAATGATAATAGCATATACCTGTCATATTTTAGTCTCTGATACTTGTAGATATTATAAGTAAATAAAATTACTCCTTAAATTTACTGCTATCAAATGTACACAGCTCCTATTGTTCAGACTTGACAGTGAAATACATAATTTTTGAGGTTTAAAGCTACAGGCTGAGCTCAGCTGACAGAGATACATCCCTCTCACACCTGAGTACAATTTTTTTGGGGGTATGACAAGAAATGTAGTCTTAGATGGGTTGGTTCTCATCCTACAATAGTGTGCAAGTGAGTATCTACTGCATATTTTTCTAGTTTTTTCTTCCTAAAAAGCCCCATATTTTCATCACCTAGAACAGAACTCACTGAATTACCGTAACTATACGTTTATTTGAATGGGTCCACGGGAAATATCGTGATTGCTTCTGCATGTATACAGACCATACACCTTTCCTGGCACAGTCAAGATTAATGAGTTACATTTTTAGAAGGAGTATTACACACTTGGGCTTTTTGGCTTTCATTTCTTAATGAGATAACATTCTATCTTTGTGCCTTCATTTCCATCCTATGAATTAATCATAAAGTGTTATCCATACAAACGCTCCCAATGTTTTCTAGTTTAGATACAATTTCAATATTCATCATTACATGCAGTCATCAAGAAATCACTTCTGTGTCACAGCTGTATTCACCTACAGAAGTGGGCAAGAACTCTGATGAAGACAACTGCAGAAATTTTGGTATTTCACACCAAGCAATAGTATGAACTGTTTTAGTTAGGAAAAAAAGAATGAGAGGTTGAGCATCTTAATATCCTGCTAATGTTACCAACTCTTTTAATTTTGACAGGAAATACATCTGGTGCTACTGGTATTATACTACACCTTTTTTTTTTTTCTGCAGTATTCTAGGAATTTACTCTGTTTCTGCAGTGTTCTAGTAATACTTTCTAGAGGTGCTGAGTAGGAATACTGTGGTGGGGGAAGTGATAGATCACTTTCTGTGGAAATATAAGGAACTGTGTATCTGTCTGACAGTCCTGGAGTCTTAGGATTAGACGGTCTCCAGAAGAAATTTCAGTCTTCCTGCTGTTATTTCTCCAAGATAGTAGAGGCCACTGTGTGTCACCATTTCAGTGGCTAATTCTGTGTGTGACCCAGGTACAGTGAACTCTCTACCTCTTCCAAATCCAGGAAACATTGTTTTCCAGCAGTTTTTGTTAAACTAGAAACAGCAATCAGTCCTTTTATTCTGCAGTTAGTGAATGTCCTTCAAAAAACTATAGGAAAACTAAAACCAGGCACTTTTTGGTTAAATAAAAAGGAAGCACACTCCTTTTTCACAATTGGATGCCCAATACAAACTGAATGGAAAGCATGAAAACAAATTAAAAGAGAAAGAATTTTTAAGGGTATTCATATTTTCCTAGATGGCTGTTCAAATCAGGTTCCTTTGCCTAATGATTAAGTTTTTATTCTTGTACTCATGCACTCACATGCATGTATGATACATAGAAAACCTACCATGACAATTTATTGCCTTCAGTTTGAAATTATTTGTCAGAAAAGATGACTGTCAAACTCAATGCACTAGTTTGTTCCTTTTCTATTCTCTTGTACAATTGGGCTAAAATGTGCTCAGTGCACCCTTTCAAACACCAAAAATTAAAAGCATGTTATTTATCAAGTCACATACAACTGACACATATTAGAGGGTTTTAAGATAATAAAGGGAGGACTGTCTTAATAAGGGGATGTTTTATGAAATGACAGATTCATTTCTGAATGAACATACAGTTTCAGCAGCCAGAAAGGACACACTGTCTGAAACACACCTGAAACAGGGAGTGATACTGTGAGCACAGGTGTAAAGAGAACTATAAATTTCAAGGTGGATAGTTGTCATTACACCACGACATAATGAAATTACCTGAAATAACCTTCTAGTTATATTATCTTATGATTATGTCATTAAATCATGGAGCACCATTTGCTTTCCTTTCCCTATAACAGTTTATGTTTAATGATACATGAGGCAGGAAAGTGTAGCTTCTACACAACCTTTAATTCACTGATTGTATCTACTTCTTTACCCAGCAGCTTAGAAAATGAGACAGGAAAATATTGTTTAATAATAAGACAAAACTGATGCAGAATGATAGAAATCTTTACCTGCATTTGGCACTCAACTTTGAGAAGACAGTCGTATTTTTTTACATTCTGGTTTGGCTGTCCCTGGTACAGAAAAACTTCATTCACATGTTTGCAGTGAACCCTGATGAGTACAAGGCACTTGCTAGTCCTTGGATGAAAGACTTCATATAAATGTTATCCAACACCACTTGAAATGTTGGTAACTCTGTATTCAAAGGTCATAAAATAAAGACTTGGACGATTCAGTTCCAAATAATCTGCTAGGAAAAAAAATAAATTCAGATAAGAAGAGAAAGAAATACAGGACAAATATTAAGAAAAATACTGATTTCTAAAACTGAGCATCGCATCTTTTATTACAAAAATTATGGATGGAAATACTGCCTGATTTATTAACTGATAATTACTGAAGGTAGATCATCTGTGAAATTTAGTCCTGTTGAGTAATTTTTACCATCATAGAAAGTACCTTCACTATTCCTACTGACTTCATGCAGCAGTATCTGCAAAGAGATCAAAGAACAATCTAGCAGTGGAAGCAAAATCACTACAACCAATGTTTGGACTCCTTCTTTTCATTTTAGGAAGATGGATGAGAAGATTGTCAAAGCACTCTGTCTAAATGGGCCAGAAAGCTCCATCCATCTAGCAAAATTGATCAAAAAATTACAGTCAGAAACTAAAATCTAGAGATGAGATTAAATAATAAATTTGTGCATCAGTGTCATGGTGATGTGGCATCATACAGACTTAGGCATGAGAAATATTCCTTATCTTTGTACAGACTCCCTTGTCAACAGTGTCCCAGACAGATGAGGATTTCATATTCTGGTTTTGCTCTTAGCATAGAATAAACTCACATACATAGAACTTTATTACAGATGTGGGCAGAGAAGAATGAAAGTATTTGAATCTTAGATTAGTTTCTCCTACCACACCATCTTTTTCCTGTTGAAGGCTCAAAGAGATGGGGGTGGGGAAAGAGAGAGAGACTTCTGCTTTCCTTTCATAAATGCTTTGTTCTAAAAGAACTGTAAGTAGCATAAATTAATATAATTTTACTAAATTAATTCATTAAGATGGGTTATTAGAATATGTTGTACACAAATTATGATCAAAAAGCTACATGAGCATTGAGAGGTTAGTCACCTACCTGTCACTAAGATTTATGCCTAGTATCTTACGTTCTAAAATTTTAAATATAAAACCCAATACTCTATGAGTTGTTAATTGTAGAATGGAGAGCTGAAGCAGTCTTAATAAGCATCATGTTTGTTCATTCATTTAGTTTTCACTCTTCCTTATTAGCTCTGTCTCTGGTGTCTAAACGGCAGTCGCTACAGCACCAGACTCTGTAACTCACATTCTGAGCCTGTAGTAAGACAAGACCAGTCAGGTATCAAAAGCCCTTCTTCCCCTCATTTCTATAGTCTCTGAAGGGAAGAAATCCAGGCAACAGACCAGAAAGACTACAACAACTGGAAAACTAAGATTGCAAGCAGACCTTTGCCATGCAGGTGGTTCCTGAGGTTGCAAAAGGCACAAACAACAACCTTGGAAGCACCACTCAAGTATTATCCACACACTTCATTTGGGTCCTCTTTCCTAGAACAACTGTGAATGTCTTGTTAAGTAAACCTCCCACTGAAGCATATGAGAGTCAGAGCAGCAAGACTGTGCTCCAATAATCTCTGGAGTGCTGGAATTAACAGGCTCTGCATGTTCTGCTCCTGTACCTGACACAGCAAGGCCACACAGTGAGAGATATTTGGAGACTGTTGTAAACACAGAGAGACTAAGGAGACAGAAGAGCATCCTCTTCCCCTGCACACATCAGGCTGAATGAGTGCCTGTTTTTTTTCCTGAACATGCTCTGCAGCTATTACTAATTAAGGTAATGCTGTGGCTCAGAGTATTCATTTCCATGAACTGAAAGTCAACAGTTCACTCTGACTTCTGACTCCACCTGATGAATTACCTTGTTTGCAGTGCCTGATCTATAAATAAACACAACATCTGTTGGAATGGTAGGTCTGAAAGTCTGGCTGAATAAATCACTCCAGAACTTCCCAAAGCTACTAATGCTCTTTCCACTGCTTCTGACCTTCCCCTTCCTCAGCCATGCATATATCCACCCTCTTTCCCATTTAGTGGGAGTAATTTCAGTATTCTTGCTTTCTCCTTTTCAGGTTCTTAAAGGTATAACTTGAAGAATAAATAGGAAGACTCTCACAATTTAAGGAGACAACTGTTGGGTTTCCACAGGGATTGCAGTTTGCCTCTTGCAAGTTCATATTCTCCTCAGCAAGATATGAGACTTAATCAGATTAAATGTCTGTGTTTAGAGGGAAGAGCTGAAACCAGAAAGTGCTTGATCCCAAATGTCGACTTTCATCAGTCACTGCAGCATCATCTTTTGACAGAAATATTTCTGGTTTAAGATCATCATTAACATTCCAGGTCTACTATAAACAGAAAAAGAAGTTTTGTGAAATAATATTGTTTGATATTAAAAAGATGTAAAAAAATCCATCATCCCTAAAATTAGCACCAGAATCATGTATGGTTTTGCTACTAACCTGATAATTTGATAGGGACACCATCCATACAGAGGTAAATATCAGATGGCCATTTTTATAATCTGTCATAAATCAGAGCAGAGGCTTTGATAATGAACTACTTCAATTCAAGATTCAGGGGTAAAAGAAGTTATGCAGTCTTTTGGCTTTGATGACTGAACAAGTGCAATCTTAAAACACAGCCCAGCTACCCAAGTAGCATAAATTCATCCCCTCTTTTTCTTTTTGAAAGAACAGAAAATATGACATTTCAAAAAAGTTTGGGTAATAACTGATGCTATTTACTGTCCCTTTGCACACATTTAACCTACTGTTGCTTTTGACACATGGAATAGAACACAAAGTTATGCTGGATCATTCTACACCATATTTTTCCTGATTTTTTTGTGATATGATCTATAATTTTCATACTTCTTCAGAGACATGGTCTCTGAACTTGCTAACTTCCACAACTGCTTGTGTTGAATCCAAAATTAGACAGATTAATTCTACATCTCAGTTAATACACTGGAATTCTCTCAGGATCAGCAACAGCAGCTGCAATTGCACAGTGAAGCAGAGAAAGTGAAGGCAGAGACAGGAGTTGAAAAAGTGTTTGTAAACAAGTGACAGTAGATAATATGGGATTCAGCATTCCAGTACAATTTTCTTGGGCTGACCATGTCATCTTACATTACAGGTAGAAGACTGTATCTCCTTATGAAATGTTTTGAGGAAATTAAATTGAAGTATCTTAGTACTTTAAAATTTCCAAGTTCCAGTATATCAAAAAACTTTTGTACCTGCACACTAACAAAATAATTTAAAATAATGCTTGTCCATGGAACACTAATTGCACACAAGCCAAATTTTTCAGCCAACCTGTGAGGTGGCATAAAATATTTATAATTAAGCTGGCTTGGGTGCTCCTGAGAAAGAAGAAAACTCCTGAAAATTAGTTGAAAATTCAACTAATAAAGCTTATTATTTAATATTTTTCCCCAATGGATTTTTTTCTTACTTTCAATAATAGGTTCACAATGGAGATTAAAAACACTGAAAAACATTTTAAAATGATAACACCAGGTTTCTATCAAAGTATAATACAACAACTCATTTCCTCATTAGGAATGCTAAATTGCATGCACATTTTTCCCTCTTTACTGAAGAACTTAGTATATAACTTTGAAATACATTCCATAAAATCATTCCCACTGTTAAACTTAAAAAAAAAGCTAATGAGGGAAGAATTATTTATAGCTTAGCCTTTGGCAGTAGGAATTCTAAACAACTTTTGAATCAAGCTTTATAACTTTAGAAGAAAAAAAAAAAAGAAATCCCTGAAGCCAAAAGGATAAAAAAGGAAAGTGGAGATACTTTTTTCTGTGAAAGTACTGGCACTTATGTTCCTACTGGTTGTCTTTGTCATTTTAACAGCAGCTCTAGTACTTTACACTAAAGGCCTTTGATGCTCTTTGCCAACCATAATGAATATGTCTTAATATTTCTCTGAAGCAATAAGAGAGTGTCCTCAAATTTAAGATGAGAAAATGAGACAAATCCACAGAAAGGATTTATGACCCAGTTGTTGAATGTATTGAGCCACTGAATCAGACTGTGTGTAACTTTTAAATCACCTAAAAGCAAGTTGTCAGAACAGCTCAGTGACCACAATTAGAACACAGGAGAAAGAGTTCCCAGCTGTGATGATGTCTATTCTAGTAAGCACTGCAGTAATGAAAGGAGGTACTGCCCCATTTAAGAAGATAATTCCACATATTTACCTTCTTGAAAACATATTTTATGTATTTTATAAATTTTATATATCTCTATATAAAATATTATCATTCTAGCTATTGTAAAACAGTAATTTCCTATGGAACACTGACTCAAGAGGAAAAAATAATGTTATCCCTGTCATGATCATATGGCAGAATACAGGACTATGAGGTAGGAAACAGAATGCAAAAGAAGCAAAGATATTTTTGCATTTATTTGCATTTATTCACCTTTATTTAATGCACTGTAGGTTTTCAGAGGCACTGTGTGGTATGCCAAGGAGGTGCACAATAAGGTGTCTCTAAATAAACTCTCCTTCCTTTCCACCACTTAAACAGCACAAATGAAACACATGCTCTGCCTCCAGTATTTTAAGGACTTTGGGACATGCTGTTGCTTATCCTGTTCATATGCTGTAAAGAGTCACAGGCACTGCAAATTCTCTGTACATGAAAGTAAGAGATTTATCTCTGTTAATAATTTAGTTGAAAGCTGAACAGGAACGAAATGCGGTAAAATTCAGTTTCTGACTGAATTTTCAGTCTATGTTAACTCAGTTTCTCCCTGGTGATGCAAAAACGCAGTGTGTTTATCACTGTGAAGATTATAACAGGGTAGGTGGTAATCCCTGCTGGACAGCCTGGTTCTAAAATAGCAAAGCATCTTTTTATTTCATGCTACTTATGCTGAACTGATTTAGCCTATTCATGGGCTTAAGCACTAAGTTTAATCCTCAGAATTCTCAAAACAAGCAGTCCGTAATACTCACATGAAATGCTGATTTTTTTTTTTTCAAGTGCAACTGAAGAGATTATTTTAACCCCAGCCCAATGCCCATAGTGCACTGCAGAAGTCAGATAACATGCCCTGATACTAAAAAGATTAGACTCTGAAAACATCAAGGTGTAGGTTCCAGAGGATCATCCTGAACATTCCTTCAAGGAAAGATATAAGGAAAGGAATACAATAACATCAAAAGGTAACAAATCCACGTTAAACTGAAAAATCTTCTGCCAACTGTATGAACTATCAGCATTTCCAGGCTGGAGGTCCCCACAGTGGAGCAGCCAGTAGTAGTGGAGAGGAAGCACTAATGAAGGACTACCTTGTCTGGACAGAATTCCCAGAGGAATTGCAGAGAATATAGGGACTGTTCCATGCCAGTGGAAGCTGTTTGTTTACTCTGCACATTCAAAAGCTGAACCTGAAGTTATGTCTTAGAGGCAGTGATCCATTCCACAGCTTCCTCAGTGGAGAGCATTTCACTAATATAAGCATATTAAATTGGCTCCAACCAGCAGTCACATTGACCACTTGGCAAACCGCAAGAATTTAGAGACAAAGCTGCCATTTTCTTCCTAGAAGTCTGTCTATATTCCATCAAACCTTGGCTATGTAACTAACAGACATAAATATCAGATATAATTAACTATTGGGTGAGTATCCATAACTGTTCAGCATTGGGCTCATTCTGCACTTCAAAACCCATCTGGAATACTGGCAAAACTATTTAGCCTCACAAACGCTGCATAGAATTGTATCAGCATTCACTTGGGCACCAACATCTACAGGAGGTCTAGTCACACCTTTGACTTGTACAACATAGAAGATGAGCAATATTTTCAGGCTTTCAGATGGGAAGTCAAACTCAGACTCGGTGATGTGTGGTACCCAAACATCTGAAGGGCTCTTCACAGCAAAATATTTTTATGCACAAAAATTATAATTAAGAAAAATAACTCACCAACATACAGTCCCAACTGACCATTTTTTGTGTTTACGACCTAAGTACTAAAGTACTCTGCTCCTTGATGGAAGGGAGGACTGTGTCTGTTTTTGACACCCAACCTCTACATTCATTGTTTTCTTTCCCCTTCCCTCCCTATGGAAATATCAGTCAAACACCATGGGCTAAAATCTATACAACAACGAGACTAAAGTATTCATTCTCTGGCAGGATCTCATTTCAACTTGGCAAATTTCTTCTACTGTTTTTTGAACAGCTATTCTTAGAACTGACATGCAAGAACAGAAGAAACTCAACATATATAAAATGCTTGGACCACAAGTCCCCCCCAGATATGGCCTACTAGTAAAAATTCCCTGGAAAATCAGAAAGCCGCATGGATTTGTAGCCCCCATGGACAAAATTATATTACTTATAAAATTTGTTGCTTAATCACAATGTCTCAGCTCCCAACATTCGGCACTTACATGCAGAATTATTCTCAATTTCTCTCCAAACTAATTGTCCCTCTTTATGTTCATATACAGTCCACATTTTTAATTTATATTACTGGAAGAGGTAGTAATCAAAATCACCATCAGAATTTATCTGCATGAAGCTTCATTTGTTACCTTGTCTACCCATTTGAGTTCAAGTTTAGGGGAATGCATTTTTAAAGAATATGTGTTGAACCTACTGAAATGTGAAGATCCTTCAAACTACAGACATTTAAGAGACTTCATTTTTCCTTCAGGTTTAGGCCTGGTACAAGCCACATCTAACTAATTCCTAAACACGTTATTACAGCCTACACTGACCCCTCATTTGACATTGTGCTTGAACTTGACTCCTCTTCACAGACACACGTGTGGCTGTGTCCTCATGGGCTGCAGGGATAGAGTTGGAGTACAAGCCAGCCTCTCTTCCTGTCAGCCCCCTCCTGCACAGTGTCTGCATTTCATTGTCTGAAGAGACAGTCAGACCACTTCAATCTAAATTCAGTGCCTGCCAGCTAGAGAGCAATCAGAAATTGGGCATGAGCTTTAGTTAAAACCCTGTGCCAACTAGGCAATACTGAATTACATGATAAGCACAATTTTCTTCAAGTGGCAGACATCTCTTCTGATCCAACAGCTCTCCAAACACTCACTAAAATATTGAGCCTTAAATTCTAAGAAAAGTGATGTCTTTTCACTTGTAGGGTGCAATTCTGAGATTCTTATACTAACACCACTTCATATCCCTCTAGGAGCTACAGCTTTCTCTTGATCACACATAAAAGTAAGGTTTAGGTTGGAAAAAGGTTCTTCCCCCAGAGAGTGGTTGGGCACTGAACAGGCTCCCCAGAGCAGTGGTCACAGAACCAAATCTGACAGAGTTCAAGCAGAATTTGGACAATAATTTCAAACACAGGATGTGACTCTTGGGGTTCGTTCTTTGCAGGGCTTAGGGTTGTACTCCATGATTCTCGTGGGTCCCTTCCAACTCACCAATTCTGTGATTCTATGAAATTCAGCCAACATTGTCCATAGTACTTAGTTCTCCAAAAACCTTTTAGAAAAATCCACCAGTAGAAGTTAAGTAGTCACAGAGGAGGAAGCACAAGAGGAGGAAAACAGTTTGATAAAAGCAGAAGATCCCAAGGATAAATTTGGAAATTGATCTGCAATATCCAGAAAAATTATTTTGCTGCCTTTAAGTAGTGGAAAGCAGAGAGGAACAAATAGTGATATTCTTTCAAATTCTGCACATAATTTTAGCATTACACATTTGTGTCACTTTATTCATGTCACCAGAAAATACCTTAGGGTCTGAACTGTGTCTCTTTCTTATTCAGTCAAGCACAAGAAGGTGACTTCAGTCACATTTTGCTTTTCAGATTTTAGATGTCACATACCTCTTATTTTCCAAATACTCTAATCTATTTATCTACCTATCCATCTATCCTTTAATACTCAAACAGAGGAGTATATTGACAGCCTCAGAGTCAATAAGGTCAATCTGGACTCCAGATGGGTAATTCAGGTCAAAATGCCTCTTTAACTTCTCTACTTAATAAACACACATAAACCCTTGGCTCAGTGCTGGCTCCTAAGAGAGTATCAATGACAGAGCAAGTGCAAATCATGGGAGAATCCAAACAAGTGTCCTGAATAAGGAAAGGAAATGATTGCACATAAAAGGTTGGGACATGAATAAAGTATTTTTATTTAAAAAAAAGTCAAATATACGTTTAATTTAGCTCATGCTTGCTCTAAAATTGTGTTTTTGTACTAATTATATCAGTGTGCTAAAATGCCTGGCCTGCATAATCTGCATAACTGGTTTGTCTCCTGAAAAGTATAAAAACAGGACAAAAGTCCATCTAAAACCAACACGTAAAGATCATTACTTCATAGCATTTTTATGAGAGGCTGTCCAGTGCATCAAATTTCTTTGAAAAATCCATTTCCCTTATATTTCATAATTTGAACTAGTAGCCAAGCACATAGGCCTTTACGAGACATATAAATATTCTGATTACTCACAGTAATAAAGGTGGAAAGAAAATATCTCTCAGGAAAGTGGCACAGATTCGAGATCTTATTTTTCTTCTCCCCCTTCGATGTTTAGGAAATACTGTAGCAATGTACTAAGGGCTTAGATTTTTAGATTCTACTATTAAAACATTTTCTTAAGCTGGGGTATAATGAAATTATATTAAAAAACATGTAACTTGTTTAAATATGAGCTCAGGAAATTGTTTCTATAGTTTGAACCTGCAGCAATGACTAGGCCAAATCTGTTGATTGCCACCACTCCCATTCCTGAGATTGTAATAGAGGAATCAATTTCACCTTAGCCATCTCTACCATTATTTATCCAGCACAAATCTAATTGTTTCTTTTTTCATAACATCTCCAAAATCAGCCTTTCCTCTCAGTTCACTTTGCTGAAGCTGAAACCCAGATGACCATTTTTTCATCTTGGCATTACACAACATCTTACAATCTCATCCTGACACATGCCTCTGACCATTTTTAATGCAGTCACTTTTATACAACTGAATTAATCTTCTTGGCTGTACCACCATGCCGCGAAAAGACTGCTCTCTTTTTCAGTCTATCACAAACTCCTGATCCCAAAAGAAGTTTTATGCTGAATGTGTTTTGTAGATTATAGTGCAGAATAGCCTGTGGTCCGAACATGGGCTCTTCAGTGATTTCCATCTCTGTTGAAGCCAGCTGTCATCATCTATCAGTTCAAACTTCTTTCAAATTCTCTCTCACTTGCTACCATCTTCTAAATATGGGATGAATTCATTACAAAATTACAAGAATTTCTATTCCACTTCAAATTAATCTTTCCATGTCACCTTTTTTCTGGTGCCCAGCAAGCCTGAGAATTACCAGCTTCAGGATAGGCCTCAGGGAAGCAGGTTTTGTGCTTCCAGGTGAAGTGAGGTGCCGTGTCCAGTGCTAGAATCTGAAGGGAGATGCAGGAAACATGCTCAGTATGTATTAAATGGGATCTGCAAGTATCTCCCACATGAGCATTAGGTACCATCCTACAAGTGCAATGATATCTGTGTACCTCCACCTGACAGGACTCGTCACAGCAAGCGAATGCACAGAACCTGCTCGAGTCCCTTGGCTTGTTTAAGGCAGTCCTCAGCAGCTGTTGGGTTACTACAGCTGGTTTCTGTACAAAAGAGAATTATTGTTCCCCTACTCCGTTCCACTTCTGTGTCGCATCCACCTGTCATCATACATTTTCATATATTTTCATCCCGTGTTTTCTGGGGTAAAAAACAAGTTGTGATTTTCAAACTTCAAACCACCCATTTCCCAGGATATGTTACAAAGCACCAAAAGGAAGAATCTCCAGGTTCTCTTGCAACACGCAGTATCATTACCAGTTTATAATGCTTTTCTAAACTACAACACGCAATCACATAATGCTTTTCTCATTTTCATACTATAATACATGATCGCATAATACTTTTCTCATTTTCTTAATCAAATACACAAATTTTCAATGTGGAGGTTAGACACAGTGCTTTGCAAATTGGTATTTAGCCGTTTGAATGGAGGAGAGCAAAAGTATATATATCTGTGTATCCTAGCATTCCCTGCACTTTACAGTCATTTCAAAGCATAAGGAAGAGGTTCTGGGCTTCATGCCAGCTGAAACTATTGGCATGAAATCTCATAAAGTGAGCACCTTCTGCTTTTGAAGCTTTTATTCACTGCTGACAGTGGAACTGCAGAAAAAAAAACAAAACAATGAAACACAACAGATTACTCAATTTTCCTGCCTGCTTCACATAATCACACTGGCAATTTTGGAATTTTGCTTTATGATCACCTCTCAGGTGAAAATTATCCATGAGTTGGACCACTTGACAGGACCACTCTATTTATCTGTCAAAGACTTCACTACACAAGGAAAATAACCATTTTGGGTACAGTGTAAATAGCTTCAGTAAGGTGAAGAAAAAAAATGCTGCTGTGCTAGTATGGAGCAAATATCATCAAAGATTTATCGGTGATTTTCAATACAAGCAGGTTGATATTATAAAGTCAAATGACATTCCATGAATGCCACCTGCACACTTAGCAAGATTTCCCCATATTTCTCCATTATTTTCTTTGTTCTGAAGTAGGCACAGGTGTGATCCTGAAGTGGGAAGTAAAGGGCACTTGCAACCTTGCTCCTTTTGCTGTCTTGGAGCAAAACCACCAAGAATTTCTACGGCACAGAAGGCAATGAGGTGCCAAAAACTGCCTCCAGGTTATCACTCATGCTACTGAATTTATCATACTGTGTTTATTATACTGTAACAAGACTGTATTAAGGACAAAATTTTCAGCTGTTTCTGGTGGTGACTGTCTGGAGTGGATGGCACAAGTGTTTGAGCAACAGAGTAAGATGAACAAAAATAAACTTTTATTAACAACCTTGATGAAAAGAAATGCCTGCATCCAAGCCAAATGAATAGGAAACTGCTTCACCCCAAAACCTGCTATGTTTTACCACAAAACTTTGCATGTTAGGAAAAGTACTTGCAGACTAAACCTTTTGCTTTGGATTCCAATCATGTAGGCATTGTAAGAGCAGACACAATATTCCTTGGACATGGGGCTGAATTTCATTTCACAAACATTCAGGGATATGTGGTTTAACTCTTCCTTACTATGACTTTGTATAGTGCTGGTCTGCAACTATCTCATTTATGGGTAGTTACTATCACACCTAAACACTTTGCTGTGCTTGAAAGTAAAAAAAAACATTTTCCCACAACAGCCCTGAAATGGAGATATGTGTCAACCACATTTCTCCAGGTTATCTTTGGTTTCCAGTTGCTTGTCATTGCCAGTAAAACTCTGCATATATTTAACATGCAGCACCTCCCTTTCTGACTTGGGTGGGAACATAGCTTTAGACCAAGATCCCTTTTAAATGTGAAAAGCAGACTAGCATTTAAATACTGTATTGTGAAACATCAGGGCAGGGTTTAAAATTGCCAATAAGGACTCCAAAACCATTCTACGAGGAAGAGCAAGCTCTATGTTATGGTATTCATTCCCCCAAAAAACCCACAGTAGTTAAACTAATTTATTAAGATAATTATGTAAAATAAATAGAATGGCTAATGAGTGGCATTTATCATCAGTCTTTTAAAATTATTTTGAATTCTCTTACACCATTTAACTCTTAAAAAAATTAACTTATCTAGCTTTATTTACAGCCATCATCAACGGTTGTTGTGCTATCTTATATGATTTATTAACTCTTACTGCAGGATAACAAAAGATTTGGAATTTTAGATTTTTGACACATTGTCTTTAATAATTTTTAATTTTTCCTTTTTTTTTTGTTCTGAAATATTCCATCTACTTTTAGTCGACAAATTTTAATTCCCAACATACTTGTTCATTTAATATTTTTCTTTTCCTATTAGCATCACTTACCCTACTTTCACATACTTTAATTAAATCCTATCCTCATCTTTAAAGTAGCATATTATACAGCAAAGTTCTGCCCTGAGGACACAAATTAAGTGAATAATGAGGAGTCAAAGGAAAGCTCTTTCTCATAGTTGTCTGAAGATCTGGGCCCAGGCCTTGAGATGGTTTCAATAAGAGATGGGTACCTGAGAAATGCTGACTTGTAACACAACACTTCTACAACAGGACACCTTCAGTGACTTGAGTCTTGAGCAAAATGAAAGGTGAAATCTCCTGCTACTACCTCCATTTTGACCCAGTGGCCTCATTCAGACTTTCCTACTCTGTGGCTTACATTTTGGACTGGAAAAGGGATGCTGATAGGACTAATAAGTGCAAACTGCCTGCACCATTGAGGCTTTCATAATGCAAATAGTTACACTCTTGAGACCCGTGGGTATTACCAATTGGTTTCAGAGGGATTACTAGCACACATAAGGCTGTCCACAAGCTTAATGCAAGTGGTTTGTAGAATCAGTGACTAATTCACACTAATTAAAATTTGACCCAGATCTACAGTATCTAGGTCAAATTAAATAATTGCTATGTGAAGGCCATCCATCGACATGCATAAGCTTGCAGTGCCATGGTATGTGATATGGGTGCCTCTATCATCAGCAGAAGCCATGGCACACTTGGGGGATCTGGTCTGAGCTTCAGGCAAAACTTTTGAGTAGGTTTGGCATGCTGGATGCAGCCATGATTAAAGCCCAGAGACAGAAACAAAGATCCTGCTGGGGAATCACTGCCTATCACAGAGATCAAAAGCATCTCCTGGCAGCCCTTGCTCACTGCTCCAATCGAGCTCTAAATTCAGCAAAAGCTTTGCTGTTTCTCAGAAACAAAATCCTCCCACTGTGATGGAATGACAAGTCATCTAGGTACTGAGATATTTTAGGAATATCTCTGCTTTCAGCCAGCACGGCAACAAATAAGCCTGTCCTTGTTAATTATGGAATAAATCTCTAAAAGTGACTTATCTTCCCTGATAAGCTATATACAAATATAAGGATGCATGTCCCTGGAGATACAGCTCCAAGAGAAAAATGGACACCTAAATTTCATGATAACAAAATTGATGAAGTTCTTGTTTGTAAATAGATATTTCAGAGTAAAATGGATTATAAAGGAAAAGCTGTAAGCAAATAGATACATTTTGCAACTAAATATCAGTATTTTTTGAAACTCACTTATCCAAAATATATACAAAAAATTACAGTCATTAGACTTGCATCACTTGGTCCCACTCAGTCATATCAGAAAACATACATGTTGAGCCATTTCTCTTGGATGTAAATGGCTGAGAACACCTGGTGTGCACCATGAGAAATGCACTTCCTGCATCCTTAGGAGAAGATTTACTTTGTTAATTAAACTGATGCAACACAAATATAGCTACAAACACTTTCTAAGCACCTCCTGGCAATGGTCTCAGAAAAGCATTTAATTTCATTAACTGAACTGTTTATCTTTGAAACAAATACATTATACAGTGTCCAAGCAGCAACAAGAGTGGGAAATTCTGAAAACTAGCTTTCAAAATTGGTTAGCTGATTATGTGTCCTTATATCCTGGAGCTGACCTTGGACTGGTTTACTAAGAAATAGAGCTCAACTATGGGAGTTTACATCAATCCTGCAACATCTCTGTCCAATATATAAGTATTTATCCTGTAGTCAAATTCTAATGGTTATAAACACTTCGGAAAAGGCACATGTCAGAACTTTCAAACAACACAAAAATATTGTGTTATATTTTTTCTATTCTTGACTTCCTTTCTTCTACTTTGCATTTTTGTACACACTTTTACAAGTGCTACAGTGCTCATTTTAGTTTTAAATAAATATTGCAGTTTATAACCCCAGCCAGCAACGAAGCACCGTGCAGCCACTTCCAGATTGCTTCTCCTCCCCTCAGTGGGATGGGGAGGAGAATCAGAAGAAAAGGTAAAGCTCATCAGCTGAGATAAGAAGAGTTTAATAAATAAAATTAAGTAAAATATATTAGTAACATTATTATTATTATTATTAATAATAGCATAATATAATAATAATATAACTGTAACGAAAAGGGGAGAGAGGGAAAGGAATAAAACACAAGAGGCAAAAGTGATGCACAAGACCATTGTGACCAATGCCCAGCCCAACCCCAAGCAGTGATTGTCCCTCTGGGCCAATTCCCCCCAGTTTGTATACTGGGCATGACCTTCTATGACATGGAACATCCCTTTGGCCACTTCAGCTCAGCTGTCCTGGCCACGCTCTCTCCCAGCTCCTTGTGCCTCTGCTCACAGGCAGAGCACGAGGCCCTGAAAGGTCCCTGACTTAAGTGAGCCCTCCCTTGGCAACAGCTAAAACATCAGTGTGTTATCAGCATTATTCTCCTACTGAATTCAAAACACAGCACTGTACCAGCTACTAGGAAGAAAATTGTCCCAACCAAACCCAGGAAAATAAAGGTGACTATGTCCTAAAAAGCTGAAAAGACCACCTCTGCAACATATAAGACTAAGAATAAAGAGACAAATGTGCTAATTTGCAGTTGCCATCACTGTCTGTTATATGACTATCAGACCAAATTCCTTTCCTGGGGTCACCTTGTATGAAACAATGACTTCTGTGGGAAGCTGGACAAAATCTATCATCTCTGTCTCTTTGCTTTTTTTTTTTCCGACAGGAATTCTTAGATACTTAGAGCTCCCCAGGATACTTTCCATTTTGACATTAAAGCAATGTAAAGGAACCACTTCCTAATGGAAAACAAAGTCTTATTCTCATCTGTCCTAGCTGAATACCATATGGCTGAAAAACAAAATACAATTGGTTGGAAGGGTTGTTCCTGTTAATATTTATGATCACTTCAACCTTCTTTTTCCATTTATAAATGATTTGTTAGAGGATTACAATTTCTCCATATATATCCATTATTAAACATCACAAAGGAGTTCTCAGGCCCAGGTCAGAATTGATTTCAAGTAGTTCCCTGAGTATTTTCCTACTGTTGGTATGTCATTCATCATCAAAATTGCATGAAATTGTGCTTTCCATGGGATGACAACAATTTAAATTAGAAAAAAATGAAAATTAATGGCAGGGTGATTTCTGATAGACATTAATGTTTGGATTAATAATTCCTAATAAAAAATGTATGAAACTTCATTATGTGCGAAGAAGCTAAGGTTAATTGCAAACTCTGTCACTGGTTCCCATTTTTGTGCAGACAGTTATTCCTTCTGGGCCTCCTCTTTAGGGATTTTGGTTAGGATCTGCATATTGCATCACAGTTATATTGGCCAATATGTAAATAGCAGCTTGGGAATTGACAATCTTAATCCTTTCTAGTTGGTATGACTGTAATCATGCTACGCTCTCCTTGTGTATAATAATTTCTGCCAAATAACAACAAAGCCATAAATATATATATACATACATACTCTTTTTTATCCTCTGACAGCAACTACTGAAAAATGGGAATACCATTCTTACGAATACAAGTATATACAACACATATAAGAAGAGAAATCTATTCTAAGTATTCACAGAATCACAGAATCTGCTGACTTGAAAGGGACCCACAAGGATCATCGAGTCCAGTCCTTAGCCCTGGACAGGACTGTCCCCAACAGTCACACCCTGTGCCTGAAGTTCCACAGCTTTATGTAATTAAACAACCAACAAATAGAATTAACATTTCTTTTATTCTCACGTGATCGCAAGGTCACCCTTTAGATACTCACCTGAAAAATAAAATAAGAAATATCTATTCTTTTGTCTAGAAGACTTAATTTTTGGTCTATCTTATAACCTGGGAACGATTTTATCATGAACTCAGAAACCTTCTGTTCTCTTGGAAGTTACATTGATCTCTGACACCAATATTTGTAAACATATTTTGGGCTGAATACTATGTGCCATGTCTAAAATAGTCAACTATTTGGAAATTAATAATACTGTTATTGGAAATTAATAATACTGTTATTGGAAATTACTTGGCAATTATTTGGAAATAAATAATGTTGTTAAATCCTTTGGCAAGTATGCAAAGCATGCATTTCTTATAGTTGCCTTCCAGGTTTGGTTGGCAAATAACCAGATGGCTATTGGTACTGGATGGAATACAAAAGGATTTATACTTCCTAGGTCTTTCATAGAAGCTCATTGTTTTGACATATCACTGGCACAGGAGTCAAACCATGTGTAGTCTTCCACTGTCTAAATAATTCTACATCACTAATTGACTCATGATTCCTGAACACTCAGGTTGGACTGTGAAAAATGTCTGCAAATCAAGCCATGTAACCTCAATTGATTTTCACTTGTGATTTTGACTCACTTTCAGCCCATATTATAAAAACTCCCACACTTGATTTTAACTGTCAAGATATGCCAATTTTTCCTTTTGTTTTCATTTGCAGTCATAGCCAATCTGCTTATGTATCAACAATTTTTTTCAGAAGTGATAATCTTTTTGAAATTATAAAATACAGAAAGTTTTATGAAAAAGAGTATGCAAATTCCACTAACAGCAGTCCTCTACACCATCTCCTACTGGTGAATTCTTCCCCTCGTGAATTAGGCATTAAACTACATTGAAAAAATTCAAGTACCTAAAAGTTACCAGCCCTTCTGAGAATTTTCACAGAGCTCATTCAGTAAATCCTTCTGTAACACAGGGAAAACTTGCAGTGGTTTATGAAAATCACCCTGAAAACATTCAAAATATAAATTATTTCAACAAATTCTTTGCTAAAAGCCACTTATTGAAGTAGAACTCTTATTAAACATGTGAACAACTGGGAAATAATAATATAGTTTCATATACACTGCCAATGAAGCTAAAAATGGAAAGGTGCAGCCAGCACAAGATTCTTGACTGTGATTCAAAACAGCTTCATTTCCCCCTCATTGTTCACTGATGAAAAAAGATGTAGACAGTCTTTCCACAGATCAAAATGAGTCTTTAGTTAAACCCAGAACACGCCTACTTGTGTAGCACTTATTTAGAGGGGATCTTACATATTGGTTGCTTACTCCTTCACAAGACTTTTTAGACAGGCATTAAAAAAAAAAAGAGACTAATGGATGCACACAAGATGAAAGTAAAACTTATGTGAGTTTTTTTAGGAGGCTGTTTTTTTATTAAATTTTATTATTATTGAGTAAAAATGAACAGTATTTCTGCATCAGAATGAGGATCTAAGCAAATTAACACATCACACTATCGTTCTTTACCTGACTGTTTAAAATGAAAACACACCTACATCTCTTTTTAGGCCTTTCTGTTAGAAATGTTCTCCAAATTCATTGGGACACACAGACAGCCTGTAGCTGCAGATAACTCTATAACCTGTAATTGGGCCACCTGCAAAGCTGGCAGAACAGAAACCTGAAGCCAAACTCCTAAAACCCAGCAAAAGAACTCTAAGCAGCCAGCTGCTGGTTCATTTCAACTAACTTATGCTCCCATTGTAACTAGACTTTGTATTATTAATGCTTTCAAAAGTATCACAAATGTTGTATGAGCATCATCTCAAATTAAAATGAAAACAAATTGCCCAAGTAGTGACGGATAGAAGAGTCAAAGATCACTGAGTATGCCTTGCAAAACAGCTCCCAGGATAAGGAAGGCACAATATTGAAGGAAATCAGGCTGTTAGGCCAGTTTGCCATGAAGCTCAGGGTGGAAACTGGTAGAGAATACCTGATTAATATAGTATATGGACAAAGAGAGAAGAAGAGAGAAGATATTTTAACTATAACAAAAAGCTGAGGTGTGCCACAGAGAATTGGAGCCCATTTTGTCACCCAATGTTGTGTGATAACTGAAAATAAAGGATTCAGAAAGAGACAAAACTGACTCTCCTGCTCAAAGAAAGTAAAGAAAATACATATTTGGTGTATATGCAGTAGAGATATTGAGCAATTGAATACATTCCATCAAATTTTCTACTGGAATACTTGTGATGTGCAGAAAGATACACGTCAAAGCAAAAACCAAGCTGCTTCTGAGTATATATGTTATACCTTGCCATTTCTATAGATGGCCTTCTTTAATACAGCTCAGACATAATGTGCTTGCTATTTGAAACTCATATATTCACAGCCCCCAAGCATCTTATCACACTTCTCATTTTCCAGTCTTAATCACTGTAATGTAACTTTGCTACTGTTGAAGGACCAAAGAGCTGGTCTCATTAACCACTTTTGTTTTCTGTTTTTTCCCAAAGACAGGCGTGGTATAATTAACTACTTGTCTTAGCTATTCCCAAAACAATGGACTGGTCCAGGCAGGCAGAGTGGAAATTAAAGAGTGACATCTGAGCAAAATGGCAACACCATTCACTGCTACTATCCTATGCCAGATACACAGACAGCAAGTGTAAAGCTGTTCTGGTCCTATCAGGTATCATCAGTGCCATCAGGTATCATACCATGCCTTCTGCCTCTCATTATGGCAATCAGAAAAGTTCAAAGAGACCTTTTTCCCAGAGAGGTTGTGGACTCCTCATCCCCAGAGGTATTCAAGGCCAGGCTGGATGAGGCTCTGAGTGACCTGGTCTCACACAGGGTTCTCTGCCCAGGGCAGGGAGGTTGGAATGAAACGATCTTTGAAGTCCCTTCCAACCCAAGCCTTTCTATGATTCTATGACTTATGCTGCTGTGAGAAGGTTTCTGAGGGTTGGTTCTCCTAAATAGGGCAATCATTAACGGAATGATATCTCCTCCTATGGTATCTCCACACTTTCTAGCCTTTCAGCACAGGAACATGGGGGTAAGGATAGGCACGTATGTGGTAGGAGATGATTACTACCAAGTCCCACAGAGTCCTTTGTCTTCAGGCCCATTAGGCCATTAGAATAGGAGATAAATGGATTTGTATGACATGAAGAGAGGATAAAACCCTCTCTGAATGGAGGTCCAACAGTTCCACTGAACACAAGTACTTCCAGAGGTTAACATTTATCCCCGCCTAGAGCACAGTAATTTTGGTTAAAAAGTTAATATCAAGTGAAGTGTAAATTCCCATAAATGCCTGACTGTTCTAAAATGAATTGTTTTTCCTCCTGAAAGTTTTCTTGCAGTTGAAGTCAGAATACTTATGCCAAAGAGGTACTGTGTGAAAATATGGATCAGGAAATACAAATATTCATGTCAGGACTTTTTTCCTAGATCAAAAACTAAGATGATAAATCTGTCAGAGATGTGTTTTTCCACCCACAGAGAACACTCATGTCAGCTGAAGCCAGAATCCTAACAGAACACTCCCAATAAGAGGATTATGGCCTCTGTAACTGCTATTTTGTGTGGCTAAGGGCAAGAGTTGTCTATCAATGACCCAGGTCCCTTAGATTTTTGTGCCAGCAGTGAATAAGATGGTGCTATGTTTCTATTTGGTTTATAATTATTACTATTATTTATTTAATTGCTGTAGTTATATACATATTATTAAATACTAATAATATCTCAGTATATATTGTATTATTATTTTACAGTGGAAAAATGGAAACTGCAGGAAGGAGTGGCAAGAGGAGGAAAAAAAAAAAGAAGCAAATCAGTGTCTTACACTTCTCTTCATTTTCATAATAAAACATTTAAACTTCTCTGCCAAAGGAAAGGTGTTTTAATATTTCAGCTTCAAGCTTCCAAGAGTGTCATATAAATTGTTGCAAGAAGGTAGAATAATCCCATATACACCTACCACAGGTACATTACACCTTCTGCTGAAATAGCTTGTGAATAATAAAACACAAAGAGTTTTAATCTGGTAAAGAGCAGTATTCTTAGAAGCATTTTCACGGTTATAAAACAATGTTAAGATTGGTAGATAATATAGACTAGAAAGTATTAAACATTTTTTCTCATTTTTCTTATGAAAATGGAGCTAGTAAGGGAAAAAAAGGAAAAACTGTCAAGTACTGTTTAAACATGAGAGCAATATTTATTTAGTCCATCCTAGTAGGAGTTTTTCTGCCTGTCATGAATTTTTCATAGATAATGATTACTTATTTTTAAGCTTGTTGTAGATCTTGCTAAGAGTCATGTTTACCATAATACTGTTTCTTGTCTTTCTCTGTGTAGACATCATCTCCTGAAAAAAAAATATTCAAGAGATGTTTTTTATCATAATTTCTGCTCAGAACTCAGCACATGGGACATTTTTTGTCCAGGTGCTTAGATAACCTTACCAAATGTGCAGCACAGCTTATTCCAACTATTATACAGTCTCTGAAACATCTCTCCTACTTCCTTTTTTCTTCATTCATCAACAACAAAGATCTCTTGGACAGTTTCTAAGAGGCTCAGCAGGAAAGTGGTTCTATCAAAACTAACCTTTGCATTCAATTTTTCCCACATTATTTACCTTATTACCCATGATTCAGAATAAATTTTTTTGCTGATTAGGAAGTACTCGAACACCTATAAGTTCACGAGTGTTTGTCACCCACAAAAATATTAGTAAAGTGCTAGTTACAGGAACCAGTAGGTAAAGAAATTCCTCCTGTAGCATGACAGCTATTTTGACATTTTGGTGTTGGCTTCCCTTCTGCAGAGAAGTTAGGAGTCACCAGGACTGATTATACCACCACATAAAGATTTTCAGAAGCAAAGGAGGGATAAAATTTTGATTAAAGCTACCATGGGATACCAAACACCCAAAGGAATCGCTGTTTTTTATTTTCCTTGAAATTGCTCCACAGGTAAAATATAAAGAGTTTGAATTAATGGATGTTTTCTCTATATCTTCAATTATACACAGTCTTTCAATGCCAGTCTGATTGTAAATTGATGGTCTTATGCAATTTATGAAGTGATTTTCAGTGTCCAAAATCTACTGTACAGATTCATAAAATAAATTAGTTTTACAGAGAAGTTTAATTGGGACCATGAAGACCGAATAATCTAATAGTTTTCCTCCTCAATCAAAAATGCCTATGGACTTCAGAATGACAAAGTAATAAGGAAAATTCTCTTTGCATTTTAATACAGTTAAACATCTGCTCATTCTTTCATGTACACTATTGCATAATGAATGATTCAGTATCACAAGCCAGTAGCCCTTTAACTGTTTGTGTAATGTGTTTCTTAATTCATCTACTAAATGCAAAAAGGACTCCATTTTAATATGAGTCTTTCATGTATGAAAGCAAAGTCGTAAACAAGGGAGATACTGTACAGACCTGCAATCAATGAAAGCAAGCAGCTCATTTGAATACTTTCTTTTTGTAGTTTTGTCCTTAGAAAACCTTGCCAGAAGACATGAGCAATGTTTGCATGAATTGCCATGAAATTGCCATTCATTCCAGTGGAGTTTCCATGAGCTGATGTGTCCCAGGGACTACAAAACAACACATGCAATTCAGCAGAGATCTCTCTTGCTTTATGGTTTCTTTATTACACCTAACGACACTTTTCACTCTTGGGAACTTATTGCTCTATATATTTAACAGTAAAAAGTCGTGGTGGCTTGTTGCACAACAGACAGTTCTAGTAGCCTCCATCACTTCTTCGTATTTTCTTATTATTAAATAAATATGTACTGCTTGGATATGTCAGGTCATTAAAAGGTCTTGAAAACAAGACTCCCCAAGAGAGCCTTCAGTGAAAGCACTTCTTCTTACTATCTTTTCTAGAGATACTTGGGCAGAGACACCCAGTGTCTCTGACACACAGGTCTGAACTATTTTTCCCTCCCAGAGCCCACCCTCAACACAATTTTGCTATACTTGTTCAAAATACTATTTCTGCTTTCCCAACACCACGGATTTCTCACTCCTCTGGTGGCCATATCTTTGTGAGACATCAGAGAACACGATATTATTCTGCTGTTAGAAAAAGCCTATTGTGCTATGGGATTTCCTGCTGAGGCAAGATGCTAAACTCATCTTTTCCAGTCCCAAATTCTGCCTTGGAAAAAGAGAACCAAAGGGATATTTTAAGAGCAGACTTTTTTTTTTAATTTTTTTTTTTTTTACTTAAGCATTAGCTACAGTGTAAAACCACCAACTTTAGGGCCCTGAGGAAGGCCAAGGGAAGTGATACAGCAATACAGCAGACAAGAATATCTATAGTGAGGCTGGATATCTTTGGAGAGAGGCAGGAAAACATCCCTAAAGGAAGTTTGATTAGTCTTTGCTTTTATCCTCTGTTTGTTTGGCAAAATATTACACACAACCTTGTTTGTTTGTGTTTTAAAATTCCTACTTGCTCCCAGTTATTGCTTGCTCCACTTGCTCATTTTTATCTTCTTTTTAAGATAATTGTAGAGAATTGAAATCAGAATCATGCCTATTTGAGTATTTGTACAGCATTTGGCATAAGTGGTACTGTTGCTGTGCTGGGATTTTACACTATGAACTTTAGATGCTCTATTGCAACCTAGCTGTCAACAGAAATTACACAAAAAACCAGACATATCACATAGTTTGCAAGTAACATATTTTCAAAAATATACATATTTAAGTTAAAAAAGGAAAATACACAATACTGTACACATACCAGGTAGAGTGGAGGGGCGAAAGAAATTTTCCTTACATGATCTGAAGAACACCTGGTTCAACACAGATGAAATTTCAGTGCAACTCTAAAAGAGCTGTTATTCCATAAAAAAAAATCCCCAAAGAAAATGGGTACTGTATCTTTTGACAGGATTTTCACATTGTTGTCTGTCTGCTAAATTTTTTGAGTCATGGGGAATTATCTCTTACAGCCTGATTTAACAAGGTCAACAAGTTTTTCATTTAAACTCAAGGCTGACAGAGTAAGCAAAGTACTATGAATTTCCTACATGTACTGTAATAATAATAGGCACAAAGTGATGGAGAATAGTTTCAAGTTGGCCATGTCATTCGTTCTTTGCTTTTCACTGCACAAGACAAGGTTTCCCAGAAGCCTTTATTTTCTGTCAAAAGTATTTCAGGACATGAATTTCGCTCCCATTAGCTTTCACCCTGTATTGCTTCCCTTTGCAATGTCCTATTAATTCATAAATGTGTGGGATACCAATGTTTATATCTATTAATGCTACTTAAAAATTCATGAGGTTAAATGCTCTATTTAAGCACCAAAGACATAAAGCCATCACAGCCAATATCTACATACATTCCAAAGCTTGGTCTCCTGTACAAGAGGGAAAACACCAAGACATCCAGAAAGAGGAAGGTCAAAGTCAGATCCGTCAGTGAGTCCCATGAGCGGGTTATAGGCAGGGTTTATGTACTAACAAATAGAACTTAAATCTTGCTTCTTAGAAGGATATAAAGCTTGTAAGCACACCAATTTCTGACATTTGTATTACTTAGAGCAGCTAAAGTTTCTCTTTTTGGTTTGGCCAGAGCTGACTTAGCCTCAGCAAGGCTGATCAACTCAGGTTATATCTCATATTCAAATTCAATTGGTGCTGTTGAGCACATCAGAGAACCTGGCTGCAGAGAGGGAGTCCTGGCTGTCCATGCCAAAGTGAACACCTACCTTTGCCTGTGCTTGTGTGAAATACCTGAGGCAACCTGAAATTATATTTTTGCTTTGTTTCATTTATTTCTATGTAGCTTTGAAACAACTCACACATTTCGTGCTTCCCAGAATAGCTGTAATTCCGTCAAATTTCAATAAAACCAGAGTGCTTTTACATTACTTTACTTCTTTCTGCTTTACATTTTTACTTCTACAAATATGAGCATGTGTGTGTCTGTGTATACATAAATACACTTACTTTTTTCCTTTGTATTGCTTGAAAGACACACATTTTGAAATTCATATATTCCTAAAGAACCTCAGATCTACTTTAATAAGCCTTTTGTTCCCTGTTTTTTAGTTGCAAGTTCTTTCTGTTCAAAATACCTAATATTTGTTGTTATTTACTTGGAAGAATTGAGACTTCCAAATAATATGAACCTCACCTTCAAACGGCTTAAACTGGACTACCTGAAAGGGAGTCTGTAGAATCAGATTATTATTTTGTCTTTCCTAACTGGATTGCTCTTATAATTACTAGAATATATTTTTGTCTTGCAAATATGCATATGTATGTTAAATATTTTTTGGTTCCTAACCAGTGACTTCATAATCTTCAGATGAGCAGGTATGCCAGTTGTGTTATATACTGTGCCCTGGAAACATATCCTTTCAACTAATGAAATTACATTTTGGAGTCTAGAGTTTTAACTAGAGCTTTGCCATTTTTTAATTTAAAATGCAGTTAGCAAAGGCTAGTCAGAGATGGGCTAAGCAGCTCTTTTTGCTTTAGAGAACTGTTAGTTTCTGACTTGCTGAAGGTATAAGATTGAAATGTATTTTTTTACTACAATCTTCATTAGTTAAGATTGCATTCCTTTCGTATTTGAGTTGATTTAAAAATTATACTGAAGGTCATTATTAGGCATCACTTTACATAGTGTTATAAAGTGTTAAATTAAGATTAAAATTGCATACTTTTTTTCATATTTCTGAGGAGCTTATGGAAACACCAGAACATGAGAACTTCCATGTAGTTCTTGTAAATTAAAGGGGAAAATCAGGCCCTTTGGAGTGCCTTAACAGAAGGCAAATTCTTTTTTATGCAAACAAAGTAGGACAGATTTCTGACTTGAATAGAAGTTTAGTTGCCCAGCAAAGGAGAGAAGTACGAGCAAATTTGCTCCTGCTCTCAGCTGCACTTTGTGAGCTGCGCTTTGCATGGGGGGTTTCCTTGCAGAGCAGCAATCTCCAGCTCCACACCCTCACCCTCCAGCTGCCTGCTCCATTAAGAAGGAATCCCGGCTGTGTGCCAGGAAGGACACAGCAGATGGAGGGAGCAGGGAGAGCATCGTACACTGAGAGTTCAAGTCAGGGCACAAACAGATGACTGCACGTGATTCCCCCGGCAGGTCAGAAGC
The DNA here is from genome assembly GCF_009829145.1 of Chiroxiphia lanceolata. Lineage (NCBI taxonomy): Eukaryota > Metazoa > Chordata > Aves > Passeriformes > Pipridae > Chiroxiphia > Chiroxiphia lanceolata. The sequence goes on from NC_045642.1 coordinate 6,827,157, forward strand.
CACCCCTGTCTCTAAGAAACAACTAACACTGCACAGCCGTGCCCACGACCCATTAAAGGAGCTGCTAAACACACCTCTAAAACATTCACTAATCTTTTGGGGCTGTCTTCCACTCTCTTGGTTGGCCGGTGTTAAAGTTACAGTTTAAAGCCTGAAGTGCCAACCAAAAGACCGCCCTCCCCACGTGAGGACACCTTTCTCGCTCCAGGTCTCTCCCAGTCAGAGTCACTCGGGGTTAGAGAGGCTCTAACTCCCTGTCGTTGTGAGCCCTCAAAGACTGAGGCCCCAAGAAATCCTGAAGTGCAGGAAAGTCCTCTGGCAAATGAAACCTCCCAAAATGACAAGCAAAACACATCAAAAGGAAGTGTCTCAATGACAATTTTTTGGCTCTAGGGAAAACCGTTTTACAGTATGTTTTATAGTTGTTAGAAGAAGTTACACAAAATCTTAACAACCAGAAGTTGAATATCTAGGAAAAAAATAGCTGTTACCCATTTAACAAAAATATTTGTGAAAATATTGAAAGAAAACACAAAAGAAATCTCAACTCTTCTGGCCAATATCAGCAATTGTTACATCAAGATGTGCACCAGCTTAGATGTCATGTGAAAGGTTATTTTGGGATTTTGGCACCACCTTTAATTATCTGAAGTAACAAAGAAGGAAAGAGCCCAAATTAACTTGCTCTTAAAGAATGTCTTCTGATCAGAAATTCCCTTTAAATGCCACCTCTATATTTCCCTTATATTGCTTTCAGAAACATGATGCTCTATCAAGTAGGTTTCTGTAAAGTGTTTGGGCTTTACAAGGAAGACTTAAGCTTCTGACAGCTCTGAAATCTCACTGACTGTTCTGTCAAGTATTTACCCCAGACTTAAATGTCTTGCACAAGCACCTGGTACTGTACTTAAAATTACCCTTTAGAAGTGGACTTCTTAGGGAACTCTTAGACAACGTAATAAGTCCTTCTGCATCTCTCTTCACTTGTGCAGATTTAGTTCCAGGACCCTAAAATCAAAATTAACATAATCTAGAAATAAATAGGAAATTCAGCACAATTGTGAAATTATGGGAAAAATCAAAAAGTTATGGAAATGTGCAGCTGTACACCTCTGGAGAAAAACAGCAATGGAATGAAGATTTTGGAAGCTTAGATCATGGAAAACAATGATCCCATTCCTAAATGAGAGCAAAGTATGGAAAGCAAATTATTTCTTTGTTAATTCCTGAGAGTATTTTCTGCATTTCCATGTTAATAAAGATGCTAAGGAGACTTATTTAAGAAATCATAAAAGTATTAAGAGACATTACTGTAACTGAGCAAACACCACAAATTTATTTTTTTCTGCACAAACTAGGCAAAACCATTGCAACTGCATTTGCAAAGAGTTAAGACTAAAAAAAAGCTGATTACCCTAAATTGATAATGAGTTATGAAAAAGATTAATTATAACAAACTTCAGAATTTCAAAAGGTTAGTAAATTTAACTAATCAAGCTAAAAATAAAAGATTGTACTTACAGCAGAGAAATTCAAAAGCATTAGTGTGAAGTTGCTTTTAGAAATAAATGCACGTTCAAATAGAAATATAGAACCCAACACATATGTATGACCAGCTAAAATACTTACAACCTTAAAAAAAAATCAAACCAAACCAAAAAAAAAAAAAAAAAAACACCAAAAAACCAAAAACAACCAAACAAACAAAAAAAAAAAACCAAAAAACCCAACCTGACCACACAGTAAGAGAGAGTTTAGCATTAAATTACACCAGGATTTGCAAAAATGGTCTACAGTGCACCTTCAAATTATGTATAAAAATGGCATTCTAGAATACAAGAGAATTTTGGAAAAACCTTCACTAAGAGATTTTTAGATATTTAGTGCTGACATCAGGGGAAATAAATAAACTGTTCTGTGGTCACTTAGCCCTTACATTATTTCAGTTTAAAAGCAGTTTAGGTTACCCAGACAGCAGAGGCAGAGTCAAAAAGCGAGCAAGGCAAACCTCAGCAACCAGCCCGACTCAAGCTTTATGTTTGTAAGGCAAAACTTACTTCAGTTAACAGTTGATGTTTATGTCTTCTCTGAAGACGTTTCCTAAATGAAACTAAATTTATGGGATGTTTTTGTTTTCTACTGAAGAAAAACCTGAAAGTTTTCCTCTACAGGAAAGCACGGGGAAACACATGGAGGTTTCCTTTTTCTGTTACCTCTCATTCCATCTTGTCTTGCCCTTACAGGGTTTTGTGTTATTTTCCATATTTTGAATATCCGTGATGGAAAAGCAGCAGGTGGAAAAACTGCTTTCCTCCCAGTGCTTTCCTTTTTTGCTCTTCTCACCTTCAGCCAAAGCAATTTTCATCTAACAACTGGGACATGGCATCTGACATTGCCATTGCTGTCTGTACAACCCCAAAAGTCCATCCCTTGTCTCAGTTACGGGTATTTTTATATATGTCTGCAACCTGATGTTTTCGTATACTGTGAACACATCATAACCCACGTGTTCTAACAGTTTTGGAGACCTTCTGAAAGATGTTTATAGATAAGCAAGTAATACAATTTGGCTTCAAAGTGAACTAAGCGTGGCTTCCAAACAAGCAGAGGTTTTAGTCTGGAAAAACAAGCAATGTCTCAGCAGAACAGCAGAGGGAAACAGAGAGACAGTTCTAGGTGTAGTATTAAACACTAATAATTGGTAGTGACAACGAGGTTTGGTGAGTTATGTGAACTGATAAGTTCAAACTCATCATATTTAAACTACAAATAATTGAAAGATTGAGTAAATAGACTGACAGGCAGAAAGGGAGTTGTGTACATGAGAACTATAATTTCTTAGAATAAAGAAGCCATTAGCTTACAGCCTGCCTTTGCATGATTCTTCACTGTGACTCAACTTGAATGTTCTAAGAATATGAGTGTGTGACATCTCCTTGCACCATCAGATACTGAAAGCGTGGAAAAAGTTGTCTTCTAGAATACTGAGCTCTCTGGAGCACATAAATTTTTATTTAAAAACAAGTTTCAAAGCCAGGTGATTTACCCAAGCTCTCAAAGCAGACAAGATACAGAAAATATTTCCAAAAATGTTGTCAGAGTGAGTTATCTGAAGGTTATTTTTACTCCAGTTTCTCCCTAAACATCTACCCCAAGACAGTTCTATCCATCTTATGATCACACATGTGAGAGTCAGTTGAGGGTACACAACAGGGCAGGAAGCCTTCTGTACTAAAGCTTTCTATGGGAAGAAGAGTAGTCTGGAACTTGAAACCTGAAAGACATCTTTTCCCACTACTATTTCCTATTTATTTTAATTTCCTCGTTTAATAAAACTTAGGAACTACCCAATTGCAGTAATTTTTTTTTTTTTTACTATAAGGTTTTCGGAAATACCTTGATTTTTCTTCAGTCTTTTGTACCATAGAAGATGACTGGCATTTTTATTTCTAAAGACAAATGTGTTTTCCAAGCCATGGTCATGACCAAGTCTTTTATTTATAGAACTTGACATTTTTACTGCTGACATAAAGGGCTTTTCAGGTCTTAGTATGCCATAACAAGGTAATGAAATATTCCTTCATGTAAAAAACATTGAGGTCTTAAGTGTATCTACCTGGGTATACATGTATATACATATGTGTGTGCCCATGTGCATAGAAGATTTTATGTGTATATATATATATATACTTGTAGAAGATAATGTATATTCTCCACAATGAAGAGAGTATGATAACAAACCTAAATAAATAATACACACACATGAAAGGAGAGGAGAAACTATTTCCAAATAATGGTTCTAAACTAGATATAAATATGGTAATTATTACTGAATTTGTTGAATCTCTCTTGCAAATTAAGTGGAGATTATATACTGCACAGACTTTCCTCAGACAGTTTGCTGTTTGCAGATCTTACTGCACGGAATGTTCCTCTCAGCAGCCTTTGACCTCTGCCTTTCACACTCCACTGTCAATTCAGTGTTGATTCAATACTGACACCATTCTCAATCCAGGTCATTCCACTGTAATCTAGTATGTCATACTCCAGTCACAATGACCAAGAATATAGTAACTGATGCTTGTTCAACGTAGATGCCACAGACAACATAAAAATGTCCTAGACAAAAATTTTAGGACAGTTTTTTGGTTAATATTTTTCATTTGGCTGACATGGTAGATCTTTTCTATAGTATTCCCAGTCCTTTAAATCAATAGTCAATTAGGTAAATCCATCCTAAACTCTACAGAAGCCCCTTTAGGAACATGTTAAGTGCTCTGTGTGTGCATTTGTGCATGGATGTGTGTAACATTCCAGCCAGAAGAATGAAGAATCCGTTATAATTAAATCTGCCAAGATGGAGTATGGTGAGCAATTGCCATTTCAAATGCTACCCACATAAATTCATACATGGCATATTAATTGTACATATTCTTTTTCTGTATTTGAAATGTTTCTCTAGACTTCATGACCTAAAACTGTCTTCCTAAATTTAGCTGAAAGAACTGCACAAGTAAATGATAATGTAGGTGTCACAATATAAAACACAGGCATCCTTTTAAGTGCAAATTTTGGGCTGGTGTGCATTCAAACATTTAAAAATATGAAAATAAATAACCATACTGTGATAGATTCTATCTTCCTCTCAGTTAGAATGGGGTATGAGGTTTTTCCACACTGTAGAAGTCCTGTCTGCAATTAGAGGAGACTGGCTGGCACAAGGCAATTGCAAGCACAACTGACAGCTTGTGCTGACCTCTAGGAACTGCACTGTTGTTGAACAGCCACGAAGTGATGGCTTCTAAAATGCTCCTGAGAGCTGCAAATCATTTCATTTGTCAAAATCATGACAAACCTCTTATGTTGAAATAATTCCTCTTTTTTTTTTTTTTTTTTTTTGCAAGGTACCTTAAATTCACCATTTAGGTGTCGCTTAGATTCTAAAAAAACTAAAAAAAGCCCCTTGAAAGCCACCTTAAACTAATTTTCTAGTATGTGTTGAAAGTTGTTATGTACTCATGCTGTAGCATTGCAAACAAGATATGACTCCAGAAAAGGTGTCTCAAACACAGGCTACAACCACTTCAGGATTCCTGTCATAGCAGGCCTACAGAGAAAAGTGGTGAAAAATTGAGTGTATCCTGGCTTTTATTTTCATCATCCAAAACTCATCAAGTCAGCAAGACTTGGATTTGGAGCTCAGTTTCTGACTGAAGAGCCACAATCTGTTTTGAAGACAAAGGTTTTCTGCGGACTTTTTCATACTCTTTATGAAATTGGGAATAGATAATTAAATTCCATAAACAAACGCCTGGTACTGATTTTGAGCAGATGAAGCTATATGTTGAAGATACCTGATGCTTAGAACATCACCAAGAACCAAAGTTTGAATCTGAAACGTGCCAGAGCTGCAGATATTTTCAGACTCACTTCTGCAGAGGCAGGAGCATCCAGAATCTTGTAGCATAAGCCTCCTGGGAAGTTTATGTTTTACCAAAACATTGGTAAAAATTAATATTACTCTGAAATTCCTGAGGGAAAAATAGATACATGAGAAGACAGAGCTGCTCACTCACACCAAATCATAAGATCTCCAAAACAAGACACCTAGAAGACCAGAATAAGCAGTAGAAGGAGAATTTTGTTACCAGTCTTCCTTTCATCAGTGGTTCTTTGTGTGTTCACACCTGAGAACCAAGTTTCCAACTGGCCCCAAATACTCCAGCCTTCCTAAGAGCCAGAGCACTAAGAATTCAACCATTACACCTCAGGGTGGCTAAATTCTTGGCAGGTTAACTAAATACTCTTCTAAAAAAGAAAGCATAATTTTAGAACATGATGGGAGGTAAAGACTGATAAAGGTCTGTTGCTGGAAAGATTTGCAGGTGGTCGGGAGTTCTACAGAGTTATAACTGTTTATGTTTGTGTTGGTACATCTTTTAAAGAGCCCAGTGTTCTGAAGTACAGTGTGAAATGGTAAAGTGACAGCATGGCATGGCTTTGGACATGACTTATGACATTGATACAGGTAAGAAACACGTTTACTATAAGAATTTGAATTCCAGAAGAACACAAATTATAAGAGCCTCTGGATCATTTAAGGTATTCCAGGCTCAAATCATGAGATTTAAAGATTCCATTCAGCTGCCATTTAGTCTCTAGACAAAAATGTCTCCATGCCAAGCTAACACTTCAATGTGAAGTAAGTTTTCAAATATTTGAATTTGACCAAACTCTCGGTGTGAAGCATCAAAACTACCTGGGCATCTACATTTTTGATTACAGAGCACTCCTTATGTACTCAGCTTGATAGGACCAAAGGGCATGGACACCTTCCCCCATGAAAAGTTACTTTGGGACTCTAAAAACAAGCTTTCATTTACCTGTTTCACATGCAAGGCTCATCACAACAGATGTTCTCAGAGTTTGTCTAAGAGTTTGTTTTCTTCTTCACAGAAGAAAATAAAACAAAAATATAGCCAGCTGCACTAATACACCTTTTTATGCCAAAGGGTGAGTTGCCAGAATATTCACTGGGGAAAATGCTTAAAATAAAATCTTGTTTACTAAACCAAATGATTATGGAAATCCATACCTAGAATGCACTGAATTTAGCCACATAGAAGTGTGCCAAGCAGTAAAATGCATTTTCCCTGAAAATCCTATTGTTTATGCTCCTTGCAATACAGGCAGACAAGGTACTTATCAGTATTTTGCCCACATATACAGTTGGAAAAATATGAAAATATTTTCATTTTTTGCTTTCCTTTACCCTTCCAAGAAAAACTTGCCAACATTTGTATTTTATTTACTTTTATTCATGGTTGTTTCTTTAACCAGTCTCATAATTTTTATCCTGGTTGTAGAAAAGGTGATGTTGTTTTAAAATACCAAAATAAAGAAGGCGTTTGTCAGCACGTTGAACTTGCATCTGCTTACATAAGTGTGTCTGTCCCTTCTCATCTCAGCACTCCAGAGTGAGCCTAATGCCAACATATAAACATGCCTGTTCAATTAATTTGTAATGCATGCCTCTGCATGGAGAAATAAAGAGATATTTCAAAATGAGGATATCTCCATCTGGTCCAATAGCTTTCCCTGACAGTGGCTAGTACTGGATGCCTCAGAGGAACATGCTGAGTCTCCTGACAATGCAGAATTACTCTGCTGCCAGGCACACAAGTTTTCAAACCTTTTGCTTTTATTCTCTGTAAACATAAGAAGAATTTAGACTTCTTAATTCAGGTACGTTTCCAACATATTTCATTTTATTTCATTCTTGTCCTAGGGAAAATGACATCTTTCACACGTACACAAAAAAAAATAATGAGAAATAACGAGTTCAAAAAGGCTGTGTCTGATTTATCTTCTCTTCAAAACAGAGTTAGGAGTAAATCCATGGCTTTAACCTCTTTAGCACTTCCTAGACATCATCTTTATCTACCACACTTCCTTACTGAAGCTGGGTAATCCATGTGAACACTGCAGCCATGAAAAGTCACTGAGTATCCCATGACTAACAGTCTGGTCTGGACACATATGGTCTTCACAAAAAAAAAATACAAATATTTGCATTGAAAATATTGACTGAATACTTATGTATAATGTCATCTGTTTCAAACAGGTGGTAAGAGAAGCAAACTCACAGTAGAGTGATGGGTGTTTTTCCACCTCAATGCATTTAGCAGGTGACTTCTTTGAGCTGTGCAGTATGACCTTTTCCTCAAAATGTTTTAGTAAATTTTAATTTGTCAATGGAGAGCAGATTCATTCTCTAACATGGCATTCAGAAAACAAGCACGAAAGGGAAAAAGTTTTAGACATTCCAATACCACATTGTCCAAATCAGAGGTTCATAAAGATCAACTGAGTAATCAAGGCTACCCTGAATAAAAGGAGAAGTCAACGGAAAAAAACAAAGAACCTTAAACTTGGACAAATCTCTGATCAATTTGAGATCTATTCTATATAATTTACAGACAAAACTGCTAATTAGGACTGCACAGAAAATATCTCTGTCACACAACTTTATCGATTACAAATGACATTATGCATCTGCAGAAGAAACCTGCTAAAAAAAGATATTAAAATAGGCCCTCAGCTGGAGACTTGACAGAATTCTTTCCCAGGGAGCAGAAATGCAGAGTTAATACCTTTCAGAAAGTTAACAACATTAACAATATTCTTAGTACTAAAAATAGATAAGAAACTGAGAGTGAACATCAGGACGTTAAAACTCATCTTTAAACCAAAGCAGCTGCCCTTATTCCTGAATGTTCAGAGAGGGACTCCATGTTTCAATCAGAACATCTGCCATCCTGCTCATAACTGTGGCACTGACACAGAGCACCTGAGAGATTGTGGTGCTAGTGGGGAACTTTATTAGAGCTCCCAGTTCTCTTTTTACAGCCTCTTTCTTCACAGACAGAGGTCTTAAAACAGTGCTCTCTTGCCAGCAAGGGTTGTGACTGGCTTTCACTACCTTTGTGGTGCAAATGGACTGGAACTAAGCTGAGAATTAGGGGAAATGTTAAAATCAAGAAGGTGAACCGAAGAAAAAAAATATTTCTAATTTATTACCCCAACCTCAGCAAAAGTTGAAATCGCTAGTTTTTAACTGCACCATCCATAAAATGGCAGAGTTCTGTAAGCAAGAGGTTTATCTAACTGTGTTGACTTAGCAGACAAAATGCAATTTGATTTTTGATCTTTTGATTTTGGATCATTTTATTTTGATAGTTACTTTGGTTCTCAAATAACCTGGTGTGGATCTCATACCTTTCAAAAGCAAGGGGCATTAAGGTTTCAGAGGCTACCCAGCTCTTATATATTTCAGAAGGCAAATGAGATATAGTTCAATGTCTTGAAAAGTCATTCTAAAAAGGAGGCACAGTGAGTGAAGCAGTCCATGGAATACCTCAGTATAAAATTAAATCACAGAAAAATCACTTGTAGTAAGACATGTACTTTCTGCAAATGAGAAAGAAATAGTTGTTCAAAACAAACAAACAAACAAAACAAAAACAAAACAAAAAACCACATCATGTTAGCAGCATTAAAACTGGGCCATCTGGAGTCGAGCACTGCGTTGTCCTCCCACCCACTTGCTCGAGGCTTATAAACATCATAATCATAAAAGCATGCTTCTAGAGGGAATAGAAACTGCCCCAGGTAACCATGCCCCTGCTAAACCAAGATGATTTAGACCTCAAAAGTAAATAGGCCACAGCTATTACAAGCTAAAGAAATTAGGATAAGATAAGGTAACACCAGAATGGTAACAACTTCAACAATTTGCAAATGAAGAGCAAGTGCTTTCATTTCTGTGGAGATTTTCAAGGACACAGAAAGAAATTTGTAACCTCTAACAAAATTCTGCTTCTGTTTGTGTTGTAGCAGGTACCATATTGCAGGACTCCCAGCAATGTGTTATTTCTCTTTCCTTACCCATGAAAAATAAAACCATCAGCTTCCCCCCCCCCTTAGAATTAGGCCTCCATTGCACAGTTTCTTACTGCAAACAGTGAAAATAATCTTAGAGAATCCTAAGATTCTCTAAGGATGGCAAACAAGCAGAAGAGATATCCCAGTTTCAACAAGACAGGTGGGTAACCTATTTCCCTACAGGCTAGTACATTTTGACAGCTTCTCCTCTCAAAATCTCCCCCCAGGTCTGATTTGCTACTTGCTAATTACTTGTCTTCTTGCTTAGTCCCATGTGTTGCCCTTCTCAAAGCCTGAGTTTGCTGCTTCCCTTATTTGCTATTTTAGAATAGCCTGTTCTCTCTGTTCTGAGGGAGCAGGATACTTTTGTGCACTGCAGGAAGGCAAGTAAGATACAGGCAAGACACTAGAAAAAAAGTCCAGCGGTAAAAATAGTGAAGCACTGATATAACAGCAAGAAAAAAGCAGTGTCTACTTAAAGCATTAGAGGTTTTGTTCTCCTGTTAAGCCATAATAAGCTTAAAGTGGAAATCAAGCTTCATTTTATTGAACTCAGCTACTTTAGAAGTGTTCTGTGTCTGTGAGGATAATTCTACCCTAATTTGGATAAGGTGTTATTGTAATATGCATTTAATATACCAGGAGGGTTATTACCATTGCCAAAATTACTCAGCACCAAGGGAGATGCCACCTCTTATATTCAGGATGTGGTCCAGCTCACTGATGGAACTCCATCATCCCCAAGGACACACTACTCATGTAATATCTGCCTTTTGAGACTCCAGTCCTGGAGGTATTAGAGGAAATATCTGACACATCTGGGTACCAACATATATGAGATTGAGAGGAAATAGTTTCAGATAAGGAAATAACCCAGAAAATCCCTGCCTACAGATCTTCTCTGTCATATTGTCATCTATTTTAAGCTATAAACAGTGGGAAAAACAAGGGAAGAGTTTCTGGGAAGCAAGAAATATTATCTGAATAGTATTGATAGTATTGTCAAATATATTGTCTGTGTTATGATCAGAACATCTTCAGAGGACAAAAGCCTTTTTATCCTTAAAAAATAGAATAAAAACTCGATATACATATATGTTGTTCCAGATTTAGGCTTGTGTATCTCTGATTTATGTGCATTTTTCTATAAATAGATTAATGGTCAGCTTATTCGTGACCAACATAGGCAAACACAGCAGATTATTTATGTTTTAACCTAGATACAGAAACGCCTTCTTTAGAAGCAAGTGCTTACTTGGAGGTTCATAGTTGTTTAATCTTTGTCATCACTACTCATTGCCAGACTAAACAGGTAATTTATTTCTGCTTAAACCATCAGATGGGTTTGATATTTATCACCTTGGGGTGTATTTGAACTGATAACACAACCTTCTAGGAGAAGCATGGATCTGTTCTACAAAATAGGACGGAAAGATAAAGAAATAAAATGAGAGTTTGACACTTTTTAATGCTAAAATAAAACTGTAATGTTTCCAGATATTGGAATTGTGCCAGCAGAACTTAGTACATCATCTGAAGGCAGGCAATTCCAATGCAGTTATTGCTCTGCTGAACACGGATTTATTACATCCCAATTATGCATTGATATTACTGACAGCAAGGCCTGAGAAATGCCTTCCTGAGTCCAAGTTTTCTAGCAACCAAAAAAAATACTGTGTGTTCTTTCAGCCACAAAGACTTCTTCCTATTTTCTTAGGTTCTTCTCCTAATTAATTGTATAAATACTTTTTTCCAACTGAGTCACTGCACGTGTTCTATCCTGCCCATTTTTGGTGCACGTGTCACAGCTCCAGCCCTTCAACTTACCCAAACAAATTTCAGAAACCATTTGCTAGCTAAACAAGTTGACTACAGGGAAAAATTGTATTAAGAAATGACTGTACAAGCAGAAACAATAGAAGTTTGTTCTTAGGAAAAAGAGAAAGACTCTTGCCATGTACAACAATATAGTCAAAGCATGATTAATAACAATCTTCTTATAAAAATGCATAAACTGCATGATACTCATGCTGTCATTGGAAATGAGAAACAAATTTAATAAATGTTAAATGAAAAAAACCAGTCACAATGCCTGTTTTCACACATCTGTGTATAGCAATTAAATTAGCTAACATACACTTGGCACTTATGGCATTTTCACAGTTTTTCTTAAAAAAAAAACCTTTGCAAAGTAGAATGCATTTAGAAATACTGTTCAAATATAACTTTAAAAACACTGATATTACCAGAATTATTCTTTGCATGCACTCTCTCACTACAAATCTTTCAAACTACTGGATGAGGTTACCAGGATGAAGGTTGGTACAATTAAAGAAGCTGTATCACTTACTGTCCAAGGGAGAGCTTTGTCCTTAACTACATCACTACTCAGTGAGGGTACACACTGGATTATTGCATGGAATTTACCTTCCACTAAACCTTGAGGTCTATTTGTGACTGTAACACTGTCTTCTAAATTGATGATTTGGTATCTCTTCTCTATGGTCTGGGTTTTGTTTTGCTTTTGGGCTTTGTTTTTTTGGAATGGAAGGGGAATACTTCTGCATCCTACCAGTGAAGAGTTAGTTATTTGATCTTTTAAACACCTAAATTCTGGTGTCCAAGCTGAATTGCTAGATAATGTCAAAGAACGCAAAGGGAAATATTAAATATCATTACAGGAAATGACTATGCCTTGGGCAGAGCAAAGGAGACATAGGCAAAGTTGGGTTTTTTCCATACAAAGGTTAGGGTGGTTTTCACCGTACTCAGGAGATGCTTTTCATACCTGTTGCTACAGAAGAAAGATAAGCAAGGGTAGAACCTTGAAAAGCTCAGATTGCTTCTCAGCTGGGTAATTTAGCCAGAGGACTGCACCCAGGGAACTACTGGTTTTAGGACCAGAGATAATTCTGATACTACAGATAATTCTACATCCTGCTGCATTTCAATACAATGCTTGTTATCATATCTGAAAAATCAGAATAACAGGATTACTGATGTGCCTGACTTTAGAGGCACTTGTTAAATCCTCATAAGCCATACAATTATCATTATCGGTGACATGTTTAGTAGAACACTTGCCATAACTAAAAATGAGTATACTTTGTTGTGTTTGCATTCTACATTAGTAAACACCCAAAATTGAGGGCATACAGAATAAAAAATAGAATGCTATTTGCAGAGAAGACCTGAGTTCCAAAGTGTGCTGCCTCACTTCTTGCATTCTACTGTATGGTTTCAATTTCCCTGTACAGAATTTTATATCAAAAGTAAACACACAGGAGGAAACGGAATAATACCAGAGGAAAACCAAAGCGAGTGAGAGGAGAATTCAGGCTCCTCAGTCTGACCTTTACAGCACCACAAGGACTTATTTTCATATCTCTGGGAAAAAAATAACAGAGGCCATTAGGGATTCAGCCCTGTTCCAATACAGGTTGAACTCACACAAATACAGCAAGAAAAAGGAGAGTTAGGAATAGTTAGGAAATAAGAATCCAAGAAACATTATTTTTCCTCTTTTGCTTCTCTAAAATATACTTAAGAAAATATGGTTTCCATTGCAGCTGTAACTGCAATGGAACTAACTTTGACGTGCACAATGGACAATTCTTAGTAAAACTTTAGTTCTGAATGTACTTAACCACAATTTTGCAAGAGTATGGCGAGAACCTCTTTTTCTTATTGATTCCCCAACATCTACTATGACTTCTCTACCTGAGGCAAAAAAAGTAACAGCTTCTGACTGTGCACAGAAAGATCACGGGCTTACATGGAACTGTCTGCCCAGTCAGAGTTTCCTGTTTGTGCATTCTGGCATTTTTTCCAGCAGCAGCTCACTGAAGAAGGCTGCCTATGCATCAACAGCTGCTGTTAAAGATTGCAGGTTACAGGAAGACAAAGCAGGTTTGAGACAGGTGGGAAAAAAATCCCATGATGGAGATTGAAGGAATCTGAATTTCTCCTTCCCTGTTTTGATCAAACAGATATTGTTCAATATAGTGACATGTAGGCAGAAATTTAGCCTCTCATCCTCGGGATAAGAATCTAAGACAAGTGATCACCTTTGTCAAAATTTCTCATTGCTGTGTAAAACCAAAACACAGTTTTTCAAAGACATGCCCAGTATTTCATTTAGCATTATTTCACTATAGCATTAAGAATGACTGACCCTGTTATTCTACTGATCCTGTAGTAATTGGTTGTGTGCTATTTTCTTTTTAACAGTGAGGTTTGTTTCTTAGTCAGTCTTTTCAAAATTAATTTATCTCCATTAAACATGTTTTAGTTGCATCTAATCCCACAGCTCTGTACTCATAAGGTATATTCTTACTTCAAGAGAACATCTATAATTTTTCTTCACTCAGGGTATAACTTAGAAATCATATAAATTCTGTTCTTAGCTAAGATGCCAGAAAAGTGGTCTAAAATTAATTTGAATTTTTTATAGAACTATGTTTTATAAAGATAAGGATTCTATCCAGTTAAATCTTGATCACTGAAATTAATTAAAGCTCAAACACTTAAATACATTTGAAGAATGCCTTGCTGTAAAATACAGATATTTTTAAGTGGTGAAAGGATGCCTTATTTTATTCAGTTATCAGGCAAGGATTAATTATAAGAGCAGAGGATATAGTGAACACAGGGGCCTCACTTCATCTTCCTTCATCCAGAGTACAAGATCAAGATGTATGTAACCTTATAGCCATGCTTCAAAATCTCCCAAATCTCTACGCAATTTTTTATGAAATATTAATATCCCTAGCACAAACCAGCTGGCACATTATGACTCATTTAGAGGATGCTATTCCCTGTGTATTTCTGCCTGAAGAGTGTGTTTTTACAGAACTCTTGTTGAGGGTGCCAGTGGTGCATGCAACAGTTTCCTGTTGCCTAGAATTTTGCTGAATTTTTGCATTATCATTTCCCAGTTTAACACCTCTCAAGCTTGGTCTCTCCTTCTGGGGAAGTTTAAAAAAAATTTCTGGGGTAAATGTTCCACCTTTTTCAAGAATGATGACAGGGAAAAATAGGTAACTGCCAATTACCAAGAATATTCTATGTATGAACTTGAACAGGTCTCAGACTTTCGGTGGTTAAAAAACCCAACAACCCACCAGTGGAAAAAAAACACCCACGTGCAAGTGAAATTACACCAAGATTTGATCCAAAGTGAACTCTCCAGAATTCATCAGTAAATCTGACAGTATGACACACACACTGACCCGTACTCTGACCCAGACAATTTGCATATATGATTCATTAACTATGCTTGACAAAGCGGATCAGGAATTTTCTGACTTTTATTAGAAGTTTTTATTAGAAAAGTTGCTGTCAAAACCTAAAGGTGACAGGGTTGCCAGTTCCAATGCACAGTCAGGAGAATGACTCAGAGATGCAACATGGGATGGCTCACCATGGTGCAAGAAAGACCACAGCTGACCCCCTGCTTTTCTTACAGAGCAGTCAGCCACCATCATAATGGATATTAAGCAAACCCGTAATGGAAGAAACCCTACTGTAAATCCACAGACATCTTCATGTCCTGTCCCATTCAGGATCTCTCAGGGAGCCAGACCAACTCCTCAACTATTTACAACAGAAGGGGTTTTCACAGTTTGGTCCTCAGCTGGATCTGCTCCCTGACCAGCTGGACTGCAGCTGCCTGTGTGAAGGATGAGAGTGGGAAGCAGGACCTCCCTCGTCTGGAGCTGACGGGCTTAGTTTTCACACCTCTTTAAAACAAGGTTAAATAGCTGAAAAATTGGAAAAAGACACATCTGGCAGGACCAGATACAGAAGTCAGACTTCAGATACTGCACCCTTTACTCATATTTATATGATCCCTTTTAAACAGTCAGGTTGGCATATCTGAGTTCTAGAATGAGATCTCCTGTGCTACAAGAAAGTACAGCACGTTCCAGCTTAACTTCCAAGTACAAAACGCAACATACAACCTTTCAGCAATCCCATGATAAAAAGCAGCTTGTAATACTCTCCATTGCTCGAAATTACGGAGTCCAATATAAACCAGGAGTATCCCTACATAATTCTCTTATTTTAATGGGAGTCAGGATCTAATCTGAAAGTCTGTGATATTCACTGACTACAAAGTAAGAGTGACAATATTATAGGGAGTAAGAATGACAATTGACAATATTATATGGTGTAGACAAAGGGGAAAACAGAATCCCAGAGGAACGTGCAATTTGGTGCTGGGGGCTGAACTGTTACACGTTCACTCTGTGACTGGTAGGGCCTGTTGCAAGAATGCACACTTATCAAAACTGGCAAAACTCGATACAGCTGCAGTGGCCCGTTCTGCATGTGTAAAAGTCATAAAAAATATCATTAAAAATTAATTGCTTCATATCCCAAGAAGCTCTTCCAATATAGTAACGTTTGATTGACTGATAGAGCAGACTGAAAAGCACACAGACAGCCTGAGGAGATCGGGCTGGCAGTGGCTTATGCATGATTACACCACCCATTTCTTCCATTTATTTTTCCTTTGTGTTTATTGCAGTTGTTTCTCATTGGTAAGTGAATGGAAATATATTCTATCATTTTAAATTAAATTTGGTGAATTTTAGTACTCATGAATCTCGAAGACAAATTGCAGCAGCTGGAGCTACAGACTAAGAAAAATTATGTTAATGGTCTCAAATTATCCTGTAAAAAAACCTCAGAGATGTCACACCCTGAGAATAGCTCCTGTGGAAACTGTCATAAAGAGAATGGGAGGAAAAAAGAAACACTATCAAAAGTGTTTTTATTTCAAGGAATTGAAATTGAGTCTTAGTGGTTCTTCCACTAATGCAAAAGAGTGAATTTCAACTTTTGTTATTGCTCTGATTACATCTAAATAACACACCTGAACCTTGTGGCTTCATTGCTTGTCTGCATTTCTAATTATTTCACTTGAAAGCATAAATAACAGTATTAACTTCACTTGCAAATCAAAAGGGAGTTATTGTGAACACATTTATTTTTCTCATTTCTTCTACTCTTATGGAAATCCCATAGACTTTTCCTTTTCATAATACATAAAGCCAAACAAGGGTTTTTTTGTCAATAAAGAATTAAAACATCTAAAACTTTTTAGAGAATTAATTACAATAATGACTACATTTCTTCTGGAACTCCAGTGTAGCAGTAACCTGAGCAAGCAAATAGTATAGGATAAAGAAAATTTGACTTTTTTTCTCTAATTGGGCAGTGAAATAAACATTCTGTGTAATGAAATCTAAATTTCATTTAGATCTAAACCCTGGAGGAATAAGAAATTTGTCTATAGGAAGGTGTCTTTTTTGCCAGCAGAAAGGCCTAGAATATTTCACAGATTTTTTTACCATCTGCTTCTGACCAAGATTTTCCAGGTGCTGCTATTTTGGCAGACAGACAAAATCCACTTTTCAGAAGCAGACTGAGAAACCAGCAGCAAGGCAGGATGCCAGGGGCTTGTCTGAAGAGAGGTGGGCCCCAACAGACTGCAGAACATGGTTGGTGGTGTACCCCACACTCCAGATTCTACAGCCTTGACAGGAATCCAAACCCTTCTTAGGGTTTATCCTGCTGGTGATTTATAATTTGCGGTGTGCTGACCGTCCTGCACTAATTCTTTTTGTGGACAAATATTAAATTAACCTGGATCTTAGTAGCTGTTCAACCTAAATCACCTTAAGACTTTTCCCAATGACTTTGCTGTCTGCTATATCCCTCCCAGATGCTCACCACCTCACCTCCTTTTTCCAGCAAGTCATCTCACAGAAATCATCTTTCTATACCAAGCCTTACACCTGGCCTGGAGTTAAAGGACTCTCTGAAATGGAGACTGGTTTGCATTTGCAGAAGCAGCCCCTATCTTGTTTATAATAGCAGTTAGGAAATAGGTAAACAGCTGGAGGCAACAGAAAACTGTTGGTTTTATACTAATGCTGCTTACACAAAAGATGCAATGATAAAATTGAATAGAATCCAAGTGGTACAGAAACTTGAGATATATTGATTTTTATAATCTTTCCAAACCTCGACTTGTACCCATTTTGATAAACATTATAGCTTTTTTACATAACAGAATCACTTCTGTTTCTCTAGAGCACAAGGAATTGTGGTAGAACCCTTAAATGGAGCTCCATGTCCACTGATGAGATAGAAAAATAATTAAAACACGCGTATTTAGTGATAAGAAAAAAACCCACAGTGTTTTAAAAGGGTAGATTATATTTAAATGATACATTAATAAATTCGAATACCAATTAATTTATTTCATTAGTTCAAGTAGTTCTGAGGTGTAACAGAATTCCCCACTTTTTAGTATGCAAACAGCAGTTTCTGTTACTCCTGTTCTTCCTTCCCTTGCTTCTGCCAAAGACACGATTCTCTTGGTGACTTTACCATTCACTTGGAATGCTGCTACATTTATCTACTACATTCACACTTTTCTGTTATTAAATTCACACCTTTCTGTCCTACATCTTCACCATTTTCTCTGATTCTGGAAACACTAATTTTTATTATAGTAAACTTCAGATAATTTAATCTAAAGCAGCACACTCACCAAGCAGATAGACACCACGGAAGTATAAGACTCTTAGCCAAGAGAAAAAGGTTTCTTTCCCTGTGAGAGAAGAAAAAATTAGATAGACTTTAACAGAACCAAATCAGCTGTTTCATCTAACAAGATCTATTTTAAATGCAAATTTTCCACTGTGGGCTCCATTATTTTTATTTTTTATACACCTTTTTTTTTTCTTTTTTTCTTCTTTTTTTTTTTCCTTAGAGCTGAGTAGAAATTTTCTCGGCTTAATTTTTTTAAAACTTAGGATCTATGTATTCGTCTATCTTTTCAGACCAACTATTTGGAATCCAGTAGCCCACAATGAAGATATCTCTTCCAAATAAACTGAGTTCATTATTTATACTTTCAGGCCACAGTCATTAATTCTCTGAGTGAATGAAGCATGGTTTAGGGCAACAAATAGTCAGCATATGTTTTGTGCATTTTTTTTTTCCCTAAAAAGAAGCAGACCTACATTTGTGTAATTTCTCATCTGCTCTTGGGTAGCTTCAGCACTACCATCTGGGGGGAAGCAAGCTGTTTTATCAACAAACATTGAGCTGTATTCTCAGGGGAAAAGAAAAAAAAAAAAGAAAAGGGAACAAATTTCAATGAAGGGCTTTATGAATAGGCTGTCTGAATTAACCATTATACAAGCATCTTCTTTTTTCCTGGAAAAACACAAAAAAGAATAATTCTAAACAATGTTCTAGTTCTCTCTCTCCCCAAAAATTTGATTCTGAAAGATAAGAAACAAATGTGTTGCTTATTCTCATATTTAATAATGCTTGTTTATTTTACAATGTGTTCTAGGTTTTGTACATCATGTTGGAAAAAAATTAATAGAGGATTTAATTCTTGAAGGATTAATTATTTTGTCAGATGATCTTGTGGTTTTTGGTTAAATTTTAATGAAAGATAATGACATTTTTCTTTAAAAAATTAATGATTTCAGAAGTTTTTCTTTTTTAATTCTTTGTATCAGAACAAATTGATCAATGACATTTGCACGAAGAAAAAAAAAAACCAACATATTTTGGCCAAAAATATTCCCCAAAACATTTTCCAAACAAATGAGTACATATTTTCGTTAGAAGTTGGTAGTGAAAATTTCAGCTCTGAAGAAGAAAACTGAGAAACTTTTTATGAAGAGATTTGGTGAATTGAAAATCCCTTTCAATCACTTTAAATAGAAAAAAAAAAAAAAGCTAGAAAGGCTTGTGTTTCCCTCAAAGTAAGAGAAAGCAGAATTTTTTCTTGGAGTTTTTCATTATGTTAGTAGCAAGCCTATGAAAACCAGTGCCTAAGCACACACATAAAGCAAGATAAAAAAAATCAAAGAGGCCAAAGCCCAACTGGAGACAAAACTATCATCAGACAGGAAGAGTCACAGGAAGGGACTCTACAGGTGTGCCAGTTGCAAAAGAAATTTGGGCAAAGTGAAGGTTTGTTGCTGGATGGAGGAGACAATCTGGTTACAAATGATACAGGACACAGTGAATTAGCTGATAACCTTTTTGCTTTGATCTTCAAAGGAAAGTTGAGCCTCCATGTCCACCTCCAGATGAATCACAGCACATTTTGGAAAGGAGAAGGAGCAACAAGAGTAGAAGCTCCATGAAATGGAGTTTGGATAGAAATGAGCCTGAGAGGAAGATTCCCAATCTGCCTTTCAGAAATTATCACAAAAGATGGGTTCTGAAAAAGATGAGATCTATCTGTTCTTGAGTAAACAGTGAGACAGGCTGGAAATAGGGTAGCTGGTGTGAAGGTAGCAGCCAAAACAATGATGTGTAGATCAGACCAGATGCAGCAGATGACTCATTTCTGTGCCCTGTTGTGGTGTCTAACATAAATGGGTAATTCATTCTTCAACGCTCGCCTGCTAAAAATGTCAAATTTAGTGTGTCTCCCCAGGAATGGGTAGGATTTAGGACATTTTCCACTGAGTTCTGTGGCTTTAAGGCAGAGAAATGTTACTTTAATTTTGGATAGGACAAGTAACAAAGACCATTACTGGAAGAAGTAGCTATTAAATCAGTACTGAAGGCTATTAACTCAGAGTCAGTGTGTCACTTTCCATCCAGTAATTCTGGACACCACATAAAGATCATTCATCCATCACACTGAGCCTTTTCTTTAATTATTTTTAATAAAACATATGATATACACATCTAAAAAGCAGTTTAACACTACTTTCTTTCATCCTCTCTTAAACATAACAGCTTGACTTTTAACAGGTGAAACTTTACAGAAGCTTTCTGCCAGTGAGGCAACCTGTGAGCAATCACCTTCACTTGACTATGTGCTAGTGTGTAATACATAATATCTTAAGCTTCTGCTGAATAAACACTTGCAAACTGTACACTTGATGTTTTTTAAGCATTTGTTCTCCGAAACACGCTGTAATGCTAAATGCAGCAGTGCGAACATATGAGGTAGTGTTGACAGCCAGATTCGGCTGCCTTTAGGGAACCTTGCATCTGGATCCTTCATGAAGTACAGCAGTTGACCAAGAGCAGTGGGCTTACCAGTCTAAAAATAGAGCACCTTCTGTTTTGCTTGAGGAGCTACCATCATGCCACAGCACACCCTGGTAATGTCTATGCAGCACTGGCAAGCACACACTGACCTCTCCCCTCAAAGTGGATAAAGAACAAGAGCTACAGCTGCAATAGTTTCTCCTATACAGCCAGCAGAGATCAGAAGGATTCCCACATGGAGTCTCAGCTGCTCCCTTTTCTGAGTAAAAAAAAATAAATGTGTCTGCTCGAGTTTCTACAGGAAGTGGCAACTCAAAGAAAAGGGTTTAGTGACACCAGTATCACTAAAAAAAATTGAAAATTTCAGTATCATCCAGGCAAGAATCAGGGAGAATCACTAAACAAGGATTCTTTAGATTCAGGAAAACGGTTTCATTCTGACTGCAGATGAGGCACCATTTCTTGGGGATAAAAGAGGTGGTGCATCATATCAATAGTATCGCTGCCACTCCTGCAATAATACCCAGGGACATTTGTGCAGCTGGATATCCTCTCTGATAGCCTAGACTACCAGGTTCCCTATAAAGACAGCCACCTCTAGAAAGTGTTAGGATTAGGTGGGATCATTTGCTCTTCTGAAATGCCCACTTCTCTCCATTAATTAAAAAAGGAATAGGGCAATGAACTGAGATTAGGTCTGTATCTTTAAGACAGGTAAAATTTAGAGTTGTACAGTAGTCCTTGTCCTAAGATCAAGAATAAACTAAAATTCTGGAGGTTTTAAACAAGGGAAGGGATATGGTCAAACATAGAAACAATCAAGAGGTTTAGTTACATGAAATGTTATAGCCATGATGGATTAAGGCAGCACACATGGATTAAGATCAAATCTTCCTCATTTCATTCTACTCTACAGAAACTTTCAATGAATTTTGAAAACATTTTAAAGAAATTTTTTTCTAAACAGGGAGGGCAAAGTTTTCCCCAAAAATCCCCTTTCTTCCTCTCCCATGAAGAACACTAAATACGTATTTAGGAATTAGTTCTAGTGATGCCAGTGATTTAGAAGCTCCCACAAAATCCTTAAGAAGTGTAAAATCCCAGACCAGCAAATTTTGAAGTACTTATCCTCAAAGGGATCAATACACCTCAGGCAATGGGGAATCAGTGGGATCTTTTTACAGAAATTATCAGCACTGAACAGATTGTTGGACCCCTAATTCTGCATAAGCCATGATTGCAGAGTAGAACCATCCACAAACACACCAAGGCCTCAAAATTATTATCTCTTCTATTAAAGTTCTTTAGTGAATCCCCACAGATACTGCTCACACTACTCAACAACAATTCACATATCAAAGGCCCAGGAAACATAATAGGACAAAATATGAAAGACAAAAAAACCACTACTTATTGCTGTGATTTTAGGAAGGCAAAACCAGAACAACAGAAGTCCTACTAACTTACTCTATTCTGAGAACAAGTTCAATCTCTAAAGGCAAAAAAGGGAGAACAGAAAACAAGCCATAAACTCTGCTTGCACTCCAAAACAGGGGGAAAGCTGTGATTGCTTTTTTTGTTCATTCAGCAGCAAGCCCTCCAAATGCAGACAAGCTTTTTAACTGATCGGTAAAGAAGTCTCTGTCTCTTTGTAACTTAAAGTTCCAATAAAGAACATCCAGTCATGCATCTAGTTGAGAAGAGGGAATCTTATGGCAAATTAATCATGTTGACAACAATAGAACTTAATACTATCTAGGGATCTCAGTGTTTTAGCAAAGGTAGATATATCCTCTTTTTTATCATTCAATAACTAAACTAATTAAAGAAAGGCTCTCTGTGCAATTGAACAGGAATATGTCTAGAAGTGACAATTTTACTTCAAAGAACAGAAGTTTAGATTGCATTTACAGTTTTTGGCATAGCTGTGCTATTTACCATTGTGTTTCATTACAAATAAACACCAGGTCATTCAGTGGACTCTTGCAGGTCTTGAGGATATACCATGAACAGCATGACTGTCCTGGTTGACAACAAATTTAAACTAGAGGTTACATGCACACATTTTTTTCAGCACTGATTACTTAATCTTTTCTGTATAAATCATTTCACTATCTCCTACAATCACATCCATGTGAAGACAAAAAAAAAGTTTGAGCTCACACTGCAGTTGGCATTTTTTTGGAAAATGGCCTGGAACCTATTTCCATGATTATATAATGTCTTGCAGATCACATCAAGAAGTTAATGAAATGGAGGATAAGACTTGAGATTGGCTGCTTCACACATAAGATGACAGAATTAGTGTAGCACCCTGGAATATTCTGAGGCAAGCAGACATTAGAAACCCAGATGTCAACAGGCATTTAGTAACTACAGGCAATGAAGATCCAATCAAACTCATGTAACAGGTTAAAAAACACCTTTTAGAAGATTTTGGAAAAAGGAGGAGCAGTACTAAGAAAATTAGAGGTAATGTTTTCCTTGCCAGCAATCCTCATGTATGCCTCCCAAAATGTACATCTGTTGTACCTCTCTTATCACAAACAGCTAAAGAATGATCTTGGGGTCCACCTTCTACTTATACTTACATCTTCAAAAAGAGATCAGAGGCACATTTGAGAGATCACAATCAACATTTATTGAAGAAACACACTTAAAATCAAATAGTTATGGCTATAGATGTGCTCCAAGAGAGACATCTGCAGTATGTGCTCAATACCCCTGAGACAACAGTCCAGTTGTACACCCAGAATATTAATCACCAGCTCGTGTCCTTTACTGACAGCTAACTCCATCTCAGATTCCTGTGGGAGAACACACAGTGACACTGGTGGCTGATGCCATTAAAGAAGGAAGTTAAAGGACGACTGGAGTAAAAATTGGAGTGAAGGGCAAAGAGTTAAAGATGAAATAATAAATCACAACACTGGCAGTAAAATGTGTATTGTATTTTTATTGCCAGAGTCCCCTGACAATAAACTGCCTTTGTTATTATCTCAGCTTTACTGGTCTGTCCTTGAACTTTCTTGTAACCATTTACTCGAAAAGAACACACAGAGATGAAATTATTTATGAAAGGTAGCAGTCATATTTGTATTAAGTGCTCCGATACTTCCAGTATTTTGAGAGCACTGATCTGATCAGCAGCTGATTCACGATGTAGATCATAAGCTTTGATTTGTGATCTCTACCTCTTTACATCCAGTCTTTTTTCCCCAACATTTTTACACACTTCAAATATAATATTTTTACTTATTTGAAGTTTGGGGGACTGCAGCCGTGTCTGTGGCTTCACTCAGCATTCATAAAACACTTTGATCAGTTGATTAAAGTTTATGAATATGCAGCTACTGCTGTTATACTGCTGAGCCACAGAATGGTCAGGGTTAGAAGGGACCTCTGGAGATCATCCAGTCCAACCCCCACCCGCTAAAATAGGTTTGCCTAGAGCAGATTGCACAGGACTTTGTCCCGGCTTTGAGTATCTCCAGAGTAGGAGACTCCAAAAGCTCTCTTGACAGCCTGTTCCCATGCTCTGTAACCCTCAAAGTAAAGAAGTTTTTATTCATATTCAGATGGAACTTCCTGTGCTTCAGTTTGTGTCTGTTGCCCCTTGTCCTGTTGCTGGACACCACTGAAAAGGGTCTGGCCTCATCTTCTTGGCACCCACCCTTGAGATATTTGTATGTATTGATAAGATCCCCTCAGTCATCTCTCCCTACTAAGAAACATGGAGTAGAGGGGAAAAGAAAGCATAAATCCTCACTTGTGCTATTAACCATTGTCTCACTCACCAACTATGACAATATTCAACCAAAAATGCTGTAGTAGATGGAACTATACTGTTTAACTAGTGGTTCTCCAGGTTCTGGGAGAAGCAAACACATATCTCTCATTCCTGCTGCATGTTTCTCAAAGCACTCACAGACCACTGAAATATCAATCCCTTCCCTCTTTTCGCCATCAAGGTGCCAATACAAACGTGTTGCCTCAAGTGTATGATTTGAACTAAAGGACAGGATTCATTCTACTTGACAAAGCATTCTAAACAGATGTTTCTGGAAGAGTAACATATCCAGGTTGTGAGAGACAGCTGCTAGTGTCTATGACTGATTTACAGTCTTTTTGTAAGTGCTGATCACAAGTTGGCATGCAATTTAATTCTTGGCTATGCCAGCTCATCTAAGATAAGGAAGGTCAGTGGTGTTCCTGTTAAATTTGAAGGCAAAAATAAAGTTGGAAGAGCCTGCTGGTTCTTCAAAGGGCATGGTGAGAATTCAAAATCATCCTGATTAAACAAGTGCCCTGAAGAAATAGGACCAGAGGAAAGTATCACATGCGGAATAAACTGATCAACTGCATAAATGTAAGACAAAAAAACACTACTGAGGCCTGTAAGGCCCTCAGAAAAGAATCTAGGGTTCAAGCAATTAATCTGAACACATATCAAACAAGTAGGGCTATTATGAAAAAAGGCAAACCATACCATGAAAAGAAAAACAGAATCTCTCTGCATAAGACTCAGAAAGTGATTTGTTTCTTCTGGTTGACTCTAGAAAGGTATTAGCTAAAATTCTGTATGTGGCTGTGGGAAATGACTTACAGAGGTCATAATCAATGAGACAAAATCCAATCCAAAGGAGGATAGAAAGGATCAAAAGTTCAGGATTCACAAATTGTGAGTAAAGACTGAAAAGACTGGGATTGTTTGATCTAGGGAGGGGAAAACCAATGTACAAGACACAATAGCAATATAAAAAAATATGGAAGGTTCCTAGAAAGAGAATGCTGAAATAACTGTTTTACTGTTACAATCAAGGACATAAAAGAAAATCAAGGACCTAAACTGCAACAAGTAATATTAGGTTAAGCTTACATTTTCAGAGTAAAACTTTTCACATTAGAAAGATATAAAACATGAATAAATTGTGATGAGAACCTGTAGCATGTGTTGGAGGGCTTTAAGTATTGGAGGGCTTTAAGAAGATGTTACACAAAAATCTGTAAGACACACACATGTATGGTTATTGCTGCCTTGGGAGAGCAGGAATCTGCACATAAATCTCTTGGTCCCTTCCAACTTTATATATATATCATTGAATTAGTCATTTACATTTAATTATTGCTATATTAATAGTAATTTTTCAGACTATCACTAAGAATCTTCGGAGTAAAAGCTCCATTTCAAGAATGACTCACAGCTTCCCTACTTTTTATTCTACATCTTTTGGGGCAGAAGATGAGGCCATATTGTCATGTTTGATTTGTTTTAAGTTGTCTTGAGGACAAGGCAGACATGTAAAACATGCAAATTAAATAATAAAAATGCCCATCTTTCCATTTTGGGTCTTTATTTCATGCTAAAACACCTTGTGTTAGTTCATCCAAGGTGAGCAAAAGAAGGAAAAAAAAAAAAACAGAAAAGAAAGGAGAAAAGGAAAAAAAGTTCACATATCCTACCTGACACAAGATCACAGTTCAATGTCTAAAGAAAGCTTGAATTCAATAACGTTTTTAAAAGAAAGGTTAAGTTGGTATGCCTGATTGCCAACAGATCTTACAGCAGGAGAGTAAGAGCAAGCTGACATAATCTTTTCTGAACTATTTTGAGGCTTTTATTATAACTTGGATATAAAAATGGCCTCTAGACAAAAACTTTGCATGTAGACCTAGAGCTATTTATACTTTTTCTTAAAATAAACCAAGGGCATTACTCTGTGTCTCTAATGGTAAATTTTCTGCTTGAATGAGTTTTCATGACGATGTGAAATGCTGCAGAATATAACAGTCATGTCAAGGGTGTAGCAAGAAGAGTCATATGGGGGAAGAAAACCTCAGTGAAAGTTGCCTGTGCTTCATGCCCTAAAGAGGCTGTTGTGAAAGCAGATCTAATATCAGCTGCTGTTTGGGGACCACCTCAGAACACAGGGAGAACAGGTAACAACCTATTTTAAGGCCTGATTTCATTTTTTATTTCTCTTCATGAAGGAATTAGTATGTTGAATCATGGGAAAGAGAAGGTCACACGTCATTTCATTGATTTCACTGAGCCCCATTCTTTGAATCTTGCAGGATTGTGGGTTTTGTAGATGCACACATTAAATGGGATTAACATTGGGAATACTGTGTAACAAAAGAAGCATCTTCACTGTTTCTAGAAATGACTGGTGAATATTAACACTTGCTATTTTTAGTTTAATACAGTGAAATATTATGTCAAGAAAAGAATATTCATCAGCAAGATACACTTCTGAAATTCCTGGATCTACAGGAAAACAGCAATGATGAACAATTCTGACAAGAGCAACATCTTCTATCAAGCCTACTCCTTTTCTCACTAATTACTCATGAAAATGTGTTCAAAATCAGACTTCTCTGTAGGACATAAAAATTTAAAGTACCATATGATAAACATACACAAAATTAATGTTTAAAAGAATTCTCCTAAATATTTTTTCAAAGCTATAAATCATATCAATGAGCATTTGCTTAGGAACACTTGTCTTTCCTGTTACTTACTCTCACAGGATAGCAAGTTATACATAAGAAAAGGGTAGTCTTGCTTTCTGTGAAGTGATTTTAAAAGGTTTCAGCACCACAGTTTCTTATGCTCTGCAAGTCACTTTCAAACTTTTAAAGTCACTTTAATGTTTGGCTGGACACTTAAGAATCAGTTTAAGTATATTCTCCTAATACAGCAATAGAATCCTATTAGTTATCTCACAGAGGTCTCATGAATGTGCTAAGCAGGACTCTCTTGGGATTTGCCTCTCTGGATGAGTGCAGACAGCTATAATATGTGCCTTCTACCCGAGCTGAGATGTGCCAGAACATGAACCAGCTCCAGCATGAAAACAACAGAGCTGGAATGAATATATCTACCTTTCAACAGGGCTTAAAGTTGAAAGAACTTTTCTGGTTTTGTTTTTCTTTTTCTTTTTTATTTCTAAATACAATTTCTTTGGTAAAAACTAAGTAGACAAGGACATTGCAGTAGTTTCATTTCATTGAGTGGTGAAAGAATAAAGAAGTCAAATCTTTAGAAAAGTCAAACTGGCAAATACCATAATATTTTGCAATCAAAAAGAAAAGCATAGTAGGGTTCTTCACCAGTTTGTATAGTCAGTAAGAATTCTCTTAACTGTGATTCTGTGGCATCACTGCTAGTCCAGTGAGGCACATAAAGCCTCAAAAGTCATAGGGTTAACTCTTGTAAGCTGTTTAAGACAATACAGATGTAGGGTGGACTAAATTTGGCTACATTCTGTCTTCTGCTGGTTTTCTCAGGCTGGAATTTCAATGGAACGAGTGGAAGTTGGCAATCAACTCAGTTTCAACCAGGTCAAGTGCCCAAATCCATCAACCTTCTCTTGAAAGTACAAATGACAAATGCCCACGAAGAATAGACTGATTTTTCAGAAATAGTAACTGCCTCTCTCACTACTTTTGAGAGAAGTAACAGAATTAGTAAAATCTTCTTTTACTCAATTTGCCATACGACTTGAAAAATTTTCTCAAGCATCATATCAAGGATTCTAGTTCTGTGTTAAAAACAACTAATTTCAGCAACACTTCACTCTAATATATATTTTTTTTCCATAGGGATACAGATACATCTCAGCTCCTGCAGTGTCTTCAAATGAGATGTATTTGAGCCTCAATTTCCCTCAGTAGTAGAAAAATCAATTCCTATTTTTAAGACAATTCAGAAAATTCAGGAAAAAATATTCTAATAAAGAAGATGAGCATTCTTATTTAAAGAATAAGAAACCAACTTTTGAACAGGGATTAAGCAGACAATTATGAAATACACTAAAAAAAACCCAAAAACTATCTAGAAAACTATCTAGGAAGTGTTACAATATACTGTCCTCATTGTATTAAATGCCACATGCAGGTGATTAATGGAGAATTAACCTTAATTTGTCCTTAACATCTTATTATTGGTAGCATATTTTTCTTAATTTTTAATGCTGCTCTTGAACATTACAACTGGAGAATGATTATAGTGCATATAACTCTGTGCAACAGAGAACAGTAAGAAGCTAGCCCTTAATCCAAAGAACTAACATTGACAAAAAAATAAACTGGACATGGGAAAAAATATCAGATCAGGTAGAATTAATACTGTAAAGGCAGTATTATCACATTGTCTTACTTAATATCATCTTATTTTTCAATAGGGAGGGTGGCTAGTGTTAATCTGGGGAGAATTAAAGAGAGCAAGGCTAGAGGATCTTTAAATAAATGAAATGAGGAAAAAGTCAGGAAAGGGGGGAAAAAAGGAAAAGACAGTTGTGAGATGAGATAAAGGAAAATAATTTATGACAAGATTTGGACAAATATGACTTTGCTGGACTACTATGAGACTTCAGTTCTATATAAAGAAGCAAAACCATTCAGGTACTTTCTTTTGTCTTGCAAACCTGAGTGTTGCAGTGAGAATACAGTGATGGTTAAAAATCAGCAAAGGCTCACACATCGCTCAGTAATATCTTTTCTTCAAGAAAAGAGTGACTGATCAGTGTGGTTGGGTGATGGGCTTTTCCCTTATTAGTTAATAAGCCACCCAGTCCACAAATGACAGTTTCCCACATCCTGTAAAAACAAGCAAATAGATGAAAAACCTAGCTTGATAAGTTGGAATAAAAGTGAGTATAACTGATAGTGTAAATCTGTAGGAAAGACTTAATTTTCCAGTGTGCTGTACTTCACTTAGACTGTTTCTCCAGCACTCTGACTCGACTGTCTGCAAATATTCAATTATACCCTGCAGCCCTTTCCAGAGAGCTAAACAAGGCCAGCCCTCATTGGCAGAAACCTGGAATCATACAAAATGCTTTTGGCATCCGTTACTTGCAACCGACTGTCTGAGCACAAATAAAAATTCCACCCAGCATGAACAGCAGGAATATGTGAATTGTTATCTCGTCCAGACCAGAGAGCAAATATAGAATTCTAAAAATTTAAAGGGTTAATTGCAACAGAGACTGTCTCTCCACAGAGTGTACAGGCAGAGGATGCATCCTAAGAGGTTGGGTTGCTGGTTTAGGAGTGGACTGTAATAATTCAGATATATTCTACTGGCCTCATTCTACTGGAAAATTGCTTTGATTGTGAGCATGAAGTGTGTAGCTAGATTTGACCTTCCACATACTGAATATCCTGTGTTAACCATACTGTTTCTTACAGACAGTCAATTACCTCACAGTGAATTATAAACAATTTGATCTCTACCTTAAAAAACATTCTCCAACAATCATCATTTTCTCTAACATATTCTCATTTATAATTATTCATAGAATAAAGTTCCTTGGTAGTTCTTAGTCCATAACTTGTCCATGAGATTTACCGCAAATTTTCTCTGGCTTAAGTTCAGTCTGTTTGCTATGGGAAGATCATAAACTCTCTCTGCTGTGCTGTTACCAGATTGGCAGTACAAGTGTTTATAAATACAAATATTATCATTTAAATATGACACTTACTCCCTGTTAACAGACCACATAATGGCAATCCTGATATAAGACACACCATATCTGGTTTACTTGAAGACATATGACCAGTATCTTGTTAGTACACATTTGCTAGTAAACCAGCTTTAGGAAAAAACCCTGTAGTTTTTCTAAACTTATAAACCTAGTCCAAATTAACTTCACTTGGGCTTTTCCCCCCCCCTTTTTTTTTCCTTTTGCATATTCATCCAGCTAAACAATCATTAAGATCAAGACATGTCAATGCCCCAACTGTGATGTGTCTCCTCACCCAGAATCTGTACTTTGAGGTTTCACAAGACAGACCATGATATTCCACTCACATGACTTTCATCTGGAGCCACCTCACTGAAGCAATAAAGATAAATTTATCTCACATTTTAACCAAAGTATAACACTGCAGCAGGTGAAATTACCTCTACAATTCCCAACAGCAGGGTTTTTTTGATATGACACTGCACAAAGGCAAGTAAAAGACTGACTTTCTGAACTCCACTGCTCAGAAATAGTTGTGATATCCAGTGCCATCCCATCCACGAAGAAGGTGCTAACCAAGACTATTCTCCCACGAGTCATGTTTTGTGTATTTGGGATTTTTTAAATACAGAAAAAGCTTCTGTTTGTTTTCTTAGTTTTTAGCCTACACTAGGTCACACTTTCAAGTTCTCACTTAAGCACATGAAGAGAGAACCTTAAAAAAAAATCACACTGATATCCTGAGACTGCAGGGCATGGGACTTACAATATTTTCAATATGGCAGGAGTTCATTAAGTTTAAGAACTGCCAACTCCATGCGACAGAATAACTTATTTTCTCTTTTCAGGTTACATAATTCAGAACAGAGTTTGAAGAAGGTATTGTTACCATCAGAAATCTTAATTCAGAACTTTCAGATGTTTTGTGCGTTTTTTACAAGGATTTACGTAAAATACAGGAAACAGTGCTTAGAAGAATACATCACTGGAAGCTAATGGATATATTCCTACAATTGATAAAAGACTGCTGAAATGAGATGCTTTAGCTATGATTAAGTTTAATAGACTTAATCAGCTTTATATTTCTCACTAAGAGTATTAAACATACATTCTCCTTTGGTGCATTTCATTTATAATCAGACATTGTCAAATTCCATCAATCTTTACCATGTATCAGGTTGAACAGACCAGTGTTCCCCCTAAATGTGGGTAACAGTCAAAGGTAAATGCCTTGAGTAGACTGAAGCAGCAGCAGCAATGGTCTAACCCTCAGGAAAATTAGCCTGACTGATATCTTCAGAAGATTCCAGTTTCCATTAGCTGAAAATCTGGTACATTGCATTTTATAGTACACATTTTATCAAAGAACTTTTAGGAAAACACTCAAGAATGTAAGAACCTAAAAGAAGGAAATATGCACAGGTACACTCCAGGTAAAACTGCCTACCTAAAATCATACCAACACAGCTTATTGCACATTTTGAACTCAGGTACAGTGGAATGATGGGTGCATGGTCTTGGTTTTACTTAAAAGACAAGTGGATTACATGTTAGAACAATACAGAAGACTGAGACCGTAAAAGAACCATGTCATAGTGAAACAAAGACAGAGAAAATTCAAGAATCCACAAACTCAAGGAGACAGTTTTCACTATATATCTTTATAATTCAGTCGCAGTTCCTCAGCAAGAGACTTTTTTGGTTCATTTTTAAAACTAAAAAAAAATTGTGGCAGCACACAAAAATGGTCTTACAAAAAATTAGTATCATCATAACACTGTTATTGATTTTCCAGAATCAAAATACATGCTACGATTCAAGAAATTCTGGACCTGTATCAGAATTACATTGCAAGAATAGTTTTAATGGCTTAGATGATACACATTCATGAGAATTAACTGTTAAACAAGACTGCAAAGATTTCTTCTGCTCATTACTCAAGAGGAGAGAGGTCAGTATTTGCCTGGGGTTATGCTGCTGTTTGGTCTTGAATACTGTGATATTCTCCCACTGCTTCTAACAAAAAAAAGAACAAGTAAGATTTGCTTTGTGAATTGAAACAGACCCAGCTGCAACTTTGTAAAATGACATTTTGCTCTGCACATTACGAGAATTTTGATTTTGCTTTGCAAAAATGACAGAAGTTGTGAAAGCATGACCACAAGTCTCACAAAATTAGCATTGGTTTACCATAGGAGCTAAACTGGGCAATGTCTCTGTGCCCCAAGCATCAAATCCTGTAACCTTTCTTTTTCTGTGAGAGGCTTCAGGGAATAATTGTCTTCAGACTCCTTACTGCAATTTATCACACAATTAATCAAGGGAGGTGGAGGACTTGCTGTTGACTTTTCTTCTATCAATATTGCCCTTCTGTGTTTAGGCTGGACCAATAAGGCAAGAAAGCTGATGGGATCACACTGCACATGATCTAATGGCTGTCAAATGAAAGAAGACAGTTGCATCTGTATGCCCACAAAACCTAAACTCTAAGACTAAAATAAAAGATATCAAAGACACAGAGTTGGGACAGCTTAAAGGAGGAAAAAAAAAGAAATCAAAGTGGTAGCGAATGACTTCAACTTGGTCACAAGATACTTCAGAGCACAGAAACAAGAAAACCTCAAAAACAAAACCAAAAAAACCTGTTCATCATTTTAAGTAATGTGCATCCCCATGTCTTCACTTCTAGCAGAACTACATAAAAACTATTCAGAAGTTCATGTTGGAAGATATTCAGAAATTGCTTCAAAAAGTAGAAGTATTTGTGTTGTGGAATAATAATAATAATAATTGCATGTATTTCGAAGCTGGCACCCATATATATGTATATACATAACTTTCCTTTATGCTAGATCCAGCATTTTGCAAACCAATAGAAGGATAGTCCTAAACCCCACACAATAACCAGGAACACCTCACTGCATGTATCTCTGGTTTTGCATGCCTGTCCTTCTATTGATATCAGAATATTGCCTTGAAAGAATTTCCCTTTCTTCGGTAAAAATTTAAGTAGTCCACATGGGTCTTAGTGTTTGTAAGCAAACTGTGAGATGGCAATATAAGATGTATAAAATATTCATTCTGTCAGAGTTATTTCTTCTACATCTCCAGCCTTAATGCTAAACCTAATATCTGAGTCATACAGGGCTTGTACAAGTGACATAGTGCAAACAGTAAACTGTATTGATAAATACAAAGATATCTGGGCTGTTTTCATTAATTCCAGTTGATAGGCATTAATTGCTTTTCAAACGCATCATATTTAAAAGCATTTAAGAGCATGATGACAAATAAAGAGTATTACCTATGGTGGGGAGAAAAAAAAAAACCACAAAAAAAGGCATTTCAATTGGTAAGAAGAAATAATGGAGTATTTCTTCAATTTGCACAACTTGCAGAATCAATTCCTGTCAGTCTGACTCTTCCCTCAGCTAAATGTAAAGGGGTTTGTATTACTATAATGCTCTACAGATAAGAAATAAAAATTCAAAGTGCATTTCAGAGAGACTTTACAGGCTCCTAAAACACTATCCTACATCAACCAATTTCACGAATGGTAATTTGCCTTCACATTCTCTGTTGGCCTTTCTTCATGCAGTCTTACAGCAGCTTGCCAGGTTCACCATAAACAGATAAACAAACATTGAATCCAAAGTACTTTCCTCTTGTGGAGTGAGACTGAACTCAGAGAGCAGACATCTGACCTATTTTTTGTGAAGCTGTGTTGCCGAGCCCTTTAAAAATATGCTCTCTTGCATCCCCATTCCTTTGAAAGAAATTGCACTTCAAGTATACATTCAAAAAAAATCCAGGGTTTTTTGTCAATGAACCAAACTAAATGCACCACCAGTGCATTTCCAAAGCTTTACATTATGCCATGCCATGTACACTGGCTGCATTCACAACACTCTGTGCTTCACATTTAATTAGCAGGAAATCTAAGAAAGATCACCCAGAACCCATTAACTTTAAATGGCTTGCAGGGGTAATTAGAAAGTGTGTGGCAGTTCCCTTTTTAATATTTTAAAATAACATTTTAATCCATTTCTGCAAAGGAACAATGAAAGAACCAATGAATGGAAAAACCTTTTGGTAACATTTAAAAAATTGCAAGAAATTTCCTAGTCAGAAGATTAAAATGCTTCATTCCCTCTAAGGTTTACTGCAATTATATTTGTTCACAGCAGCTAAGAAGTAAAAAAATTACTTTTCATTGTCATTTTACGTTAGGTCCTGGTGATCTGCAAACTACCATCAGGCTATATCTTTATGTTGAATTTTATATTAGCATGTCACAGATGTGCTTTAGCATATCAATGCCAATTCCAGCTCTCAGAATTGAAAGGAAAACATCCACAATTATTCCAGGAAAAGTTGTCTTCTAACTCAGATACCCACCAGCCCTAGTATGAAAGAAGTAAATGATTAAACTTCTACACTGAGTTAACTAATGCCATGATACTCATCATCAAGAACCAGAGGCTTTTTTTGCTGATGTTCTTAAATAACAGCAGTGTCAGTATGCTTGTTTACTGAAAAATTTATCTGCATTTGAACTCTCTGACATCTGCAACATCCTACCTCAAAGTGACTGCAAAGCTGATGCTTTGAGGTGTGTGATATTAAAAATTATGTCTCTTCCATGGGTGGAATTATGTCTCTTCCAGCTTGTGTGGACTAAAGAGGGTGAAGGCACTTCTTTTATGTCCTTCCTTTCTCCATTTCTCCTCCCATTCCTCACAAAGCAGAGAGGAGAATTTACTTGAAGAAGGAACTAGGTACTCAGGGAGTGTAACAGGCTCCATCCTGTTACTTCTGACCCTGAGTCATAGTTTCATGAACTGGTTGCTGGTACTTTTTCTGCTTCTGGAAAGTCATTATTTTGAAATGTGCTTTGGTCAGACACTTTTCCTTCCATGACGAGTCTGCCTGATCCATACAAGAGCAGCTGGTCACCAATTCTGTTCAGGACAGAAATGTGGCAGGGTTCATAAAACAGCGCACCAGATGGTTTTCCTCCTTTCATCTCTTCTTCCCTTTAGAGGTGTGAGCAATAGGTAAGATTTCAGTCTTATAGTTCAAGTTGCAGTAATAGATCAAGAGATTGGTTATTAGACATCATGGAGTTGCACACCCATCTCCGTGTTTCTATAACTGTTTCAGGATGCCAGGCTTGGACCACGGCAGAATTTATTAAATCGCCCCTGGCATTCTTCCCAGAGACATTTTTTGTGTGTGTTACTACATAGATGAAAAAACCCTCCACATTCTTTTACACTGTCCCCGATCTATCGTGCATAAAGGTCACTTTAAAACATTCACACCTCCAATATATACACATCCAGAAAGGTTAGTAGCAACCAAGGCTTTAAGTGAGGACAATGATTGCCAGAAGAACTGACTGTTGATATAAGCATGAACTCAACTGCCTTCAATTACATAACTACATTCAGCTGATGGACTTAAGGAATCCAATTCTTTTTTTTTGTTGCTTACTATAAATGCATATATCCACTCAATCAACACTAAATTCTTTCCAACAAATGACTGAGATTTATTAAGCCTGAAACTCACGTCTACCATGACCTCAGATATGTATTTCCTTGGAAAACCAACATTCTGTACTGAGAACTTTGAAAGCATGTACTTCAGCAATATTTAACAGACATTGATTTACCCAACCAACATATTCTTTTAGCTTACAGAATACTGGTAATGGCTCACAAAACCACCTGTCCTTACTTATATCACTTTATAAATTTTATCCACGTCTGTATAACAAAATTTAGGAAATCCTCAACAGTATTTTATGAAATGAGATGAAATTATGTAAACAATTGCTCCCCTCCAAAATATTTTACTTGAAATGCCCTAGTGAGATGACATCATAAGACTGTCACCTGATTTTCATCTTTACAGTCCAAGGAGGAATATTGGCCATTACATGCCATTAGCTATGCTCCAATACACGCAGACACACACATCACTCATTTATCAGAAAAACCAACTAACATTCTCAAATTTTCCTTCAGTATCACTTTTTGCTACTCAAATAAGACATACTGTTACTAAGTCGGAGAAATAGGGAGTGCTGGATGATTTGTGAAACATATGTGCATCTCCCACTGCGTATCCAAGCAGCCACGTGTTTTCAAATATACTGAAACTGCTTTTAGAGATTTAGCAACTTTATTCTCCCATTAAATGGATGATGTGAATAAACAACAGGTAAGAAGATTTATCTCTTTCAATTTAGAGTGAAAAATGGGAGGGGGATTCTGAATGATCCAGTGGTGGAAGGATCTTATTTCGTTCTCACCCATCTACATTTCTGTGACGTCTTTGGATCACCACATGAAAGGAGCTATACAACTGCAGAACATTATCAATACCATTTTCTACTTTCGATTAAAACAAAAGCCATATTAATTACAAAGAATAAACATAAAGCAACAAAAAGTGTTCATAAAGGGAGACTTCAGCATTACATAATTGATAAATTTTTCTTTTCCTTAAAAAACATGATGAAAAGATTGAAAAATCATGAAAAAGATTGCCCATTTTAGCAACACGTGAAGTGCTGCAGTTACAGAAATAAACCTGCAAGTAGTTTTTTAGAACTTCCTGAATTTACATTCTGGAAAACACAGGCTTTCTCAGTTTTTATGAATGCTGTATTTACAGAATGACAGAATCAATTAGGCTGGAAAAGACCTCTAAGATCATTGAATCCAACCTGTGACTGATGACCACCGTGTCAACTAGACTATGACACCACATCCAGTCTTTCCTTAAACACCTCGAGGGATGGTGATTCCGCCACCCTCCTGGGCAGCCCACTCCGATGCCTAATCACCCTTTCTGTAAAGAAATTCTTCCTAATGTCCAACCTAAACATCCCCTGGCACATCTTGAGTCTGTGTCCCCTTGTCCTGTCACTGGTTGCCTGGGAGAAGAGACCAACCCTCGCCTGGCTACAACCTCCTGTTAGGGAGTTGTAGAGAGCAGTAATGTCACCCCTGAGTCTCCTCCAGGCCAAACAACCCCAGCTCCCTCAGCCTTTCCTCACAGGACATGCACTCCAGACCCTTTAGGAGCTTTGGTGCACTTCTCTGGACCTGCTCCAGCACCTCGATGTCCTTCGTGAATTGAGGGGCCCAGAACTGGACACAGCACTCGAGGTGTGGCCTCACCAGTGCCAAGTACAGGGGCAGAATCACTCTCCTCATCCTGGTGACCACACTATCCCCAATAAAGGCCAGGATTCCACTGGTCTTCCTGACCACCTTTGTTGTCCTGCGTGTGCCATGTGATCACACTCAAGATGATCTGCTCTGTCTATTTAGCTACCAAATAGACATAAAGAATTTCAGGGGTTTAAAGCTTAAAGGAGAGGCAAGCAGTATGTTGGGCAATAAAGCCAATGCCACCTTTCTGGAACTAATTCAGGGAAAAGGTTTTTCTGTCATCCAGACTACCCAGAAGTTGCTCTTGTCTGCTTTGCACTACAGATGACAGCATAATGGCATTCACAGGACTGTTGTTTAGAAGTACAGTATAGTTCCAAACAACATTTTTAGTAAAATTAATTCACACTTTTGCCTGAATGAGCCATGGGAACCATATGTATTTTTGTTACAGCCAGCCTCCACTTTCAGTGAGTCATTCACAAGGGGAAAAAAAAGCCACTCTCACTATAACAGCTGACTACTTTTTGGATGTGCTGGGATGACCCCAGCTACCCCACTGCCGATGAGTAATTGAAATTCTGCCTGCACCACTCACTCAGCAAGACCTTTCAAATGGAAAGGAAAAGTTGGTGAGAAAAGGACACAGTGATACTACACTGCTGAAGACTCTCAGTATGGAAGTATCCTCACAGCAAGGTCTGAATGGCAGATTTTAGCTGTCCAGGTGCAGAAGAATTTAATGCAGCATGAACTTGTATCATTGCTTGTCCAGAGAATCCCTAGAGGAAGATTATGCACCATAGCTGTCCCCTCCCTTTCAAATACAACAAGAGGGAAGGAGACAATAGAGAAAACTTTTTGGGGAGAATCTTCTTCCACTACTGTGGACCTTGCTGGATCAAGCCACTGTAAGTCTCTATGTCCCTGAAATGACAAAGATGAAACAGCCCTTTGCATGTAAACTATGCCATGCTTTTCCTGTGGTAAAAATGACACAAGTGGGAGCTGGACTGGCTAGCAGTTGCTATAAAACAGGAAAATATACTGGATTCAACCTTTAACATTTGCAATTTTATAATGAACTTCTGCTAAATGTCAGACTCTTCTGGGGAAAGAAGCACCATAATGAGAAACTTTGGCAATATCGTCAATACAAATCTGTGGAGGCTGCTCCCAAAGTCACAATAAGTCTGTGTGAATACAACTCCACGGAGGGCACATTATCCCATCATCGTGACAAAAAATGGAACACCAGAGCAGGGCTGTGGAGTCTGTGTACAATGTCACAATGGAGCATGTCTGAATGAGTCATACTGCCACTGCTTCAGCAAAAATGCTTTTTTGTTAAGCATTTTATATGGTTTAGATACATGTATATTTTACACACGTTTAAAAGGGGTATACTTCAATAAATTTTGGTCCAGTAACCTAGATGAATCATTACCTGCAGCTGGAATGCATTAACTCTGCTCCTGTGTGTTTCCTCCAGTTTAACTTCATTTGGTTGAGACAATCCAGTTCCTGAATACTGAAACCACTGCACAACATTAACCAAAGCACTGGAAGCAGGAAAAATCATGCTATTCAGTCCAAAAGCACACTTTTGATCTGAACTGAAAACCTAATTGAGAGAACTTTACAGGGGAAGGTCCATTTTATAAGCCGTCAGGAATTTTACACAAATGGAAGTACATAAATGAAGGCTGTATAGGTGAAGCCAAGGAGGGGGCTTTGACAGGGGGATCATTTTGGAGAGGAGAGAGAGAGAAGAGCAGTTAGATCACAGCCTTGGAGACATAATCTGGTAGTTTTTCATCTTGTCCTAGCTCACAAATTATGATGTCGCAAACTCATCCTGTGCAAGTGGCAACTACTCTGTCTATTGGGCCTAAGATACATGACATTAATAAGACATTGCCAACACTGAAATCATTGACACTCCACTTACTGAAAGGTTTCTGGAAAGGACAAAAAGCTGTTCACTAGTGCACTGGCAAAGACAAGATAAACATAGCATACATCTTTTCTCATGGAAACTCTTCACAAGTTGCTTGCTATTTTCCAACCACAAAAGATTAGCACACAAGCTCTAATGGAAAAAGCAAATTCTAGGCAAGAAGAATGACGTTGGAACAAATTAAATCCTGTTGAATACAAAACCAAAAGAACTGCCATATCAGAACAAGAAAATAATCCATCCAGACTCCTATTCTGCTTCCAAAAAAGGCTAATGGCAGCTTTTGAGGGTAGCTTAGGTTCCCCATAAACTCAACTGCTCTGTGCTAGTCTGAGGAATACATTTTAACCTTACTGCAGCCTGACCATAAAGTCTAAATGTAGCAAGAGGACAGCTCTGTTTTTTATTTTATTTAACAGAAGTACCAATACCAGTTTTATTCTCCAAGGTAATCATGCTCCACAAACCTAAAGAGGTAGTGTAAGTCAATATTTGCAACAGACACCTCTGAAGAAGCAGAAACACTGCAGAAAGTGGGTTTGCCATTGAGGATTATTTTTCCTCTTCATCAGCCCCAAATCTGCTTGCCTGTCAAACTCTTAACACTTCTTTTTTTAGTTCCTTAATTTTCATTTAGGGTCATATTCATTGATTCCTGGGGAACAGCACTCACTTCTTGGAGTAATGGCAATATTGTAAGTACAATCCCTCATGTAAGTGATATCAAACATGAAACGTAATTACACACCCACAGAACACATGAAGTATTTCACAATGGTGTAAATTATTGTTAAAAATTAATGTAACTGTTAAATCCTTGAAAACAACAATTATGTTTCACGATAACTTTTTAAGATATTTTCTATCAAGCATAGCAGTTTTGAATTCCTTTTTTATTCACGAAAGAGAAGGTTTTGCTTACACTTTTTGTGCGTGCACGTACGTGACTGCAAGTGAATAAATAAACCTATTACACACACCTTGTCTGAAAAGAAACACAGTCCTTGGTCACACCAGCACGGCTTCATGAATGGAAAGTCCTGCTTGGCAACCTGATTTCCTTTCATGACAAGGTAACCCACCTAGCTGATCAAGGGAAGCCAGTTGATGGAATCTTTCTGGATTTCAGCAAAGCTCTCAGTACTGTCTCTCACAGGATCCTTCTGGATAAAATGTCCAGCATGCAGCTGGACAAGCATTTTGAGTGCTTCTCTTTTCTTTCAACCCTGAGTCGACAGACTTTTTCTGTCTGATTTCAGACAGTTTCAGATCTTTTTCTCTCCTATCTGCTCTAGTGTTCTCATCTCTTCCTCGACACTGCTTTTCTTCACATTGTGATTTCTTTCAGCACTTGAGCAAGATGGCCAACAATCCACCGGACTGGACATTGAATAAATTTAAGTGATCTCTGTAAACCAAAACAAACCATGTACAGCAAGGTATCTGCTAATCATTTTATATCCAAAAGAAGCATTCAGAATCAAGGATTAATCCTGTCCATTAACATTCTTATATTTTTCTAACCTTAAACCCGCATGACTTTAGATGTTGCACTGTTACTCCCTAAGTCTCTTCTCCCCTTCATTTTTTAACCTCCTCATATCTGAGCTTATAAAAGGCTTAGGCAACCACCTGAATGAATGTTATTCATAGAGACTGGATTGTAATTTGCAGCTTCCCTACAACATGCCAATCCCCAGCCTTCAGAGAAAGCAACACTTTGAAACAGTAAAAGCAACCTCCTCAGTGTCCACTGAAACCTAGTAGGAAACATAAGTTCTATTGTCACCCCAAATACATTGTATTTTGCCTGAATTAGAGTCCATAATTGTTGTGTGTACTAATTCTTTCTGCGTGTATTCTCTTGAGGGCCCACAGGCACTAGTCCAATATTGCCCACTTTTAATTGTGTCTAAAAATACATATTTGCTTACTTGGATGGCTTATACACTTATTTCCCTAAAATGTATAAAATGGCTGTGGTGCTGCAGTACAACACTGTGTGACTGTGCCCTGTCTTGGGGTGCATCCATCAAATTATGAAGGCACTGCAATGAGACAGAAACCAAGTTAAGTCACCCCAGGCATGGAAGTTTCAGGGAAAAGTGGTCTTGACAGAAGATGCATTTTAATAGGCAGTATTTAACAAACAAGACTGAATCTCATTTCGTGTTTTCAGAATTTAAAATATGTTTCTCTTAGGGATTTTTGGCTGTATATGTTCATTATGTTTTCTTAGCACCTGATCCAAACAGAAATGCACAGTTCCTTCTGCCAACAGATCTCTCAAACCCTAGGGAGATAAAGG
Organism: Chiroxiphia lanceolata; assembly: GCF_009829145.1. NCBI lineage: Eukaryota > Metazoa > Chordata > Aves > Passeriformes > Pipridae > Chiroxiphia > Chiroxiphia lanceolata. The sequence goes on from NC_045642.1 coordinate 6,868,575, forward strand.
AACTTTTATATCTCTTGACCATAATAGCTTTTACTTTACCTTTCAACCTGATGTGTTTATAGTATGAGGAGTAGAAAATGTGGACAGAAAAAAAAAAAAAAACAAAACTACAGTGCAGAAAGCTTCATAAGAACCAAAATTAACTTCTTCATAGCATTAATAAGTGCATCTAACCCAAATATTCTTACTCTACATTTCCAGTGAAAATAAGTTATAACTGTCCAAGTAAGTAAGTTGATGGGACATCCTGTGGAGGAGACAAAAACTTCAGACAAAAGGGCAATTACTGCTTATGCCAGACACATAGATCAGAGTAGGTATGTTTTAGCAACAGTTCCTAGTTTATAACCACTGGGTTAAGTGCCAAGCATGCAAATTACCTATTTACTGATTAACTCTGCTGCAATACTAAGGATGAGAAAATATTTTGCTAAAATTAGAATATATTGTACTTTGAGATCTTACATATATATGCAGTCGACTCAGTCACCATACCCATAGTACATCTCTACACCCTAACCAGTGACTGGTGCAAGAGTAAACCCTCCTATTTCTTTTCTTTTAAGATTATTTTAACTCTTGTAGCAAACTCCTGGTATCCTAAAATTCACACATGTGCCTCGATTAGCAGAAATGGACCAATCCAAAGCAGTCATACTGATTTATACCAGAGCAGGGTTTTGCTCTTGACAGCACTGTTTGATTTTTTTTAATGTTTTACTTATAATATGGCAGTTAACTTTAACTGTAGGCTTCATTAACTAATACTGTTTTAGGCATGAGGAGACAAAGGAGGCCAAGAAAGACAAAATATGCCTTGTTGTATATATAACATATATACTCTCAAGTCGTAAGCTAGATCAAATCAATTCTACCATTACAGTATCCAAGATTGCTGTAAAACTCTAATTGAGTAAGAGAAACAATTAATGGATTTCAATAGTGCAGGACAATACAGGACTTGCATCTCTATGTTATAATGACACTGGATTATTAAGTTATTAAATGTTAACAAAGACTTGAATTCTTTTAATTTTGTCAACTTTCAGGGTTCTACAGCCAGAAAATAGAATCTTAAATCAAAAGGACAAATGCTGATACAGCTGAAGTTTAACAGAATCATGCTCCAGATGAAAAATGCACTATTTTCAGGAAAGGAAAATTTTCCTTAGCATCTAAAATTCATCTCTGCACATGTTTCTATTGTGTTACGTGCTACAGTTTTAAGTAGGTGCTTCTTGGGCCTATTTTAATGACATATTTTTTATGGCAGACTTCTCTTCATTTAGGAAAGAAATTACAGTGATATCTAGCATCCTTCTACTGCAGTATAGAAGCACAACATACCCACACATGTCCAAAATATAGCATTATTTCCATCTTTCTTTCCTCCACTTACTGCAAAATCATCCTCTTCTCACAGAACAACTGACCACTGTGCTGAGGATGTGACGAAGTGGAACAATCCCCTATGATAATTTTCATGCAGAGCTCCCACATCCCATATCAGTGTTTACTCATTTACTGAGCTCTAACCATTGTTTGAAAAATTACCATTCCAACCATTCAGAGACAAGTCTGGAATGCTATGCTGGAAAGGGCTTTCATAGCCTTTTACAAGGGGAATACATTTGAGTAATATCTTTGGGGAATACTTAAGAAACAAGGGAAATTCTAACTAGATCATATTATAAATTTCTGAAATTAGAAATGTTTAGTCTTTTCCCAAAGGGCCTTGATAGATCCAATAATAGCTATTACTAGCACTTCAGATGCACACAGCTGGGGAGAGGAAGAAATTTATTTCCACAGCTTCACAAAAGATGCAATTCAGAATACCAAATAATTTCTGTTCATAGTCTTTCACAGCAATCCCTCCATTAAATCTTTCTTTGCTGGTGATGTTTTCTAGATCTCCAACTATTCTCAAGGCTTTGGAAAAGCGGTTCTGCATTGAAATTGGGTGACCACAACTGTGTTAGAATTTCTTGTATTAGAAGCAAAAAGAACTAAAACAGAAGAAAAAAACCTACAAAGGCAAAAAAATCCACCAGCTAAACTTCATGCTCAATACTTCATACTTCATAGGCATACTACTGTGACAGCTCTGCATCTAAAACAGTAATTGAAAAGCAAATATACAAAAGCTAAAATATCCTGAAATACATAATGAGAGAACTAGCAGAGTCAACAAGCCCATACAAAGCAGCCTAAAGTAAAGTCAGAAGTAATTACTGGCTACAAAAAGTCTCGTTGACAGCATTTAATGCTGGTCCCTGGAATTATGAGAAGTGTGCCTCTAGGGCAGAATGCATGTAATGCTTGAAAGTCAGGAGTGTGCTTCCAGTTGGCAGTTTTAATAGCACACTTTCACGCTGTACTTGTTTTTATATTGTTAGTAAGCAACTTGAGGAAATCACATTGCAGTCAATGTGCTTATGTAGGAATTTGTTCCTGTCCACATCGATTGGGAGAGCAGCAATATATTGGAGCTGGCCATGTAGTTCAGCTTAATGCTGATGAGAAAGAGGGCTTTCCTCATTCTAACTCTACCTTTGGAAGGAAATCAGGCACAAAAACCAAAACACTCTTGATCTGAATACAGCAGCCACTTAGATGTAGCCAAGATTTGGCAACAGCACCCGAGAAACAGCAATGTTAGAACATGGAACACAAAAGGAGACAATAAACTTGGGTTAATCAGTTTGAAAGAAGGGATTCTGTCATGATAGACAGAGTTTCTCCATGACTGCTGGATGACATGATGCAGCCTAGGACATGGTAGAAGAATGGTACTACTGGTACTTATCCTGAATCTTGTACCAAGAAACACAGAGATGTGACCCATTAGAACAGCACACTTTCTCATTAGCCTTTTCCCCTTCTAGATCTAATATAGGACTTGGACCATGTTGAGACAGTACTTACAATTATCATCACCCTTTTCTCATTACTCCTCTGTTTAACTTTTTGCACATAGGAAAGATACAAATTTTCTCTGTGAACAGCTCTGTAGAAAACACTTTTTGAACTGAAATCCTGTCACTAATTGTTCATAGATCCCAGATTAAAAGGTGCTTGCACATACAATTATACATCAAAGCAACCATTATTCGAAGATGTAGAGTCTGATAACACTATTAAACAAATAATTTTTAGGCAATAAATCCACTGGGATTTTGCATGTAGATATACTCAATTGGTTGACATTAAACATACTCAAATAGAAAGAGAGAGCAAAATATTGATACAGGATCACCCTCAGATTCTGACACATGTAAATACAGTCCTCCCTGATCTTCATTCAAAGGTAGTAACTCAGTTTAAACAGCAAGTCCATAGTACAGTACAGTTATTCCCCGGAGTTTTCAAACAGTGGCAGCAGCTCAATCTTTTTTAAAAAGGAAGAGCATGGGTAGGAGACACAAAGAGGTACGAGATCTCAGTTCAGAAACTTTCAGGATACTTCAATCACAAGCTGCCTGCTGCCTCCTAAATGTGCTACTTCAAGGAAAGATTTTTCTTAATATATCTTTCCTCTATGCAAGTAGGGTGCTCAGGTCTCAGAGACAGCAAACAGCAGTTGCCTGACTTAAAAGTGCAGTTTAGCCGAACTGCATTTCACAGATGTTTTTGTAGGCATTACTTTCAGATCACACAGTACCAGGTTAAAAATTCTACCTTCTTAAGAAATCTGACAATATTTTGTCACCTGAACGTGGACCGTGTTTTCAGGGCACAAAACAAGGGAAAGACAGTCATTTTATGTACATTCCTGGATCCTTCTAGCAGAGATGCCCTGTTCTGCACTTAGCAGGTATGCCAGCACAACTGAAATCTCCATCTTCTCACAACTAAGCGACACTGCCCTAGAGGCTTCACATGTTATATTCCACTTGACTAACAAATGCTGTCTTGTTTTTGAAGAAGCTGCCTGCAGCTCTGCAATTGCTTCTGGTTGCATTACATTCTAGGGAAGATCTCCCTCAGGAGTTTTTACTAACTGTTGGAGCCACAGGGTTAAAAACCCTACTCTCGGAGCCTGGGGAGAGGAAAAAAAGAAAAAAAAAGCCACAACAAAACAACAAAACCAACAATAAGAATCATACTTAAAAAGAACACATAGCTAGTACTGGTATTAAAAGTCTTTTAGTTTCTTCTTGTGCCTTTTTTCTCCTGAAGATCAAATGTATGTGTGTGCAAGCTTTTTCTGTCCTGCATATGTTGCAATCTAAAAAGAGGTTTACCCTTAGCAACTTTTTATTAGACCACTAAAATTTCTCAGTGGTGAGTCCATTTTCTTTAGCCCCTTTAATCCCTTCTTGCTCTCATCAACATACCCTTCGCCAAAAGTTTCTCTTACCAGAAACATGGACCCGTAGAACCAGGGGAACACAATTAGCTCATTTGGTTAGAGGTGATAACAGCAAGGTTACTGGTTTGATCCCCATATGGGTCATTCACTTCAGATGTTGGACTTGATGGTCAATGTGGGTCCCTTCCAACTCAAAGTATTCTATGATTCTAAATAGTATGTATGGCCTCCATTTTACTATCTACAGCCCCAGGTGTAAAAAAACTGAAGTAGACAAATAGATGGGAAAACTTGAAGAAACTCTGCTTTCCTGAACATCCCTTCCTCTGAAAGAACTTCCTTCCTCAAATATTTATTCTGCTAAAAGTATTTTTCTGATCTTCCTTTGAATGCATACTCCAGTTAGTCATAGTAATAAATATTATGTATTGATAAGAAAGAAGCATAACCGCTATTGTTTTTATATAAAATATTTCTATCCTTCTTATTTTCAGCTGAATATCAAAGTGTGTGGGGTTTACTTTTGATTTATGTGTCAAGTAAGGTGTAAACATTTTGTTAAATAAGTGCTATGGAAAAGAAGCAGAGCAACTCAAAATTCAATCTTAAAAGTGACTCAGCTGAATGATGAGCTAGATGCAATTTATTCCAGCAGAAAAATGCTGTGAGTTTGGGAAGAAAATTAGTTCAGCATTTGGAAGCTAGAGTGTAAAAGTATATGTGTTAAACACTGAAGTTAATTTCCATTATTGTTGTTATTAACATAATATTTTTATTGTTTTTTTTTTTAAATAGAAAATGCTGTACTTTACATATTCTCAGAGCATTCTTATTTTTAATTTTTTTAAATCTAATTTAGCACAAACAAAAATGTCAGGACTGATTTTTTTCCAGTAAACAGCGCAAAATTCTCTTGATATTACCTTATTTGCTTTTAAACAGCCCCAGGCTGGTAAAAACTGAGGAAGTCTGTTTCATAAATACTCTAATAAAAGGTTGAAGTGTAAGTAATTTCTATTCTTAGAACACATACATGCAACACCACCGATGGATTTAATGTGTTGTTGGCATCTATAGATTCATCTATCTTGAATCATGTCATAAGTGAATCCATCCAAAATGAAAATATATATTTTTATAATAACAACTTCCCTAATACTCTAATACTAACACCAGTCAGGCTTTGTAGCCCAAAGACTTCTGTGTCATACTGTTGACTTTAAATTGGTAAGTTGTCAGCATTAACACCTCCCTGAACAAAGTATACACAGACTTTATTTATTGCCTCTCATATGGTCAGGGAAATAAAATTAAAAGAATTCTTAAAAGGAAACACAAAAACCTGTAAAAGGTCTTTTTGTGTTTTGGGACATTGACTCAATGTGGCTTGTCACAACAACCACCTCTGTGCTTGCAGCTTGATGACCTCCAGGTCATTAAAATTGAAGAGGCCTATTTAGAAGGCTTCATCTCTTACCTCTGTGTGTTGTAACTGTGGACTCTTTCACAATATAGGTGTTTATTAAGGAGAAATGCATACCTGAGAGAGAAGATAATGAGCTGTACTACCACAGATCCACTTTTTATCCATTAATTATTCAGCGTATCCACAAGAAGACTAAACATTTAGACCTATTAGGTACCCACTACGTGTATGAAAGTATAACAGTACCTTGCCAGCTGCATACCTTAGTCTGGAAAATTATCCTCATTATAAAATATTTATTTCTCTGCATAGACATAAAGTCATACAAATTACAAAGCTTGCAAAATGAAATGAGTGGAGAGAACATCAAAATACCAAACACGATGCCACAGCACGAATAACAAAAACCTACATAAAAGTTGCCGACACACGGCACTGACGCTGGTTAAAAATATTTGTGCAGTAAGAGCTAAAATGCAATACTGAAGTTAAGTGCTTGGTTTCATAGTTTCCATGCAGACATTTTACACCTGTCATCTTGCTGCCTTGGTTGGCAAAGCCCTGCGGGACACTGCTGGGAAATGCAGCCTCGCTGGCAACAAAACCAGCGTGGCACGGCCGAGGGGAAACGAGAGCTAAGACATTGTTCTGATGGCAGTCTTGGGTTACAATCATGAGAAATAAAAACTATTCATGGGGACAACATCGGGGGTAAGCCAAGTAGGCTGATACAAATAAGTGCATTCTACAGTTACACAGCAAGTAAAGATTGGCTTTGTAAACACTGTAAGTGCATTTATGATTTACTAACTCCTTTGCATTAGTTAATTACTATTGCTATTTTCTGAAGTAAACAGCTTTTTTCCTAATGAATCATGATTCAAGCGAACTAAAATTAAGCTGACAAAATATCTATTTTTAGGCCTGCTGTTCTTGATTTGAATTACAAGTTGCATGTACCTTTTAAGCAGGTTTTACTTCTGAAGACAAAGTTCTCCCATGTACGTCCAGTAAATGTGCTGGAAATTATATACAATTTAAAAACTCTTCAAGTTTGGATACACATCAGTCAGTTTCCCAATTGCTGCATAATACAAAACCAAAGTGGACATCCTCACAGATTTTGAGGACTCTAAAAGCAAATGTGAACATCATTTAATCAAATTGTTGTGGGGCATGGAAACCAAAAATCATTTCTCCTTACCAGTTACAGTCCCTCGAAATGCACTCAGAACTTGAAGAACCACACTTATGTATCCTTATGAACCTGTTGTCTGGAAAAACTAAATCTGCAGTTTACACAGAGAGAATAATCTCTTAAGAAAGTTGCATGTTAGCTGCCTGCACCAAAGCTCCTGGGAGATTACACTGAACTATTTAAAAAAAAGGATAATTTATTTTAAGCACACACTGCAAAATAATCAGTGCTCCTGATCAAGTGGAGCACAGAAACACCTCTAAATCTGTATTTGCAAAAGCAAAGTTCTCAGAGCTCCTGAAGTATAGTGGTATGAAAAACAAAGGGGACCATTTCTTCCTAAAATGAAAAATGGGAACCACGGCCACGGGTTTGGCTTTCAAATAAAAAAGGGATACTTATGAAATAAATAAACACGGAATCGATGCTCGCCAGACTTTAAATCTCATTCTTTTTCAAATTTTTCTCCTCATAATGTCTTTTCTCTGGACAAAAAATGTGTCAATTCAGCTTGCACTTCATGGTATTTGCCAGAGAAAAAACAAGAGAGGAAAAGAAAGGGAAAAGTACATCAGTATCTCTCACGCACGTTTTTCACTTCTTTCCTAGGACACTGTAAATGTCTCTGGCAAACCCTGTGGACTCTAACTGGCAACAATGAATCCTTGTAAGGAATCCTGTGTGGTTTATAGCCTGTAACAGGAATCTCAAGTGTAGAAAAGGCATTTTTGTAGGTATAAAAAAAGGAGATAAATTATGGGATAACCTTCCATTTCAAGGTACTGTTCATATTCTGAGAATGTATCCCCTTTACAAGTCATGCAGTAGGGTTATTGCTGCTTTTGTGTATGTGCGTAGCAATTTGAAGCATTCATCAGTGTGCTTGATGCACTCTAATTGTAAAAAAACCCAGAACAAATCAAAATCGGGCCCTTCCCCAAGGAACTTACACATACAAGACAAAAGATTTTAAAAAACTACCAATAGAAGAAATTCAGAAAGGAGTTTCTCAGGGACTTAAGAAATGGATTTTATTTGTTGATATTGCTCATTAAAAAGAGACCCTGCGTTGAAGTTACCAAAAGAATGTGGTACATTCTGTTTCTTTAATACAGAATAAGAGAGGAAAGAAGATACTGGTGCATAATATTGTATGTGAGTGCATAAACCTATATCCTGCTAAAAAAAGAATGCTTGAGGGAAGCTATAAGCCCTACACTACAGATTGTGTAAAGTCACATGCCAGAGTTCCCTTTCTAGAAGTACAGAAATGAAAAGTAAAGAAAGGGGGGGAAAGCCACAAGAACTGAAGTCACTAGAGGCTTGCAACAGCCTTACATCTCCTACTTCAGGGTGTGATTATGAAAACTCCTCTGGGCAAAATGAATCCATGATCCTATTAAAGCCTTGGAAACTCTCTCTTGATTTGCTTGGTTCTACTAAGGGTATTGAGGGACCAGAGCACATCGGAGCATGAATACATTAAGGTAGGAAATGAACTACAGAAAGTTCTGTGAGGCAATTATCAATAATTAATGCTTTTTTCCGTTGATTTTTCAGACTCTCGTACCATATTACAGAGATGGAGACCAAAACAACATTGTCAATGAGCATGGCTTGATCATAGAGCATGTAAGGCAAAGGAAAATATACATTTATTCAATACTGTTAGTTCTGGTATTATCTTATTGCTGTGTTGGGTGTCATTAATTCTAGTACACTGCACAGTCACAAAGAACCTTGGGGTAGGAGCAGGTATTAAGTGCTTATAAACAGCTTAATCCACAAAAGTCAACATCAGGGCTTGAGTAAGAAAGAGAAAACTTTCTTACTCTAACCCACAAATCAGTATTAAAACCCCTTGCACTTTTTAATACAAGTTTTGGGGGAAGGAACTTCTCTGAGGAAGTATTAACTAATTACCGACAAAAGTATCAAAATTGGCTTGGGGCAAGCTATATTTTGCCAGTAGCATGACTTACAAGTAACAATTTGTAAATGAGATAAATATTCTGGATACTTATGTTTTTGTCAGTTACATAGTTATATTTGCAAACCTATTTCTATAGTGTGTTTCATAAGTCTGTTAGGTGTTTGGAAGATTATCCCTCAATAGGAGGTAATCCCATGTATCCACTGAGACAACTTAGGGCTCAAAAGGTAGATCTGGCCTGCAATTAGAAAATCAGATTATTCCTGATATGCAATAATTTACTACTTAGTTAACTCATCTATGATGTCCCCTGATAAAAATTCTAACATCAAAGAAAATGTATATGTGAAAAAAAGGCAAGAGGCTTTTGCAAGCCACAGTGCTTTGGTTTGGATCAAGATTTTAACCACCTTCGAGTTTGAAAGTGTTAACATAAAAGCTGTTATTCTTAGAAACTGCATGTCTGCCCATTGAAATGACAGTGACACTGGCACAGGGAACCCTTCATTGTTTGGTTTTGGCTTTGAGTTGGGGTTTTTTTTTGGTTTTAACAGAATTGCCTCTTTCTTCTTTCTTTGTAAGATGGCAAACTGCCCTGCTTTTACATGCAGGAAAAAAATCTGCCTTTGTAAGAGCTTATTCTCTCCTGCCAGCCCATCATATCTGCTCACCTCTATAATCAACGAACCAAAACAGGCAATGGATCTGAACTGACTGTATCAGCTTTTTTTTAATCAGCTTTACTGATCTGGAAAAAAAGCAAACACCATTTCAGCTTATGACAATATCAATTAGAGTTTTATGAATAACACCTGGAAGGGTTATTTTTTTAAAAAATATAGAGAACCACAGAATGAATTTACTTGGGCCTTAAAGCTAGATTCACTTATTTTGGTTTTAATCCAAATTTACTCCATTTTCATGCTGTTGTGCTGTCATCAGGCCCCTTGAAGACCAAAAAAAAGCTTGTCATGAGAGTCCACTAATATGAGCATTTTCTAACAGCTCTTATCAGCCAAATCATAAGGAAATAAGTCAGGCCCAAAAACGAGTTACCTAGAATTGAGCAATAGAGCGTGATTTCATGTACAGATTTCAGAGGCATATAGAATAAAAAGATACCACAAAAACCTCTTCAAATAGAGGAAATATGCTTTCACTACCCAAAAAATGTGGCATTATCAATTCAACAGGCATGCCATATAAATTTCTGCAAACGTAGCATTTTAGAGCATTTATTGGAATCATTGGTAAAAATCATGGGTAAATGAGGACCTACAACATTGCCTCTTGCTTGTTTGCCTCCTGCCTTCTTCCTCCACTGTTGGCAGTGTCAGCTGAAGCAGCAACAAGGCAATAATAATACATGCCTCTATTAAAGCAACCCATGCCCACATTCCTTAATATTTAAATGCAACCACCATTGCTTTTAATACAAAAACAGTCATAAACTGGAATTCAGTCATCTCTGCTTGTAAAGCACCAATACAGAGCGAACAAAACTCCAAATAGAATCATAGAATCAGTTGGGTTGGAAGGGACCTCTGAGATCATCAAGTCCAACCCTTGATCCAACACCGCTGCGGTTACTAGACCATGGCACTAAGTGCCACATCCAGCCTCTTTTTAAAAATCTCCAGAGACGAAGAATCCACCACTTCCCTGGGCAGCCCATTCCAATGTCTGACCACCCTCTCTGTAAAGAAATTCTTTCTAATGTCTAACCTAAACCTCCCCTGGCACAACTTGAGACCATACCCTCTTATCTTGCTGATAGTTGCCTGGGAAAAGAGACCAACCCCCACTGGGTACACCCTCCTGTCAGGGAGTTGTAGAGAGTGATGAGGTCTCCCCTGAGCCTCCTCTTCTCCAGGCTGAACAGCCCCAGCTCCCTCAGCCTCTCCTCACATGACTTGTGCTCCAGTCCCTTCACCAGCCTCATTGCCCTCCTCTGGACCTGCTCCAGCACCTCAACATCTTTTCTGAACTGAGGGGCCCAGAACTGGACACAGTACTCCAGGTGAGGCCCCACCAGTGCTGAGTACAGGGGAAGAATCACCTCCCTGGTCCTGCTGCCACACTGTTCCTGATACAGGCCAGGATGCCATTGGCCTTCTTGGCCACCTGGGCACACTGCTGGCTCATGTTCAGCCTCCTGTCAATCCAGACTCCCAGGTCCCTTTCTGCCTGGCTGCTCTCCAGCCACTCTGTCCCCAGCCCATGGTGCTGCAGGGGGTTGTTGTGGCCAAAGTGCAGGACCAGGCACTTGGCCTTGTTGAACCTCATCCCGTTGGAATCAGCTCAACTCTGCAGCCTGTCCAGGTCCCTCTGCAGAGCCCTCCTGCCTTCCAGCAGGTCGACACTCTCCCCCAGCTTAGTGTCATCTGCAAATTTGCTGATGATGGACTCAATCCCCTCATCTCAATGATGTTTTCAGGTGAACATAGAATATTAGAGCTGTCACTAATTTCCTGGGGATATAAGGGGATCAATACTCTGTCATATTACCGTGGGGAACTGATGAAAAATAAAGCTAACAAAAGAAGTCTGAGAAAAGACACGCATGTTCATGTCCCTCTTTAAGCTGTTCAACATGTCAAACATTTTAAATATCATTTTTTTTTCACATGTCACTAGCTCACCATCCCACATACACTCTTTTTGTACTCTATATCTGACATAAACCTTATCTCTTAATGATGCAGCCTATCCTAAGGAATTCACATAAGCTGGGAACTAGAAACCACTGAATATCCAGGCAATACAATCTCTAAGTTTTTCTTACTGGTAAGCACGAAGACTATATGCTTTTAAATCAGTCACAAGGGAAATAACACTATCTCATGGTATTACAGAACAAACTCAGTTGTGGGTTCCAGGCACACTGTGACCCAAAAAGGATTAATTAATTGCTTTAACACTTAGGTGTGATGAATCAGATGAACCAGAAACCACAGTTTCAATAGGAATTACAAAAGAATTATAAGAAAGCATCAAGTAAGGATTTCACTTTAAGTGTTAGCAAAGATTTTATATTCCACATGAATGAATATTCTGCTTAGGTAACAAAACCACCCAGCAAATCTGGATTAGCAATATTAACAATAAAAGGAAGAGTTAAACTGTATTGGATAAAGATTTACTTGAAATCAGAAGTGATAGTTGAAAACAATATATTTACAAGTCAAATGCTGACATAACAGTAGGCTGGGATTTGAAATCAAGAGGTTCTGTTCCCATCTCTGCCATTGATATTCAACCTTGAACAATTCTGTCTCAACCTTTAATGTGTTTATGTACTCGTGGACTTAAACTGCCTATGGTACAACACAGAGTGCTGCATGTTTGTTCAGCACGCACCCCTTGGCCCCCTTGTTTTACTAACACAAAAAAGAGCACCCATTGATAAACACCAAAATCACCAGAGATTTCAGAAGCCCTTGATCACATAAAGTAAGTAAAGTACTGTGTTCAAGTAATCCCTCATCTCAGTGGCTCTAGTTCTTGATTTGATTTACCTAAGTTTTATGTATAACTGTGCTTTTTGATAAGATTTAAAAAAAAAAACCAAACCAAAACAAAATAAAACCACATCAGCTCTGTGAAGAAGAAATTAAAATAGCCACAACCCCCCCCCCATTTTACAGGATTTTAAGGTCCTCAGAAGCATTTTGTATAAAAGTGTCGGAATGGAAGAACTTGTGCTAGTACTGAGTATCCCATGGTGAATTAGTTTATCTGGCAGCTGCTTACAAAAGTTAGAATTCTAAGGTATCCAGCTAGAAATAAACAACTGCACTGTAAAGAAATATGTCAGGGGATACAGGTGATAGGAGAAGTTTGAAAAAGCTAAACCTGTCATTCACACACAACAATATAGCAGTACTTGAAGACACCAAATCAAGATTGAGTCAGTAAGAAGGTCATAGAAATTGCTGAACAGAAAGTTACACATTTTGTGTGATGAGCTGATACTTGACAGGAAAAAAAAGAAAAAAACAAAACAAAACAACAAAAAACCCCAAATTTGAGTCTGGTACGCAATAAATTGGAAAAAAAAAAAAAAAAAAGGCCAGAAGTATGATACCAGTGCACATGGATAGGAAGAAAACCTGGCAGACAAAATGCAGAATGCTGCCAAAAAGTTGGAACAGAGCAGAGGTAAAGCAAAGCAATATTACAAGGAATTATAGGAATGTAAGTCAGTCAGCAGTTGCAGGTCTATGAAGACCAAGAAACATGTTGATAGTCTCATGACATAGATTGAAAAATATGACATTTGTCTTCTCAAGACAACATTCTTTGCTTCATTGTATGTTTAAGCAATGGAGTAAGGTATCTAGAAAGAAATTGGAACCTTTTGTCACTGCAGGCTTCTAAATAAAGAACAAAATGAATCAGGAAGCTGTAGTTAAATTACAAGATTTAAAGTATCGGCAGCAACATCCAAGGTGCAATTACACTCTTGCTTGCTATTTTGCTTCCTTCTTCATGTCTGGTCCTGGATCTGTGTGACAGATGGTGAAGAATTTTTCAGTGCAGCCCAGAAAGGTAGAGTTTTTAAACAATTTATCCTCAGAGGGTGACGTTTTCCTTCTCCCCAAAAATCATTCAAAAATGTAGAAAATTATTTATGTTGTGGGATGGGAAGCCAGTGCCTCAGTGTTGCACAATAAAGTCAAGGTAATGGAGGTTAGAAAAGGAAAAGAATACAGCTGGGAAACAGGATGTAGAATTTCCTATTCCACTGCAGCAAGAAAACTGGAGTTTGATTATGAGAGCTAAAGAAAGACTCATGCAGGATAGTAGGCAACTCATTATTACAGCTGTATTACAGAACCAGCTCCCACAAGGGAAAGGAATAAATCCAAGCCCTGATGGTTTAGTTGCTATTAGTACTTGAGTTCTCACAAACTCTCCTCCAGTATTCAGAGGTACATGTGCACAGAACCAAGCTTATGTACTTTTCCTGCCAAAAACATAGAGGAAATGTTTGGTTTTTCTTTGCAGGGAACTGGATTAAACACAATTGATTTGAAACATATACATTTTTGCTTTGGGGTATGTCAGTGGAAATGCAGTGAGACTGCAAGCCTGGACCTGGACTTAAAAGAGCACATGAGGCAAGAGAGGCAAGGATGAAAAACTGGAGTTACAACACGGAAAAAATAAAATAAGAAATCTAGCAGTTTTCATCTTCTGTATTAGTGTCTTTAAAAAGAAATGTACAGAATTGTCATAGGCCAAAGCAGACTGTAGTGATGCTAAGGAGGTCAGGAAGGGTTGTGAGAAGAGCAACACATGGAGAACATGTTCATGTGAACATAAGCGAGCAGAGCCAACAATGTCAAAGCTCAACTGAAAAAGACTGAAATGTCTGGATTATCTGGTTTTTCTTCCATCTGTGAACCCATCACCCTTCTAAAGAGCTGTTCAAAACCCAGAAACAAATGCTGAGGCAATCACCTGGGAGACAGGAACAGGGTTTTTCCTGCGGTCACACAATGGGACATCTAAGTGCACAAATAGCTGCAGAACAGCTTTCCACATGCCTCAAATCAAACCCTGACACTTTCATGTCATCACAGCAATTTTAAATTTCACAGAGAAACCAGTCCTAAAAACCACTATGCCAAGAAAAAGAAAGCAAGGCCATTTATCAAGTTATTTATTTTAATGACATCTGTGTGATTTTGACACAAGAAAAATCTAGCCATGCATCTTCCCCCTTCCTTTACATTTAAAGACAGTGCATCCAAATGTTTTCTCCGTTCTTCAGCTGTGCTAATTACCACACATCTACTTAGTTAAAGTTTTTATGCTCCCTTGTAAATATCTAATATACATCTGAGTCAATATGTGCCTCTGCTATGAAAGCCTCCAATGATTTCAGGTGCTTTTGTTAAGCATTCCACCAACACCTGCCTTCCCACTTTAAAACCAATCCTGTATCACACCAAGGACTATAAAAACAAGAAACCATTAGTTCCAGAAAATATGATTGTGTGTAAAAAATATTGCAAACATACAAGAAATGACAGCTACGGATCCATACAAGCCTGGGCTGAACTACTTTACCCATTAAAGCTAAAGCTTTACAACAGGGATTTTTTTGTTTATTAAATAAACAGGTTATTCTAATCTGCATTTCAAGAAAGTTCGTCACCTTTTTTTGACTGTTGACTAACCTCAGTCTTTTCTGTCATTTATTAGAACAGATTTTATTCAGGTTATTTTTATAATGTTTATGACAAAATGTAAGGCTCTCTTGCACGCTTATTTTGATGCTATTATTAAAGCATGTTATCTCTCCAGAGATCTTGGGCATGCAAATTACTCCTACAGGGGGTCACGCTTGAATTTTTGAATCAGGTGAAAATTGCAGAAGCCTCCTCAGCAATGTAACTGCAGCTTTTGCTTCCCCTTTTCCTCACACAACAGTGTTTTCAGCTTATCCAACAGACCTGCTGACATCACAGACACTGAGATGTCATGGAAGCCACTGCTGCCTTGAAGAGCTGCAGACCGCCTCTCGTTAAGCCTTACCTGCTCTCCACTGAAATGAAAAATAAGGAAGAAGTGGAAGGCAGATGAATAGGAAAAGGAAAGGAGTAATAAAAGTGCTACTGCCATAATTAATTCACATTTTTCAAGCAATCTCATCTCCAAGAGAATTCTAATAAAAGAGATGAGCATATTCCATCTTGAGGAAAAAAAAAGGGGGGGAAAAGGCTGTTTTCGCGCGCTGCCATTTTCCTCTTTTTTTAGATTAACATCATTCAAAGACCCTTACATTTTCAAAACAAGTAAGGTTAACCCTATGTGAAGCATCATTAACTCTTCTTGCATGCTTTGTGATTTTTCTTTTCCTCTACAACTGCAGACTATGCAGGTAATTTTAGTGCAGCTGCTGCCTCAGCTGCACTGTTATGACTGGTGGGAGAACCACGGGGAGAAATTAAGTGGTCCCTTTCAAGGATGGCTAAAAGTCACTGGGTTTAGGCCCCACTCTGTGGCAAACCTTAGGATTCTGCATGATTTTTATGATCTGGTTTTACGTCATGCACACAGTGGAGAATGAGAATGTCTAAAACAGAGTGCCACTCGTCCCTCTGTAATATTTCTATGCTGGCAGCTGCAAAAAGATCTTTTCCAGGATCACTGTCAGTAGCATGTCAGTAGGTGCATGGACAAAAGTTGTGGACATCAATCCAACAGGGCACAATAATAGCATTTTAGCACAGCATTTTTCTGTGTATTAGCTGCAGAAATAAAAAAATGTCCTCTACATCTATTAAAGTTTATCATTTTAGCAGAAGGTCTGTAGTCACCTTACAGTTTAGGTGGCTCTTGAATCCCTGCTTTGTTATGAAAACAGTCTTTTGAGACTTAAAAGGATACACACATCCATAAATCATATTCATCTATATTTATATCACCACATATTATTCACTCGCTTCTCGAACAAACCTTTTAAAAGAAACATTTATATAATTCTCAATATGACCTTCATGCCCATCTTTTCACAGCCTCCCTTCTTGGAAGTTAACATCAGCGTAGCCACGAAAATGCAAATATAGATAATTTTATTTACGTGACCTGAGTGCTACAACAAATTCTTCTTGGAAATGTTGTGCTGCAAATCTCTGTGTCATCTGTTGCAAATGCTGGAAGAGCACACAGTGACCCCGTCCCTCTGCTATCTTGTTCTTCTGCTACTTTCAACAAAAGATCATCTAAAAGCAGCCAAAGTTAATACGAAAAATAATATGAACGGAAAAAAAAAATCACATCAAATTGAAGTGTCTTATATAATAGCAAGTGTTCCATGTCTCAAGCAGTGGGTTGGAGTAAATTGAAACTCTGAACATTATCCTGGGGGTGGAAAGAGAAGGAGACATGGCTTATAAAGGCTGTACTTTTTATCCTGAGAAATTCGATGCAAGAAGGTCAATCTGGTTTACACATATTAAATGCTTAAAATATCACATAATCTTATATTCTGATTCTTCTGAATTGATAAACTTCAAGAAGTGCCAGAAGGCGGAGTATAGAAATTAAGATAAAATATTTTAATTCTGTCATCTTGTGTTCATCGAGAATGCTAATTTCACCTTTATTTCATTATTTATGGCCCAAACTGATAATTTCAGATCATTTTTTCTGTTCCTAAAATGTGGTCAATTAACACCTTTCTTAGTAAGAAGGCTTTGCTAAATACGTAAGAAGACAAAGGTATATCCTTGGTCACTTAATATTTTAAACAGTCAAACACTTCAGTTGGAAGGGTTTTTTTCGTGTTATCCCCCTTCAGAAAACTTGTTGGATTTTTCCCCTCACTACAGTTAATGGCAGGCAAATTCCTGGCACCAGAAGTATACACTGTGAACTCTTTATTTTTTTTTTCAGCTCCCAAAATATCCTCCGATGCTTTCAAGCACCAGATTAGACTAAAATGAAGCTGAACACCATCACAATGGTGGAAAAATATATGGAAATTAGCATATACAGGCTGTATTGTTTAGGCTAAAAATAAAAAACAATGTGTGAGTTCTTTCCACAATTATGTGAGATTTCCTGCATCTTTTTCATATACTCTCTAGCCTGTGAGTGGGGTTTTTTTGCCTACTAAGTATCCAATTAGTTCATATATATTCATAGACCAATCTGGTGACTGAAACAGATACAATGAATCTTTCTCTGCATAGTTTATTATTGGCTTAATCATAGAATCCTAGGACAGTTCAAGTTGGAGGGGACCTCTAGACTCCCACCTCCTGCTGAAATCAGGGTAAACTATGAGATCAGACCAGATTATCAAGGGCTGGATCCACTCAGGTCTTGAAAACCTCTAAGGACAGAGACTGCAAAGCCTAAAAGAACATGGCTAATCATGTTCATTGCATTTTCCTGACTGCTTGACCCCTAAATGAACAGAGAAAAATTTAAATGTCTCAGGTGGGAATATATAGATATATATGTGTATATATACATGCACACAGAGAGTGAAATATGCTTCCTTAAAGGCACTCACAATGCTTTTTGATCCCATTTTTGAGTTTTGGAAGTTTTTAGGGAGTAAATAAAGGGGCAAAGGAAAATGTGATGTCTCTATGAATTAATATTCATTGATACCTCACCAATTATCAAAAGGAAAGATTCCTGAGTGTCATTAGTGTTAGCCCTGAATCAGTGCAAGGGGAGAAAAGAATTTCTATTCCAATGTTGAGAAAAAATGTTTTGCTCACCTCAGAAGCTGTCTACATTTTATTTTTAAGAGCTAACTCAGTCTTCTTATACATGTGACATGGTTCAAGCTACACACTGGTAACATTAACCCCTGTTTTTCGACACTGTTGGATTCATCTTAGATTTTGTGTTGGAAATACAAGCAACTTCAAGTACAATGAGTGTAACATAAAATACTAAAACTGATAGCAGTTCTCAAGAGAAACATTCTAGTCAACTGAGAATGTTTTTAGGTCAGGTGTGTTTGTACTCAAAAAGGTACAGCAGCTTTAAGATGATTGCTTATGTAGATTTGTTCTCTAAAAAGTCCTTAACTCAGCTTCCACTATTCATTATTTCTTTTATTTCATGTACAGCTTTTACTTTTTTATCTCCAATCTCCAATAAAAGACATGAGTAACTATGTTTGGTTTCTTTTCTCTCTATTCCTCTCTCTCCAGGAGCACTCTCACAAACACAACCTGGCTAAAGAGACTTGGAAGGAAAAGGACCCCAAGTCTATATGATGTTGCTTTTTTCTGTTAGAGAAGAAACATTTCTTGCCTTTTTGAGCAAAATATGAGGTATTCAGTAACCATCCTTAGCTTCTATGACAGTCTCTTGTACAGATACTGTGCCATTATACATTTTAATAGTATTAGCTTTTCTAGTATTGCTATAATTCTGCAATTACATAATCATTTCTATTGCTTGCAAAGCAATGTGCACAGATTCCTAAGATATGAAGACTATTTCTTTTAATTAAATGAAAACTGACTCAATATCTGTCATGGATATTGCTATTTAGGACTACAGAACACAAAATTCAATTTGTATTTTTGTGGTCACTTATGGTTAATGTGCTAATGGTGTTCATTTGCATTACATTGCTATTACTATGAGAGGATACACAGAGGTCATTAATGTGAAAAATGACCATCTGTGTACTACTAAATCTTGCATGGGAGTATACTTGGATTTTAAGAGTAGCCAGTAATATTTTAGAAACATTCCATTGTCTCTCACAGCAAATTTATCTCCCATATTTATTCTAAGGGGCTTAACTAACAAATATAATTTATTTGATTGACAGTCCTCTCAGACTCCGAGAAACAACTACCACACCTCTTAAAAACACCTGCAAAACAGTTTGTCAAAGAGATGAAAACAGGTGAACTTATTAAGTCTTTGTGGTGATGAAGCACATCAAATTATACTCTTTCAGCAGTAACGACTACAAAAGCCTCCCCAAAGGAAAAACAAAAGCTACCTGGTTCCATAAAATTATATTATTTTAAGTTTCCAAGTAGGAAAGGCAGTAAGTTTCAAGCTTATATTCACATTTATATTAACACTACTTTCAAAAACACAGACTGGGAGAGAGTTTTTGCAAACCCTACTTCCACTCCATGGTACTTACACAGATACTTCCACAGTTTTTATGATATTTCTAACTCAGCACAATATAACACATACTTGAAGTGTTTCCTTTTCTCAAATATTCCGTGATATTTCCAGCTCACCTTCCCAGAGGAGATCTCATTATCTATTCTCAGAATAATTTAGGGAAAATTCTTACATAAGGACCAACTGCTTAAAAATATTTCACCTGCCTCGAAAATAAGCAATAATAGTTCTGAACAAAAGAACGTTTTTAAGAGCAACAATTTCCAAAAAATTTGCATGTGACATTATGATTTTCAAAATAAAGTAGGGTGGCATTAAAAACTATCATCTTTGAAAAGCAAAACTAATAATTCTGTGAGCAAAAAATTAGAGGGTAACACATTTCCAACTCATATAGACTCATATAAAAATTAATACAAAATTATCTCTGCCTTTTAGGAGCATGGAACTGACTTCTCACAACTTTAATTAGCAGAACCTGAGGTAAAACAGGCTCATTGGTTATTGAGGTTTGAGTACCTGACCAAAGTCAAGAACCCCTACTGGTACAGATAAAGCAATAATTTCAATAGTTAGAGGAAGCTTCAACGCTGTTTCAACCAGTGTAGAATCCCTTTCTCCAGCTTTCCATGTTTACTTTGAATGCCCAAGGCATTTAGCAGATTTATAGATACATGCTTTCCACAACAACTGCCTGTCAAGTTAAAAAACTTACTTTGAACTCAGGTCTGAATATTGTGCCATCTATCAACTCAAAATTGAATGTCATTATCTCCTACTACATTATTCTCATTTTAATTAGACTGATCATTACCTCAAAAACAAGGACCAACAGACAAGAACATACAAAATATGTTTGTATATTTTATATGTATCATTTGATAATTTTTAAGGAGGGATGACAGGGCCTTCCAAATCTTTCAAAAGGCTAGATTCCTTCCACTGGTACTGGCCCTGGAACACCAGCTGTTTTTCTAGGGACAGCAAAGCAGTAGAGCAGAATAACCTGCACAGTCTGACATCTGACCAGAAACACAGAGAATGATGCACATGTCACAGGATGCCTGGACTGTGCTTCCCAGTAAAAGGCAAGATATTCAGGAAAAAAAACTTGTAAAGGCAATCCAGTGACCAATGAAGACAGAGTTCTTGAGCACAGAACTCATTGGGCTGATAGTCACAGCAGGGAAACTGTTTGCTTCTATCCTGTCAAGGGATGCAGAATTGTGTTCCTTTTTCTGGGAATTAACTAAGCTCAATCATTTAATTTGTGTAAACCAACAGAATGCATATCTTCAAATTTGAACAAAAAGAAAAACATTATGGTCTCTACAGATGATAAGAGAAAGAAGACAGAAGAGTTGCTTGCATGTTCATCCATCACATTCCTTAGTCCATTACACATATTGATGTTTCAGTTACTAAAGCAAATACCATATGGTGTTGAACATCCCAATGCAAAGCTCAGTGAGGAATCCAGTTAATGACAGCTAACAGGAATAATCAGACAGAAGAGACAGCAAATATACATTCGTGTTCCTACATTTGGGGCCCGTAAATGACTGTACTGCATTGCAAATGAGATGCAAGTCTCTAAGGAAAAAGAAGTCAAACTGATATTTTAGCATTAAGCCAATTACATACATTACAGTTGTGAATAAGCAAAATAATCAAAATAAAATAGTGGTTCAGCTCTTCGCTGGAGAGAATTTCCAATTTCTGACCTAAGCATCCAACCCTAGTGTTCATTGTTAAACATGGATCTGATACAAAATAAGGAATAGCAATCACAACTCAGACCAGGAACAACTACACTCAATTCCTGTGCATAAAGCTATGGGAAAATATCAAGGGCCAAATTAATTGCTAATGATTTCATAATGACAGTCGCTGTTTCTGTAGTAGCAGAATACACCTACAATGTGCTCTGGAGTTTCAGATATGAATAGAAACTGGAGCTTAGTCCTCCAATAAGTAAACTGCTGCCACCTGTCCTGTAGGCTTACTTCTGCCTGTAAAAGCCTAGGAGGAGCTTTCATGCTTGCAGTTAAAGCCAGGTCTTTTACTAGGGATGTGTGAATAATAATTCCTACAGTTAATTGGCCAAACTGCAATATTAAAGAAAAACTCAACACACTCCAGAATTTTTTTTTTATATTTGTTGATAAAATTAAAAAGGAGGAGAAAATTTATTTTTAAGTATAGCACTCTCATTTAACACAAGCATAAAGTTATACTTAGGAGATTCTCATATTTTTCATTATCCTTTTTACCTCCTGAACAGTCATTTTCAGATGCCCCTCACCTTTTTCTCCCAGTTTCTGTCTCCCAGTTTATGTTCTCCACACTGAAGGGATTAACTTCTAAAACTGACAAAGCCAAACTCAAATATTCTCCTCCTAAATATTTTCTTCTTTAAGATCACACAAGACTGACATATTGCCTTCTGAAACTTTTGTAAACAGAAAGTAGCAGAAAGTAGCTCTATTAGCATCAGGGAAACAACCCTGCATGTTCATCATATCAGTCAATGGAGAATTTGGTTCACAATTATTAAAACCCTGTATTTGTCACAGCTATAGAAGTGAGAAAGCTTCTATACCCAAAAGGCATCCCTTTGCAATCTATATCTCTAAACATACAAATTAAACTAAGAATGAGAATACACCATAGTGACTGCAGGTGTGTCAAATGTGTAAAGCAATTCTTCAGAGGTACAATGCTGGAGCTTGTCATGGCAACTCTTCTCACTCCTTCCCACTGATTTCTGGCAAGCATTTTTAAGTTTTTGAAAGCATTTTTACTCCTCCCTTCCTAGCCCCTTTTACCCTTTCACACAATGTGAATGATATCAGCAAAAAAAGTGAAGAGCAAGAAAAAACACCAGTGTGCAGCCACTTCAGACAGAAGACTGAAGACACGTGTGGTCTGTACATGTTGTAGGGTTTATGCTGTCACAGGCACAACAGTCCAGCCACCAAGAAAAGCTTTTTTTTTTTTTTCCCCTGTACAAGACATTGTATGATGTTGAGCTATTAAAGTTTACTGAAAGGCTCTAGGCAAGAACCAGCTTAAAAGGCCTGGGAACCTGAGGGGTCTGAGAGTTTACAATCTCCATTACTCCTGCAGACAAATTTTATGCCAGTAGTCTCTCCTCAAACTTGCCTTCTAAAGACCTTGCTTGCTGCCCATGCACCTTTTTACCATCAGAGTAGAGTATGGAAGTGTTCTTATTAGTAACAGGAGGATTCTGAAGATGAGGCTCCCCAAGTACCTTTAGAAAAAGGATTTAGAAAAAAAAAAAGCTGTCTTCTCCGTCTGCACTGCAGTCACAATTTGTTCCACTCATAGTATTTGCTGTTCTCTCCATACTATGCCACATGTGCCATGAATATTCCAGAGTGCCTGACTGCTCAGTAGCTGAAGTTATACAAACTAAAACCCATTTAACTCAATGTCATCCTCAGAAATCTCTCCATGACGGACCACGATGCATTAAATACATGATGCAATCTGCTGACAGGATTTTAAGTCAGCTAATAGGATTTCTGCCCACAGCTTTGAAATACCTGTGGGTTTGCCTGCCAAGAACATTGTCTTAAACTTTTGACAAAGCATTGTGCCATTTCTCTGTGATCAAGCACAGGGGTAAGATGGAGGAGGAGCTTTTCACAGGATCAGAGCCTGTCTACTGGCTTTTATGTGAAGCCCACGAAATGGTTCCCTGCTCTAGCATGGGTGTGTGCCCATGGGGAATTCCTCTGGTCACAACCGGTTCTATGGAAAGGAAACCCATTTCAGTCTTAAAGGCATTTGTGAAGATGCATGATTTACATCCAATCTCCTTGTCCAGAAACAGTGTCATCTCAGAACATAATGTCCCTAGTTCAAGGTCCTTTGAATACAATGACTTCATACTAAATGGACCACATTTTTGCATGAAGAAAATATTTTTATGGCCTCACCTTTCAAGGAGAATCACTCAACATGCTAACGGTGTTCTGGGATATATTCTTTTGTGTTCTATTTTATTTCAATAAAAGTAAAATCATTCTGGCAAAGAGAAAAGTCCAATGACCTGTTTCTGGTAGTGGCCCCTATTCAGTGTGATTCCAGCAACTTTGGACTATATTTCCATGCAAACCCAAAGCCTATGCATACAGCTGAAGGAAGGCATCAGTATTCAATTAATTTCTGATTTAGGTCCTGTGAGTTGTTGCCAGGGTTGGAGCTGCTCCTTAGATCATGTGGCAAAGGTTCATGCACCAAAATCTTCAATTCTCAGACTCAAGTACTCCCAAACACTTAAGGACACAGGACATGCAGCCATCACTACCTGACTGCTGTAGAACCAAAAATGGGGAAATGTTCACAAGCTCTACCATCAAAATTTCTTCAAAGTAAACATCCTATCAACATGCTTCATCTCTACCACATGTTATCTTACTGTGCACGTGTAGTAAGAGTAACACAGCTGCTGCTTTTGAGAAGAGTCAGACCTTTCTTCTTGTTGCTCTTTTGGTTCTTGCACAGGAAACAGAAGCAAATTCTTAGATAAGCATTTCAGACCATACAGACATGGATGAAAATACATTCCCAGAGCACTGGTACAAGGTTGCTGCATGAAGAATAACTCCATAGGTACGTGGCTGCCATTCCTAATATCCTCATGGAGAAAACATTACAGAAATCTAAAGTCAACAAAGTGTTGAATAATTATAGTGAAGCTTATGTCTAAAATATAAGTTTTAATCTTCTGTACACTTTCACTAAATAAAAGACTATGTAAAGCACAATACTTTAATAACTTAAGGGGTTGGGGAATCTGCAATCTGCAGTTCCTTAGTAAATATGCAGCAATTGTAACCAGCAAATTGGGCAGAGATTAAGTTAGACAGCAGCCACTAGAACTGAATGAAACAAATACCAAGTGGATGAAAAAACCAGTGAAGATTTCACTGGTTTGTTAGTGCAGGTTTATCAGCATATTTGGTCAAAGTACACCTCCCATTGCCTAAGTGGCTGCTCTTCACAGCTGTTTACAGCTGTAAATTAACAGCATCACTCTTTCAATTAGAGGCAAGAGTGTGTTGGAGTTGTGGGGGAGACTACAAGAGGATCAGTAAATACTGTACACAAGCAACTCACTTATATATTTGCTGGGAGAAAACCTCACTCTACTGTTGGGAGTTTTATCTCTAGCAGTCACAGAGAAAAATTAGGACCTAGAACATTTGTATCATCATAAATTATAGCTTTGTTGTTTACCACACAAAAATGCTAAGGCTGGAAACGTTCAAGTGCTGCACACACGAGGAAAACAGAAAGACTGGGTAGGTACATTTATTTCTGTATCTATAGTTGAGAAAGGCAGAGCAACACAAAATGTGGAAAAAAAAGGGGGTGAACACGTTCACACAGAAAGAATTGTTCTCTCAGGGGCCAGTGCAGGACCTAAAAGCCATGTAAAATGGATGGAAATACTAATCTTTAGGGCTCCAACACATCTAAATAATGGATGAGCTTGGTGTCAATATTCTGCTCATTTTATTCAAAAGGCAGTGACTGGACTTGGAGCGACAACTAAAATATGTCATAGACAGAATGGGATATATAATAGAATGGGAACTGAAAGCTGCATTGCTATCAATCAGCTGCTGAAAGCAGTATTCATAACATTGGCCACAGCCTCCTTGTGCCAGACAGAAAACACAACTAGTAACAGAAGATGAGATTAATGCACTAGACTAGACACCTTGCAAGTGTCTACAAATGCAAAACTGTTGCATGTACATAAATAAGTTAGTTCACTTGGGATTTACCACCTGTTTCGTGTCTTTTCATTGACAGTAAATCTAGATGATGCCACTGTGTTTGGATAGTTAAAAGCTGTCTGCTGTATTGCCTCACATTTTCATGGACTATTAACAGAGCAAAGGACAGTCATCATAGTGTTCAACACAAATGTGCAGGAAAACTCTTCTGCAGATTCAGCACACTTGGAAAATTTGACATCTATATCATGTACAAGACAGATTCCCAGCTGCACTCACATCTCTCTTCTATGGTCACATCCAGCCACAGGAAATTCAAACCCAGTACCAGCAAAATAAAATTTGCAAGGTCTAAATCTATTTTAGTATAGACTTAACAATAATCAAATTTGCTTTAAAGCTTATTCCTCCATTGCTTGTCTGTATAACTTCTGAAATAATTTCACATAATCGTGAAAGATATAAAAGGAAATTTAAAAAAAAAGGAAAAAAGGTATACAAAGTCTTTTAGAGAGCAGTACTGTATAATACTCATATATATGAGTATTCATAAGCACTCTTGGTAGTGGAAATAATGCATCTAACAGGTCACTGATATCAGAGAGTAAACATACTGATATCAGAGAGTAAACATGGTATTTTATTGAAGATGATGCAAAAGAATAGAATTTATATGATACTGCAAAATTAATAAGTAGATGATAAAAATCTGTAAAAATATACTCTTTCAGACTTATATAGTCAATAAAAGCATTGCTGCTGATTCATCACATGCTGTGAGATAACTGAACTGGTTTCACTGAGTCTTTATTGGAACCCACTTGTGTTTTCTCAGGCTATTTATAAGAAAGACATGAGTTTTTGCAATTATACTTTGGTATCTGAATAAGACTAGTGGACTGGAACTCTACTCTTCTTCTGTATAGTCTGAGAAGCAAGAAAGGATGGAAGCTCTTTTCTTGATTATACCAGTCACTCAAGCTCTTTATCTAAACAAGAATGTAATTTGTTATGATGTCTTTTAAGGAAGATGTTATATTCATTTATGCAAACGAGGCCTGGTTTTATCAGAGGAGGAAAGACATAAGGGTCATGAAAAACCCCACAACCATGTCCTGATTTCTTAGTAAAAAACACCACTGAATCAAAAACATGTCAAAAGTTACAAGGCACAAGTTAACTTGCATTTACAAGTTACCTATCTTTGAGAAATAACAAATCCCCACCTGTTTTGCTTCAAGCACTGCAAATTGCTCTTTTAAGAAAGCAATGGCTGGGAGTATCTTAATGTATATCCTAAAAGAAAAACAGGCAAAAACCCCCGCATTTATCTGCATTTATATCTGTGTTCACATCTTACATATGTATCTACTGAGCACTTATGCCATTACTGATTTAATACTGCAATCACAGCCCAGTGTTAATAATTCAATGCCAACATTATATACAGTTTCCTGGTACAAATGAGCCCTGATTAAAGCCATTCACATTTAGATTTCCACCTGCTACTTGGGATTTCTATTCTTTAGTAACATTTTTCTTCAGGTACAATGCTGCATTGTAGTAGCAGATCTATAATCATCTCCCTTCACAGCAAGCAGTGGGAGAACCTCAAGCTCTTACACATTTCAGTAATCATTTAGTCATATAC
Source organism: Chiroxiphia lanceolata (assembly GCF_009829145.1). NCBI lineage: Eukaryota > Metazoa > Chordata > Aves > Passeriformes > Pipridae > Chiroxiphia > Chiroxiphia lanceolata. The sequence continues at coordinate 6,895,507 of NC_045642.1, forward strand.
ATTAATACCAAATCTACATGCCCACTTACCATTCTGTAGTAAAAATTTAAAACAACGAGCAGTAAGTTGGATAAAATTGCATCTTTGGGGAAAATAAGACAAATTAAAAAGTATATTCTTAGGGGAGGGCAAAGAGTTTCTTTTGAGAGTGTAAAGCTGTCACGACAGGTGACTCATGTTGGGCTGCATTAGTCATATCATGGCACATTATATAACCAGAGGCGATTGACACAACATAAAGTGACACATCACAACATGGCTTGTCAGCAGAGATATGTATAAAGCCAGGCTTTTTAAAGAAAACACAGGGAAGAAAGCATTGTGGGTTTCATAAACACCGCTTAGGATGACGAAAAAATGGTGTGAAACATTCTGTTGCGAGTTATATTTTTGCAAGAACACATTCTGCTTACCTTTATTACTACAGAGGATTTGAACCCAGTAGACAGCCCACACAGGAGCCCCATCTCCCATCAGCCTGCACTGGACTACACCATGGGATATCCCCCAGGCAGGTGTAAATCCAGTCAGGATTTACCACAGGTGCCCCTGGGTGAGGCAGAACCCTCCTGGCAGCTGAAGGGAATCTCTCCTCAAGCTGGCAGAGAAATGGGAGGGAACCAACCCCAACCAGGTGTTATTCCTGGTTTCCCAATTCTGTGAGCTGCATATCAGCGTTTTCATATGGGGCTGCAATTCAGTAGGTACAGACTTCAAAGGGATGCTGAAGTGAGTCCCTGTATCTGCACAAGCACCTCTGATGGGCTCTTGAAGGGAATGGCCACATTTCAGCTGTGTCAGGGGCTTTCCTCAGAGCCTCTGTTACAGTTCACTGGGCTAATCTGGGTACTTAATAACAAATGTACTGTGACAGCTCCCAAATTCCTGCTCTTAGGATGATGAACTTGAAATGGTTTATCATTACTACTATTTCTGGCATCATCTCTGAGTTTCAGAAACACATAATTAGAAGGCAGGCTGGTGGAGGCCAGATTGCATCATATGTTCACACTCACGAACATACGAAGAGGTTTTTTGGTTGTTTTTCATTAAAAATCTGGCTTCTTATATAGCTGCTACAGAGGATTATAGTTAAATGCTGAAGTGCAATGAAATAGGAAATAGTGTTGAAATGCAGCTATTCAAATCACGAATCAGAGCACACATACCCCTCCAGAGATTAAAAACAAGTCCAGTTACATTTTCCAAATCTGGAAAACCTCAAGCCAACGTATTAACACATCAAGACACTTCTGAAGGTACACCTGACATAAAAAGTGAAAGTGTCAAGCTTGGGAAAGTCATTTACTTGATCCTGACACGCACACAATCCCAGTGTCCAGTCACTGGCTCTGCAGAAATGTCAGGGATCAGTGTGGGACAGGACAGGGAAGTAGCATGTGATACATGATATTGAACCTCAGAGTATTCCTTCCATTTCCTACACAGCAATCCACTTACCTCTGTGGATACAAATGCTTAACCAAAATCCCAGTCCAGGTGAAGTTTGGAGAGAATCTGGAATGACCTGAAAGGTTGCAGAGGACACTGCTGTTTCCAGTGAGAGGTTGTAGTGCAACCACTTCAGAATACAGAGACCTCACTACAATCTGCCTGCCCAGGCAGAGGTTTATTTACTAACCATGGCACATCCTTCCTAGCAGAGGCACGCATTTGGAAGGGAGGAAATATTTAAGCTGTGGGATGCTACTTGGAACAGAGAATGTCACTTCCAATATGCTACACAGTGGCAGTCACTGAGGTAGATAAGATCAAGCTTCTGGTTTGCAGTGCCTGCCACAGATCCACCTGCAGCTGGTTTGGCATGCCCCAGCTCCTCCCTCCTTCCTTGGGACTTTATAAATCCAGCAGAACTTTTTTAATGGAAATAATAAATACATAGTGTGAAAAGACACTCTTGTGTGCCTTTGCAAGTAGTATGAAGTCTCTTCTATTTTTCCACTTATATCTAATATTAATTTTTAGAATTAAAAATTGTTACAGGAAAAGAATTGTAGAGCTTTACTCATTAAGCTCATCAGTTTTCTTGTTTCTTTTCCACAGAATATTCTGAGTTGGAAGGGATCCACAAGGATCATCGAGTTCAACTCTTAAGTGAATGGCCTTTTATGAAGCCTTTTTCCAAATCAAGATTACTACACACCATGTCTTGAAAATTCTCCAACAGCCAAACCACTGTGAGTGCTGTTCACTTTTGTCAAGATGAAATGAATTGCATGGTTAGAAATATCCTTTCTGTAAATCATTCCCTTAGAGCCCATTCCTCTGTTGTTCAGGGGGCTGCAACCCATTGTGTGTGTTCCTCATCCCTTCACCACGTAGCTGGCAAACACATGGGCACACCGAATATGTGTATTTGATCATCTGTACAACCCCACAGTGTGTATTGTACGCTTCATTTCCCATCATGCTTTTAAAGATGAACACTAACTTGAGCCAAAATAACCTGAAACAAAATTATGGCACCCTCACAGAAGGCTTCATCATTATTTACAACAATGAGAAAAGCCCTCGAGAGAAATAGCTTTCCTTTTCTTTGGGCTTTTTTTTCTATTTTTATTTTTGGTATTTGAACTGGTAATAGAGAAGAGGAAAAAAAGCTCTGGCAATGCGATCAGCCCAACCTAAGGGCAATGTCTTTTTACTCATCAGGCTATATTTAGAACTGCCACTTGCTAAAAACACTGTCACCTAAAATGAATTTACAGAAGAGGCTTTGCATTATATGCATGGCCTGAAGCACTTATACTGTAACATCACAGCAACCAAAATGAAAGCGGGATTGCACAGCCTAATATTAGATAATTTGTACCAGTTTCATACAAATTTTAGCATTTAGCATTAATGTGCTCTTTTGCTAAGGAGCTCCCTTTCCATTTTGTTCTTAAACAATGTGCCTGATCTTGCTCCAAGGAGTGTCGGTACTAAAACACTACAGTCTTTTGCAGTCAGAAGGATGGTAATTTCCAGATATAAACAAATCGAGAATTTCTACAATAAAACCAGTGCTCAGACATAGGAATACTGGGCTTATTCTTTAAGTTGTCTTTTAAGGGTTTTTTTGTACAGCAGAAAGTTCAAACTGAAAAAAAAAGAAAAGAAAAAAAGCATTTTTTACCTTCGTACATCACACGAACACAGAGCAGACTTCATCTGCAAGGGAGTGCAGCCTTCTCTCTCCTGTTCCACAGTCATCTCTTTTCCTCCTTGAATCCTGTGGATATCTTTCTGCACATCCAAAATTCACTCAGATACTAAGGAATGAAAATGCACTAGCCACAGGTAGCCCTAGGGTGGGTCCATTGCTAGCTAGAGTGAAAGGCAAAGATGACACATCCATAGGAACAGAATGAAGCAAAGCATGTGCCTCCAAATTTTAGGACATATGCTGCATGTTTGAGAGACTTCATGGCAACCCCACCCCCAGCATGCCCAAATATGAGAGTCTCACTGGCCAAACTAACTACAAGTTTCTACATTAAATATATCTCCCTTAATGTTATCCTGTTAGGTTCTTGGTGTTCACTGCAGATGATGCCTCTGAGGATATTTTCAGTGAACAAGGAAACAACTGGAAAATTTCAGAGAATGGAAAGAGGTGTTCAGGAAGTGAGTTAAGTTGTTCTATCCTGCTAAAGATAAATTCTCTGCACGCAAATAAGCTTACTGTGAATTAACATTTGGGATGGCAGCTTTAAAATCCAGGAGGACAAATATAATATAATAGTTCCAATGGTACTGATCTACTATCCCACATTAAGATGCCTCATGAGATGAAAAATGCACTCTCAGTGGAACTTTATGATACAAAAGTGAATTTTACTGCATGGCTCTGTCTAGGAGCCTCTCTATTAACAAGTGGATTAGCTGTATCCTTTAGTCATAAAATAAAATAAAAAATTGAAATAATTTTTGTCCAAATCCACAGTGTTGTCCCCATGTTTCAACACCCTGAGTGCTTGGACTGCATGACATGCATTTCAATTGCTGAAGGCCTTTGACAGGCCATAAAACAAAAATAGAAATGTCTGTAATGTATTTTAATTAGGAACAAAAAATATTTTACATGGATAGAGACATCCCTTGAAACACAAGCTCATGGAAACAGGGGAAATTACCTCCAAAAATCATAGCTTAAATTCAGAGTGTGGTTTCCGTTTCTTTCTCAAGGCAGGGGTAGCCACCTTACTAGGACAGAGGGTTTATGGATTTTCTTTGGGATGAAAGACAAGGACAAGGACAGAATAATTCAGTGTAGCCACATTTACTGTTTGCCAGTTGCATGTGGTGTTAGGCTTGAGAATCTAACCCTTGTTGAAAAGAAAACTTATGAACTACTGAGCTCATTGATAATTTGAAAGCATTGCATTTGTCCTGATCTTTGTGCCAACAACCTCTATGTCCTCATTTTCTGGAGGAACTGTTTATGAAATATTTCACTTCCAAACTGAAATAATTCACTTGAGATACTGCTCTTGAAGAAAAGATTATGTAGTCTGTAGCCCAGTTCTGCATGTTTTTGAAATCACATGGAACAAACTCAAGAGCTTCACTAGGCCTTAATCCTGTTCCTGACAAAATAATATTAGTGGCCAGTATATGGAATCATAACATTTCATCACGCTCTAAAACTTTTTTTAGTCACTACAGTGACTGTATAAATTTACTCTAACACATATATTACCTCCTATACAAGAAGTAGGGCAGACAACTGGAATAGCAAAGTTTGGAGCACATTAATGTAGAAATGGAAGGATTCCCAAACCTTAAGCTTTGCAATTGTGACTTGGACCATGGAAGAATTGTCCTGGGGATGAGAACTAGTCATTTATGCAAAAGACAGTAAATGCTTAATGGTAAAAGTTCTGTGTTCTACAGAAATATCCAAATGAGCAAACTTGACTGCCAAAAGCTGGGCAGTTGGAGAGGAAGACTCCCTTCAGTTTGTATGACTCTGCTTACAAAGCTCTGCCACTTCCAGTGCCCAGCCGAGCCCTTGGAGATCTATCTTAGATAATTCAGCATATTGAGTTCATTAAATAAATTAAAAGACATAAATTAAACCATAATACTGTCCCAAAATAACACTCCTATATCAGCCACATCAAGTATATTCCAGATTTCCTCCATATCCTCCCATACTTCAGAGCTCAGAATAATGGCCTTTCAGCAGTGAGTACATCACAGAGAAGGGCACAGGCAAAGACTCTTGTCACCACCTTTTATGTAACCCAAACAGGACTACTTACCTCTTGTTTACAATGAAAATTTCCAATACACAGATGAAGCAGGTGAGGATCAGTAAAAGCTCGATCTCCAGTACTTAGTACATCTCTACTGCTCACACATCCCCTTCCTCTTTCAGACAGACTAGCACACAGAGGGGTCAGCTCCCTGCTGGGTCCAGTATTTTCCATAGCACACGTCACTCCTGCACTGTGCCATGCTGCAGAAACCTGAAAACTAAATTTCTCAGGGATGTTGTGACCTTGTATGAGCTGCCACAACGAGGACTCTTCCCCTTTGCTTCAATGAAAAACCCCCTTATCCTGGATTGGAACAGCTACACCACGACTTTAGGGGGAAGTTACAAAGTAAGTCTTCAACTTGTTCCAGAAAACATTTTTTTCTTAGAGCAAACTAAATCAAGACATGAGGCTCTCCAAACCACCAGGGCTTTTTTTTTTCTTTTTTTCCCAGACTTTTGTATCTGGGTCATACAGTCATGTAACATCCTTGGCTGTGATCACAGCTATTGATTCCAGTGCTGAAAGTGACTGAATAAATGGTATATAATAACAGCAGTGCATAAAACAGCAGGAAGGGTAGACCAGGTCACTCTTTAATTGGTAAACACATGCTTGCTGAGAGTAACAGCAAGAACACTGCCCTAAAAAAATGAAGACTTTGTTAACCACAAAGAAGTTTACGTCCAAAAAAGTGATCTCCTGACTGAAAAGAAACTTATTGATAAATATTTTTCTTTTGCGTGCACAACCACACTCAAGAAATTGAGTCAAAATTAATTTCTAAAATTATTTAAGAAGTATTAAATCCCTGTGCATACTCTTTCTCTAAGGATTAAAGAAAATATCTCAAAACTAATTCAGTTGATTTCAAGGGAGTCAAACCAATGCTACAGAAGACTGCATGGCTTCTCAGCTCTTTTCAGAATATTGCTGGTCTGGATTTGATTTTTTAATTTTGCTCTTCAGAAAGGAAAGAAATTCTTAATTGTTCCATCATAAAAGAGATGCATGGCCAGTGTCATTAATGGTAGAAATGGTCCTGTTTCCAGTTCTCATGTGCTTTGTGCTGGTCTTCACCCAAGAGGTCTGTAAATCCTATGGTGCTTCACAAACTGATGTTTCTCTTTGATACACCTGAGATTTGATCTATTGGTTGCTCTGAGAATGAGGACCAAGGATCAAAAATGGGGTTTTAGGCTAAATAAGACCAAATAACTTGTGAGAAGGGCTTTATAGGCTCAGGGGCCTACATTACAAAGGCAGCTTTGTACTAGGTGCACTTGGCAGCTGGAATGCAACTTCCATGTATTGGATGATAGTAAAGGGGCTGAAAATAACTCATTTATAGATTACAGTGATCTATGATTTTGAGTAGAGTTACTAGTCATCAAGAAAGATTTAGGCTCACCATTTATACAACCACTTTCACTTCAGCTGTACTATACCACACAACTGTCATCAACCCTCAAACCAAATAACTTTGCTATTTACAAAGTCTTTTAGTTATGTGTAAAATATTGAAATAGAACTCGCTACTGTGGAATATAATGTTGATTCCTGAAGAGCTTCATTATCCAAAATACAATTTCTGTCCAAATTTTAGTACCAAGAGTTGTACAGAATAGGCTATGGTCAGAACCATACTGGTGTAGGGTGTATTTTTAATACATAATAAACTAATCACAAGTAAAAATTACAGCGTGACTTTAAAATGTAAGATCAGCAAATATAATTCCTTAAATTCCTCTAATTAAACTAACCTTCCTTACAGAAAAGTAGTGGAAAATGAAAGACAAGCAGCAGCTCAGGCACCTGTTAAAATTGGTTTGTTCAAGACAGTGCTCTCATATTTCTATTAATTATGCTGCATAAACACAAGCAGCACTGATTAGAGACGTTCTGCTGAACACAGTGTAACAATGGCACAATGGCATTTAAATGCTTTATTTTATCTTTATTACCTCAGGGTAATGAATTGTAATGTAAAGAGCTGATGAGTAATTAAACTCATCAACCGTGGATTCAGAGATATTTTTAGTGTCATATGATGGAAAATCCTCTCAAGAGCAGCAAGGATGTATTTTCTCAGCATATATTATATTCCTTAACAGGTCCCATGAGGGAGCACTTCGAACTGTTTCTAAATGCTGGAATTAGGAAAGAGCACTGTATTGATCTTCATTTTTTTATTTCTTCCCTGCACGGGATCGAGAACATTAAATAGAACTTCTTGGTGAGCTAGAGCCATTTTCTGCTTTCTGAGGACCAACTGGGATACAGTAGATCTTCTGCCCACAGATACCACATTCAAATCATCAGATGATGCTATTAAAATAGTCAAAGTCCATCCTAAAACTTTTTTTATTGCTCCAAAGTATTCCTTCTAATTTCCACCTTAAATTCATCCAAGACTAGTTTATACATCTTTGTTTATGTATCAGGCTTTAATGAAAGAGTAAATTTCATTCTTTGTTCTGAACTTCTCAAAGCAATCAGGGCAGTGCAATCACAGACCCTTTTGGCTTCCAAACTGCTGAAATAAAAAAAGTTCAAACTCTTTTAGATTTCACTTAGATGAGATGCTATGGTGACCCCAGATGGACTTTTCAGTACATCCCTCTACTCAGCTCACCTATCCAACAGCATTCCAAATAAATCTTCCTAGAGCTATTTACAACCACAATCATCTCAGATGGAAATACCTGTTCTTAGGCATTCTGGGATTTTTTTATTACTTTTTTTTTCTTTTAAGAAGATTGCTCAGGGTAACTCAACAAGCAATTAATACACTTCAGTCCTTTTTCAGCTGAAAAACTCAGAGCTTTCAAAGAAAAATCCTTATGATTAGTTCCCAAAAGCTTGCCTGTGCACCATCTGTTACACTTTGTCCCAGTTCTTCCAAGAGGATTTCCTGGAGCATCCAGACCTGATATTCCAGTCTTCCTTTGCAATGACAGTCCACACTGGAGCACTGCAGATACAGCTTGTTTAAGGGCCGTGAGACAAGTACTTATTACAAACCATAAACATAGGAAATAGAAACAGTGAGCTGTAAGCAGACAATAGGAAATGGTGCAAGGTAGAATGAAAGGATGGCTACAAAATGAGCTACAGTGATGTACCATAATGGCAAACAAAAATCAACAACAATAACCTGCCCCTTTGGCACTCTCACAGCATGAAGCAATGACAAAAAAAAATAATGTGGAAACCACTTCCTACTCTCTTAAACAGTAATGTCAATGAATGCCTGGTTCTACATCCTGACCCTCCTACTGAATGGGCATTGAGCCCAGCTGGAGCTTCACCAGTGAGCCAGGCTCATCCCTGCAGAGCAGCACTGGCACCCAGGAACTGAGGAACAGCCAGAGCTGCCACTCAGCCCTGCCCCTGCAAGCTGGGCACCCCTCACACCTGGGAGTCACTGCAGGGCATGTGGAGGAGGCTGAGCTTTTCTGAGTGACAAGCACAGAGCTCAGAGAGAGAGATCGAAGGGACAAGTCATCAGTCATATGGGAGCTGGCAGATCTTCTTGCTACTTCTTGAAAATCATGTACTTCCAGTTCTTTATCCAGCCTGATGCTGCCTTCATATTGCTTTGGGGACTTTTCCTTCTCTCAGTCATGTTCAGCCAAACGTCTGCCAGAAGAACTATCAGTGAGAGTTGATGCTCTTTGCTTTCTATACCTGCAATGAAGGATTAATTGTTTCAGACATTATCTACCTCAGGCTTGGAAATCCACCTAAAGTTCCAACCAGCCTACTAAGCATTCACTTCTTTCATATTACGTCTGTGCTCCAGATTGCACCTCAGAGCGAAAATATGATTGCTTGGTGATTCAGCAATTCCATTCTAATCTTTACACTTTGCAAGAAACCCCACTGTACTCCACCTTTTTGGTCTATTTCTTACAGCTCTGTAAGCATCCAGGGAAAAGCAACTTCTGTCTCGGTGGGGTACCCTTGAGGAGCTGGTGATATCTCCTGATTAGTGGGCAGGACTAATAAAAAGGACATCTCCCAGTACAAAGAGCTCAGTATTAGTGCTAAACAATTTTCAAACTGCAGTGTCACGTACATCCATCTTCTCTTCTAATATAAAATGTACCTTGCTGTATTTTTGTTACACCTTTGCCATTACTTCTACACTAATCTCTCACAGATGTTTAGCTATTGTCCTATTCCTAAAAATAGTCCATTTATCTTGCTTCTTTTTTGGGATGTAGGTTGAGGTTCTTTTTTGGTTTTTGAGGGGTTGGGTTTTTTTGTTTGTTTGTTTGGGGTTTGGGGGGATTTTTTATGGTGGGTTTATGTTGGGTTGGTTTGTTTTGAGGTTTTTTTGATGGTGTTTTATTCCAGTTCAGTTTAGAACTGAATAACAAAATAAAGCATACATCATGCCCCAGAAAATTACTAGAAATGTTCTATTTCTTGTTGATCCTGACCAACACAATCAGTTTGTGTTTTGAAATCACCTTACCTGGGAACAGGACCAATAGTTCATAGTGTAACAGATGAGTTCTTTACTGTGTGAGAATCTCACCATTTAAAGTCAGTGCATGATTATTCATTCCTGAGACATTTCTGTGATACTCTATTTAGAAAACTCTGACCAGTGAAATGGTATTTCCATCTGTAATAGCCTCACCGTGAAAGAAGATTAAAAGTGACCTTCCGAAGAGTGGGTCTTCCCTGATTAGAGCACTTTTCCCCTACAGAAAACACATATTTTTCAGTTCTTCAAGGAGACATTCTTCATATCATACCTTTGCATGAGATTGAAATAATACCATGCTCCGTTATATTGAGAAATTATTAATACTTAAAAAAAAAAGTATATTTTAGTGCAATTACCAAGAAATATATTGTGATTCTTCCCCTGCTATGTGTAAGAAAAATGTGCTAAAAATGCCCATGGGTCACTGCATACAGGAGATGAAGCATGAGAATGGGGGCTGTGTTCCTCTGCATTCTAGTCCTAGCTTTGACAATCATCATCTTGCTTCAGGCAAATCACTTGGAACTCTTTGGATGCAGCTTCTCTATCTACAAAATAACAAAAAATATTTTACTGTCTAAAGCTTTCACCATAAATTAGAAGGTAAGAGAACTATTATGTCTGAATTAAAAGGAGATGAAAACAAATTTTAACCGCAGATTCTGAGCCAAACTTAGTCCAGTGGTAACCAAATGCAATCCAGATGGAAATCACTGGGATTTCATTAAAAGCCTCACAGAGGCTTTTTTGACTGCATAAATTGACAGAGCAACACCAGGCCCAAAGTGCTCAGCTAATTAAGCAGGTTTGTAGGGAAATAAGATTATAAATTGATGTGCTGGGTTACAGACTTACAGCCGAAATGAACGTGTGTTTGTGTGTGAGCGTGAGATAAGAGTTTAACCTTCCTGGAGTGTCACCACAACAGCTCTGCCTTCCCATTCTGTCACCCAGCTTTTCCCTTCTCTGCAATTTCCCCAGTTTCTCACACGTTTCCAGACTTCTAATACCCCCTTTCAAAAGGCAGTGCTATGCATTCATGACTCATGGAAAATATGGAGTCTGGTAAGACACTCACTGCACTTCAGAGGAGGGACTAAACAGCACACTAACATAGAAGTACTTGCAGATCGTGTAAGTCTGGGCTTACATATCCACAGTGCCACTGATTTTTGCTCCATTTTATTTTAGAGAGCTTCCTTCATTCCAGCTAGCATAGAAATAGATCTATTTACCTACTTTGGTTTTTTAAAAGGTCACCGTTCCCTAGGATACAATTCTGAAGTTCTATTTTATTACAAAAGCTCTAAAATGGAAAAGTGGAAGCACTGTGCTTCTGCCCAAGTTTTATAGCTACCTATTTTTTACTTAAAAAAGTACCTGGATGACAAAAAAATCTAGGAATTCATGTATAAATTTTATTTTTTATATAATATAAATTACATTTGCAGTAAAGGGTAATAAAATCAAGAGGAAACGCTACATGGACTAGATTTCCCTAAAGAATCATAATACCTGAAATTCAGACTTTATCTCTTCTGCCACAGCTTAAGTTGGAAAAAAAAAAAAAAATCTGAACAAGCTATTACATAAATCCAAGAGATAACTGCATGATAAAAATCTCTAACTGCAACCCACAACTATCCAAACCGCTATGAAAAACATATGTTTGACATAAAAATAACTGGCATTATGTTACTGTGCAATGAAACCTCAGTATAAGTCAGAGTTAATTATACATTCGGGAAAAAAAGGGAATAATTTAACCCACATCTCGGATAAACTCGAACAAAGCGAAAAACATCCATCACCCCACTGTATCCCTGCAGGATATTTCTACACAACCTCAAAAGGAATAAGCAACAAAAGGCCTTATTCTTTACTAATTGAAGGATACATCCAAACTCTAATTAAAAATGTTCTGAACTGAGGTGATTGCTCAAAGGTGAGATGCTTTGCTGGAATGCTTTAAGCCCCAGCTAAGCTGCCACTTTAAGTCTGGATCTGAGTTTCAGGAGCAGGGTGGTGTGAATAGGGAACTGCCATGTAAATTGCCCACTTATCCATTGGATTGTAAGTAGGGAAAGCAGGGACACTACCCTGAGCCAGGCTGTCCTTTCGATTCTCTCATATTTTTTAAGTACTGAGATTTTAAGCATCTCAGTAAATATTTTCTTTTGAAAGACCAATTCAGACATGCATTTATGTGTATTTATATAGTGCCACAACTATCAGAATCCATTGAAATCACTCTCCTTTGAGACACGAGGCAGTAATTTTGTCCATCCAGCCACCTTTTGATTAGGGACTGAATGTTAATGGAGCCAACATATCAGTGATCATTTTGGTCAATGGTGATATAGGATCCTAATGTCAATGGCTTTTTAGATATTCCTACAAAGAATGCAGTATTCTGGTTTATTTAATTTTATTAGCAAGCTTCTCATTATTTATGTGATTATAAATTAGGAGATTTCAGGGTTCTTTTGTTTATATATAGCACAGTGGCTAATTGCTTTTTGTTGCCCTGAGGAGATGAGGAAAGTCATTTTATTACCTACATTCACAATAATTTGACCAACTCATGTAAAGGAAAGGAAAACTTTACTTTCAACTCAAGTGGAAAGTCTGGCCTATTGAAGAGGAATATGCCTCAACTAAATCACAAATTAAAGTGTTATTTCTGAGTTCTGGAAACCAGAAGACACAGCCCAGTTCAGAGGAAAGTGTAGCCCTTTGCTGCACAGGAGATTCAGCTTAACAGTCCTGATGGTTTCCTTTGGCATAAAAATCTATTATTCACTTAATGTGATTATAGGATTATGGTATTGTATTTTGTATCTGAGAATTTACTTGGTTTTACAGCTTCTAATCTATGACCTTATTGAACAGAAGTCATTTCCTCTTCCCCAAATTTCACTCGTACTCTCTAGTAAGAAGTTTTAAAATCAGTTCTTGTGCTGATCTTACCTCTGTAAAAAGGTTTGAGATTATTTCCTTATAATACCTCCTCTTGTAGCCTTCAGGAATGACTGGAATACAAATCATATTCAATATGGAATCATGCTAATAAAGAAAGGGATTCACAAGAATGCAACAAACACCACACTAGGTATTAACATGTTAAGCTAAAATATTGATACAGGATGATGAATAGCCAAATTGTTTGGTTGTTCCTTTAATGTAAAAAATGTTGCAAAAAACTTTTCCTTTCCTCCTCATTTTTTCTAACACCAGATAATATCCCTTATCATTCTCTTATACCCTTATGCAGCATAGCTATAATTAATGAATCACCATCTGAGATTATATCTAAACAAGATAACTCCCAATTCTTTTTGCTCATTTGAAATATTTTAGCTTAAGCAATTCAGATGAAGAAGAAATTATCCAATGAATAAGAAGGGTGAAAAGACAATCATCAAAGTGGAAAAGGAGACTATTAGTTAAAAAAACCAAAAACAAAGAAACAAAAGGAGGGGTGGAAAGATACAATCTAGTTCAGGGGAAAAAATGCAGAATGGTGTATGTAGGTCAGTAGCTGCCTACTTTGTAGTGCTTTGTATGCACCTCTATTCCTAGTGGACTGTGTAGATAATGGGTCCCTTTTACATATTGATTTCATTCATAATCACTTATGGAAAGGGAATAAATTAAATAAATAAAATTATAAATAAGTAAAACATGGCTAAAGCTTTGCAAACCAGAACTATTTTTGCAAACCTTATGAAGATAGAAGTATCTTGAGATGCCAGATAGTCATAAGATCTGCTCACCCTTGCTGCAAATACCAAGACTGTAGTAGCTGTTCCATCTTCTGAAAATACAGCATTTATTTTTGGTCATTCTGCAATGCCAGCCAAGACAACAAAGCATTTTTAACACATCTGAAGGAGCACATAGATAGACACTGGCCTGAAAGATTTTATCAAAGTTAAATTAGTAGGAGATTTCCATTTGTTTCAATAGGCTCTGAATGAGGGCAGCATCACTGGGGTTTTGGCACTTCAGTATTATTGTGGTTTTGCAGTGCTGGATGGACTTTAGTTAGCACTTTACATAAAAGGACACTACCTACTGCAGGAAACCAGATTAAATGTAGATAAACAGGTAAGTTTTAAAAGACTTGCCCTCAAAGTGTGGCTTGCTTCATCTTTATTGAGTTTGAATTAAACAATAAGAAGGGTAAAGACTAAATGAAGTATAAAATACTGGGCAGCATAAAACTAGACTCAAAGAAAAATCAAACTGTGATTGAAAAAAAAGGAACATACTAATAAAGATAAATACAGCAACATGTAGTATACATGGCCCTCCTTGAATGAGAGTAAGCTTCTTAAATAGCTGCTCAATTTTAGGTGCTGTGAGCCACAGTGTTTCCTGCTGTTCTTATACACAGGCCCTGCTGTGGATTTGCACTGTGCAGGTATGAACTGTAGTCCCAAGATGGGTTTGCCATACAGAACTGTGTGGAAACAGCAGCTCTGCTGACTTGCAAAAATTCTCATTATAATCACTAAAAACCAAAATATTTGTAATAATTCTTGAATTGAACAATTTTCCACAATCATGAATCGATTTGTGCATCCAAATGCTGACCATCTTCACATAACGTGGGTTCTCAAGGATTAACAGGTTACTCATGTTTGAGAAGAATTTACTTAATCATTCTATGGATTAAAAATAGGCATCTTGACACAGTCCCATAAATCTGCATTTTAGTGGCATTTTAGAAGTAAGGATCTCATAAATATAGAAGAGATATTTAGGGAAAGATTTTTAAATAGCAACGTTTAGGGATGGGGTAAATACATTCCCTTTCCCATGCTATCAAATGATGATGAGACTATATAAGTCACTGTGCTAATGCACTTTAAATTCAGCTATTCTTAACCTAAGGCGTTATTAGAGTTTTTCACTTCAAATGGGAGACCTGCTTACAGAAACATCTTCTTCATTCACCCCTCTCATGTGCATCTCTCAAACCAGCTCTCAGTCACCTAAGCAGCATGTTAGTAGTGAGAGCATTGAACTCTTTCTTGCACAGGACTGACATAAAATCCTATGATGATTTTGGTCTGGATTTAACTTTACATTCCTAGACTGCCTACGAAAGCCAACAGGAAGTCTGTTTACAAACTCTGCACTGCTTGTGGGTCTCCATGACATCACTTACCTCCTGCAAGTTGTGGAAGTGTTGGCTGGATTTGCCATGTGCATGACTCAGGAGAGAGAAACAGGATTATTTCAGATTTCCTAAGTGTTTCAGTCAGACAATGTCAGGAAAAGTCCGACTTGAGGACAGTTGTAATACAGTAGGGAGTGCTGTGATAAAATAACCTGAAGAGGGCAGCCCTATAAGAAAACAATAAGAATGGGGGAGGAAGTATTTGTACAATTTGAAATGGGTGGATAATTTAGGACATCACTATGGAGGAGAGGATGGGGCTGTACTTCAGAAAAAGCAGCTTGTTTTTCTGATTCTTCCCTACAAAGTCACCTTTTGGCAGCCCCGTGTGAGTGCAAACACAAAATGTCATACAGCCACAGAAATGATTAAATGCAATGCAGAGGGTGAGGGGACATGGTTATAGCCTTATATATTTCATGATCTCTATTTTGGGCTGCACTGTGCTTTTTCTGAGGAAGTCTTCTGTTCTCCCAAAGGTAACTGATGTTACCATAGGTAATGCTTACCTTCAAGATCTAGAAGATTCTCCCTCTCCTCTCTGCTCACCTGAAGACTCACAAGAACCTGTTCCTTTAAGTGCACTGCTGAATAATTTCTTCATGAATACACCTTTCATTTAAATTATTTCATTGTTTTTCTTCCACCTAGTCATGTACAGCTTTAAAATTATAATTAAAAAAATGCCTGAGGTTGGACTTTTTTTTCCTGCTACCTACTTATGCTTTTTACTTTCCCTTTGCACAAAGAAAAGTGAATAAAGTACATGCCAGTGTGCCAGGGAGACACATTGGGAATTATGACAAATCTAGGCTATCTGTAGTACAAGAGATTTTCTTGTCACTTCACTCTAACTACATGCAATGGAGAAAATCAAGCTTTGCAGTGTTCTGCACGAAAATTATTATAATAGCACCCTGCATTTCAGTTCAAACTACTGTTCTGCATTTTATACTGTCGATTTGCAGAAGAAAATAGAACCCTTTGCTGAAGACTTTTTGTACCACCTTTCCAAATTTAAGAATCTCTTTTTAGAATTACAGTTCCAGGAGGGGAAAACTATAATGGGAAAATGTTGTGCACTGCATCCTCTAAAAAGAGTAATTTTTGAAGAACTCTGCCGGAGGATACCATAAAATAAGATATGTGAAACATTTCAACTGGAATAGAGCTATCAGAATAAAGACATGACTATACTGCTCTTTTTCACTTGAGCCAGTTTAATTGTCATTTGGATTCCCTGGATCAAAAAGAGGTAATTAAGCTCTATTTCCTTTCCCACCTGTTAATGTACATATTGTGGAGAAAATGAAGAGCATGGACAGTAACACCAGAGCACTTGTGAGAAATGTTATATTCATAGAGTAGGAAGCAAAATGATCTACAGTGCCAAGAACAGGGATGGTCCACATTAATATCTGAGACATGACATTCTGTATTTGGCATATTCCAATTCAGGATGTTTCAAACATTACATTTGCACTTTCAGTCCAAGTTGTTCCTGAATTCACTGCATAAAAATGGTGGCTTTTCCTAATGGAGTCAGTAGCAAAATCATGTGTCACTTGCCTAGCACGATTTTTCCACTCTGATGCAACCTCATTATTCCTTCTGAATAATTTGGTCTCAGTTATTTTCAGTTTTATCATGATCAGATTTCTCATTCAATCACTAAAGGATAACTGAAGTAATATTTATTTGCTCTAAAATTGACATTATAACATATTGCTTTCATCTTATGTCTGGCACTTTATTACTCTTAATTTTATCATTGTGGTATATTACTTTATTTTTTAAACTTGTTCTTCAGCTTAACTTTTTTCTATCTCTTCAGTATCATTTAAAACAGGGTTGCTGAAGTTTAATTGAGAAGTACATAAGAGAACCCTAGGCCTTAATAACTCACTGATATTATTTTCTGGTCAAAAAATTCTCAAGGAAAACAGAAGCTACAAATCCAGTTACTTAACATATTGAATGTCAGGCAAAATAGAAGATTTCTTTTTTAAAAAAGTATTAATCAAATCAAATTTTGATTTTAGTTTGTGTTTAGTTTTTTAAGTTTCTGCAAGTATGTTTGATGAGAAACATGACCATCTACAACCCAGTTTCTGTGTCCTGCTCTGCCCACGACCTTGAGATCACCGTGCAATTTTTCCATTCTTCTCTTTCTAAATTCTCCCTCTTGTTGTGATGGATTTGCAGCTGCCTTGTAATAATGTATTAATACTTCATGTTGACCTGCTACAGGGAAGATGAATGGTCTGTATAAATCCAGTGAGGCCCTGTCTGGAGAAGCAGGCAGGAAGAAAATGACTGTTTCAAGACAGGCATCTCCATACACAGTATTGTTGAGGAACACATTCAGAACTCTCATTTATAGACAATCTACAAAACTCCTTTTCTATAAAGAGCCTCGAGACAGAAGATCCCAAAGACCTGAAGCACAGATTTAAATTTGGATACTCTCCAGCAAAGAGAAGCAGCAGTTCTTTTTGGGAATAAGATTCAGATATAGAATCCTAATGAGACTGTTAAAAAAGCTTCACCTGTCAAAGCCATCATCTGTGCATGGTGAGATTTATGGTTAGGTAGGTTTGTAGGCCTGCCAATAAAAAAAAGATTGTTCCAAGTCTTTTTTTCTCACTGAAAGCTTTGTTTCTAGTTTTAAAAGAAACATTACTTTGATGCAGAAAGTAATGTGTGATGCCACACATTTTACCAAGTTCCCTAAGCCTGTGCAGCACCCACATTTAAAATGCTCCAGCAGTCTAGTCAAGAGAAGATAAAAAAAATGTACTTTTATGGATAAAGGATTCTCCAGAGGAAAAATTTGGCTGTTGAATCATTTTGGTGGATTTCCTGAGAACATCAGAGCTTCATGGCAAAGAAGTCCGAAAAAAAGCAATATATTCTATATTTTTAAATGAGAAGAAAGGTGTGGGTGGAGAAGAAATTCAGGGGCTATTAGCCAGGCCAGCTATTGACATTTCAGTTGCTGTAAAAATTCTACAAGTTATCGAATAAACTACTCTAAAACAACTGGAAGGGAAAAATAAAAGGAAACAATGCACCTCTGTACAGGTGTAAAAGCCCACTCAGAAAGTGGTTACCTCTGGCTCCTGATCAGAAAGAAGTACTGCTTGATATTTTCATTAGCACTTTACCTGGTTTTGTGTGGAAGTACATTGCAGCTCACTGTGAATGCAGAATACACGGGCAAAACCCAGGAAAATGGAGTAGAAAAAGGATGCATTTCTTTCATCTCTTTACAAAACCTAAAAGGGAGGATTGCTGATGCTAAAGGCAGTTTACACTTGTAAAGAAGCTTGACAGGTATGTGGAGTCTCAGCCTTGGTCTAACAGTAGTGAAACAGTGACATTCCACCCGGGCAGTGGGAAAAAAAAAAAGTACAACTTGCCATGTGCAAGAAGGCAGGGATAGGTAACAAAAACCTTTATACTGTAATATACATCTCAGCTTTAAACCATGATAATGAAATCCTTTGGAGCGAGGAGAGCTTTTCCTCCACTATTTTCTGAAAGCTGCCTTTCACAAGGAAGAGCCCATCTCATTCTAAGGTAGCTCTGTAGATGCTACAATTACATTAAGGAACAGATTATGACAATATGCTTGCTTGCTAAATTCATTGTATTTGTATCTCAAAATTAAGATAAAATAGGCAATTAAAAGTATAATTTTATTCCTGTACAGAATTTCATTCAATTTATCTTTTACTTCAATGTTGTGGTATTAATTCCTTACATTCTCTTTCCTGTGCACAAACTGCAATCTATCTAAACCATAATTTATACTTTTTTTTTTTTGTGCAATGAAAAGTTTTACATTTAAGGCAAAGATTTTTAAAATAGTGCTGCAAAAATCTTATAAGCCAACAAAGTATAACAGACAACAACATCACTAAACATGAACTGAGACCACTATGGTAAGGATTGACTAAGTCATGGTACAGGATTTCACAAAGTGATGTAGGGCAATATTTAGTCAAAGTAGATTAATCCCAGAGCCCCAAAGGTGGGGGTTTTTTAATTATTTTTCATTTTTAGGGACCTAGCTTCCAGATATCAGGCAGTTTGCCAAAACTGAAGTCCTATACGGTGAAGAAGAGATTCTTACCAGCACCACTACTGACCACCAACATTCCCTGCTGTGGTATTCACATCAGAACTCAGAAGACAGGTTAAATAATCGTTCAGCCATTATCATTTTGTCAAGCATCATGCAAGGTCATGTTCCTAGAGCTGTACCTTCCTTTTCTGAGCCTCTCAGATTCCAACATAAGATCTAGTTGTTGTGGAAATGTAAAGGAGATCATGGGAAAAAAAAAATGTTATTACAATTATGCCATTATGCCTCTTCTGATACAAACTAGCTACCTTGTCTTCATAAAAAGAAATTAGAAAGTCAAATTAAAAAAAAAAAAAAAAAAAAAAAGAAATTAAAACTTCCCTACTTAGGGACAAGAAGTCTGCAAGTGAACCTAGAACTGAAAATAATTCACAAAATTTTTTGCATCAGAAAACAACAACCAGAAGAAAAAGAACAAGAATGGGAACTTTAAAGGGCATTTAAGGATAGACAGGCCAAAATTAACTAGCTCAATTGTAATATGAAACCAGTATGAGGCGGCTGGAGAGAAAAAGTATGTTACTTTTGGTTCTTAGCTGTCAATCTTCTGGGTTTTTTTCAGTTTGTATCAACACCACATAAAACACAGAAGACATAAGCCTTTGCTGTACATAAACCCAAATGAATGAATTATAAGTCTACAGAATAACCATAAGTACAAAAAAAAAAAGACATTCATAATTCTGACCTGAAGTGAAGTCTACCCTTCACCCACACACAAAAGCTTCAGAGCTGTTAAATTTTATTTTCCCAAAGAGAAACTAAACCCCCGTTTCACATGTTCATAGTGCAACAGTTTTATTTAGTTATCAGTTGAAGAACCAGCTATACTAAAATTAAATGAAAGGAACAGTTTTATTAACTATCACAGGGGTGTTTACAGGGTGAGTCTAGGAGAGAATGAGAGCTTTCTCTTGAACAGGCATTTCAAAGGGTCAGGCATTTCAAAGAAACTCAATTACCCACACTACTTTAATACCTGCATTTGTCCACATCTAGCATCTGTCACTACCTCCAGTTGGCCAGAATGTAATTTCTACATAAATTATGTCAATTTGCACCTTAAGTACTTTTTATGGCTTTGTGTCCCATAGCAGAGCAAATCCAGGCTCTCTGCTCCAGCTTCTGTACAGCCTGCCCTGGTCCCTTTATCCTTTCCTCTCTGAACCTTTGTTTCTGTCTCCTGTGTTCATCATTCTCCATCACCAAAGTTTTCTCTCTCCTTTTTAAACTATTCTTGGGCTTGAAACAATCTGCCTCTCCTTTCTGTGCCTTAGCAAACCTTACCGGCCTTTTACAGATTGCCACCTGGTTTGCCACTTCATCTGGTTTTACTTAGATATCATTAAGACCTTTATAGCAGAGAAAGTATGGGGGTTTTTTCAGTGCATGCAAAAGTCCTCTGTAAATGTATAGTTGTTACTGATAACATGCATTATTACAGTTGCAATTCATGTAGAATCCACATTTCTTTCTGATCATGTTTTGTATCTTTTATCATTCAGCCTATTTGCGAAATCTTCCTCTCACTGGATATTAGTGCAAAGATTTGATCACAAAAATAGAAAATATTAATGTTTGCTACTGTTATTCTTCTGTGCCAAGCAGCTGTTGCAGTACTTGGTTCTAAACACTTAATCCCTTAGACACTTAGGTTTTAAAATCCTTGATATATCAGCCATGAAAAAAGAGCAATTATTTATGCATATTCTGTTCTTCATACAAACCTTGTGAAGAATTTTCTGTACAAGCCAAAAAAAAAAAATCCATTCATGCTTTAACCTGTTCTACAAAATCCTTCCCTTTTTCCAGCATATAATGTTCTTGCAAGTCCTCCAAGATTTTTTGCAAGATTGAGTTAGGCAAACAACAGACATCTTTTATAAGCAATTTTCTTCTATATGCTTCAGCATTTCTGCAGTCCCAAATGCAAAGAAATCTTCTTCCATCTAGCCTACAAAAAGCTTTCTTCTGTGGATTCTGGTAGACATAACTCTTGTCATAAATGTTTTCATTCTTCTCATAGGATAATTTCTACAGGAATCTAAACTACTGGTGACACAAACAACTTTGCAGCAATTGAACTGCATATTCAGATCATAAGTATAATAATTTACTCTATAGGAGGAACCCACACATTCCATACATGTGCCCACCTCCCCCTACATCCATCACTTGGGTAGTCTGAAAATTCCTGTGTAAACCAGTATTTGACTGACTGTCAAATGGTTCTTCATCATAAATGCTATACACAGAGCCACTGTCAAAAACCTTATATATTATTTTAAATTCTTTGAGAGACAAAACCACTGAAAAGTTGAGAATATGAAAATATGATGTACTCATATGTTTCAGTCATTCAAGAACAACAATTATGAACTGCAGAAGAATCCTTGAATTAACAGAACCTGAAACTGTACATTAAGAATTTAGGAGAAGATAATGATGATGATGATGATGATGATGATGATAACAATACAATGTAAACCTAGAATAAAAGATAAACATTAGAGATTTAAATGTTGGATGAAAAAGTAACTGAAGTTGACAAAGATTATCAGAGTTAAAAAGTCTGTATTGTAACTTCTTTGGAACTGGGCAAACTTTAAAATAAATCATTAAGTAAACACAGGGATGAAGAATTAAATAAACTATGACCTGGGGATCTTGCCAGAAATCCCTTGTATTTAAGGATGAGGTCAACAAATTACCTGGAAACACAACTGGAATATGTTCTAAGTACAGAGCCTTAAGACAGTTTATAATTATTTCTTCTGAAACAGGACAGCAGACTAAATGATGGAAACTGCAAAAGTGTTTCAACAAGTACAGTTATTATTACACCTCAGCCAACACCATCACTAAAATACTACTGCCTTACAAAGAAAAATAAAGAGCAAGTTAAATAAAAAAATATAGGTTTTGAGTCAGGTCTTATAAAAGTTAACACTCTCACTGATATCAACAACTTCATTTTTGATCCATTAACTTCAATAAAAAGTAACACAAAACACCATTTATTCATTGTGGAGCTATGTACTTGTTTATTACTATTTAATTTAATCACATGCTTTAAGGCTGTTGTAAAATTTTTAATAGCTATTATTACAAAAAGTAAAAAAATAATAGAGTTTATCACAGTACAGAAAAGCAAAATTAAGTAGGGAACAGTAAAAACTTAGATTTTACATGTATTACAGGCTGCTACTGGAGACACACTTCAAGTATTTAAAGTTCTACACCAATATGAGAAATGTCATAATTGTGAGCAGTTTTACAGTGGTGAGAAGTTACTCTGAGTCAGTCAATAAGCCAGAGGAAAGCATGTATAGGCATATATATAGCATATAGTAGCTCAACTACTGTTAAATAATTCAAGGAAAATCTTCTAAGACTGAAATCTTAATATACTGATTTGCTTTTAAAATTATGACCATAAGGTAGAGCTTAAAACATGCCTACAAAGCACTGCACTGTGAGCCCCACAGCAGTAATATTATCATTTATATCATCCATGGGATATAATGCATTTCCACCCAAGTGGAAAAGGTCAGTATCAATACTGATCTTGAAGAATTTAGTAAGGTGTCCATTTGTAACTATCCAACTGTAACTATCCATTACAGTTTGTCCAGAGCTCTCACAGATTCTCAGTCTTTTCAGTCTATAAACTTATACAAGGTTTTTTTCCAATAAAATATGGTTTCAGCTCAAGTGCAAGTGTCATGGTTTAACCCCAGCCAGCAATCAACTTCCACACAGCCACTCACTCATTTCCCTCGCTCTGGTGGGATGGGGAGAAGAGTCAGAAAAAGCTAAAAACAGTGGGTTGAGATATGAACAGTTTAATAATTGAAATACAGAAAGAAAGAATAATAATAATAATAATAGCAATGAAAAGGGAGACTACAAAAAGAGAGAGAGGAATAAAGCCAAAGGGGAAAAAAAAAAGGAGGAAAAAAAATAGGAAGTGCTGCACGAGAGATCGCTCACCACAATGCCCAGCAGGGCCCTGAATAGTGATGGGCCACTTCTGGCCAATTTCCCCCAGTTTATATACTTCTATATTTCCCCATTTATAACCTTCTATGGTTTAGAACATCCCTTGGCCAGTTGAGGTCACCTGTCCTGGCCATGCTCCCTCCCAGCTTCCTGTGCACCTGCTCGCTGGCAGAGCACGACATGCTGAAAAGACCTTGACTTGGGGTAAGCCCGACTTAGCAACCACCAAAACATTAGTGTGTCAGCCTTATTTTCACACTGAATCCAGAACACAGCACTGTACCAGACACTAGGAAGAAAATTAAACTCTACCTCAGCCAAAAACCAGGAAAAGAAGTCAGCATGTTTCAGTATGTCTGTAAGGAGATGCTTTTTGAAATAAGGGAAGAGAGAGCAAGTCACTTGAGCAGCTGTTCACTGCCCAGGTCCTGTTGCTTGGGTAAACACCAACTCTCCTGAGTGTCTGGAATTCACCATCAGTACACAATTCCCTCCTGACAAGGAATTTCAGACTTTGAACCTACTGTGCTTTGCTTACAAGTCAGCCTCTCAATACTGTGCATAGTTTCCCCTGCATTCAGTACTATGGGTATTATCTGGTTTTGAGAAAAACCTTAATTCAATGATGTCTCCTAATACAATAATTTAATGTCACCATAACACATACATTTCTCATGGAAGGAAGATGGTGTTATGTATAATCTGTAAAATGTCCTTGAAAGATTTGCATTAAAATTGTAAAAGATTACACATAAATTTGAAAAAAAGAAAAAAAAAAAGAAAAATGTATAATGGCACTAGCTTTGTAGCAATTGAGGCCTCTACAGTTCTGCTTTCTGCTGAAGCAAATAGAAAACCAAACATACCAGCATGGTCTTCCTCCTCAGTTTTCTACCCCAAAATCTGTATTAGCTACCACAATAGGAGGATAGGAGGTGAAAAGTGCAAAACCTCCTGGGCTGAACCATGTAAGGCTTTGGGTATATTCGTCAGTACTCGGACCTGCACATAAAAGTGAAGAAGAAGCAAGTGCAGTGTTTCGATACTAAAATTAACTCTGTAAAAATTGCTGCTTATGAAAGCCAGCATTTCAAAATCATTATTGTAGCAGAAGACTTTCTGCAGGCTCACTTTGCAAGGGGAGCAAACACAAGGTTTACTTTCGCACACCTCTCCGTGTTGACTCCTCCTCAGAGTTTGAAACAGTAGGAGTATGTGTCATTATCTGCTCCGAAAAATCACACATGATCTGTACAAGTATAATAACACATTACCATTTCATTGTCATCACAGGGCGATTGTAGGTGTGCTCAGAGGTGCGTTGTATAGCAACAGTTGTTTCTCTATGAAATGTTGGCATTTAGTGTAGGATGGTTTGAAGGGTAATCTCAAGAGCCAAGAGGAGTTTTCGTGCTTCAGTTGAAGTGCTCACATATTATGTTAAGTAGGATATTGGTATCAATAAATGTTAGTTAAGCCATTCTATTTCCATGGTGGTCCTGCTGAGCCTAACTACCGGTTCTGCCCATAGGAAACTCTTTTGCAGGGGAGTTAGAGGCTTAATGCTTTAATGATTCTAAAGATCACCCTTCAATCTACATATTATTTCTTGTCCCTTGTTGCATGCATGCAACAGTTACAGGTTTCACTGTAGTGCCAGCTCTTTTCCTTCAGCAGGCTCTTTCCTAGGTATTAGCTCAACTCACCTTCTATCCAAGCAGGGATGAAAGTAAAAGCATTCTGCTTTTGCTGAAGAGCAGAAATGAAACCTGAATTTTTCCCTCATGAACACCAAAACTAAAACCTGAACATTTCTTCTTGAACTGGTGCAGAGTGTCAAACAAAGCTCAGAATCCTTCCTAAGAGATGAAGTTACTACCTGATCCCCCAGGATACCCTAAAAGGGAAGCAAGACACATGATTTCAATACAGCATTGTCTCCTGAAAAAGACACAGAACTGAAAGAAGCATGAAGAGCACACTTCATAAACCTATCTCTGGCTCCAAGCCATCAGTGAAACCAGTCATGCATCTGCTGCTTCTGGCATTAAAAAAACAAGGAACAAAAGACCACAACAAAAGTTGCGTGCAGCATAATTTTCTAATTATCTATATATTTATTGTGTTTATGATGTTTCCATGGTGCTAAAATCTTTGATCTGACTTTTCAGGTAAATTTTTGAAATGTTTCACAAATGTGGTATGTTACATCACTTTTTAGTAAAATAGTTGTATTGCAAATTAATAGCTGATCAATTTACCTTTTTGGCATTGTCCCAAATTGTGTACCAAGCTGATTTTGTTGGATTCTTATCACAGTCTGCAGTAATGTGATGGGGAGTTTTGTTACATCAAGCTTGAACCTGTGTCCTGTATGTTTACAGAGGTAATCTTCCACCATCCAAAAAAGATTGAAAGAGACTGAGAATTAATCTTCTTAATGTGGTTCCTGTAGACTACCACACATTACCTCAGCCCCAATGCACTTCAGCCTATAGAATGCAACAAAGAGGACAAGTGATCCACTTGAGGCTTCATAAAATCTCGAGGACTTTATCCCTGACATGTTCCAGGATCTTCGAAATTTGACCGACTCCCCCTGTTGCTGAACCCCCTTTTGTGCCTTCACAGAGCTCTTGCTGTATTTGGACAACATACATCACATCACCTTCAGCCCTGTCTTCTACCCTGATGAGTATCTGGTAAAAAACACCAACACATCAGTCAAAACAGACCCAGTTCTGCTTCCTTCCACTCTCATCCCTCCTCACTCAACATTATTCTTGCACAGTAGGAACTTTCTCTATCTTCCAATTAGGCAACTTACATTTTACCAGCACACTGCCACATTCAAAAGCCTTTCTTTGAAAAATAGAACCTTTCATATAATACGGGAGTTGCTTTTTTTGTTTGGTTTGGTACATTTTCCAAAGCATTCACTTACCACAGGAAATTATCATAACATTCAAAATAAAACTGTAAATATTCAGCTTTTCTCCTAAGGGTAGAAAACCACTAAAAAAGTTTCATAAATTATACATCCAGCCTGAAGAAAAGACTGTAGAGCATATCGAGCTGGGCTGTGCTCAATAGCTGTAGGATTTATAGACACCAGTAAGAGAGTAGCTTGAGAACTTGCTCTTGGGTGCCTATGGCAACCATCAATAATACAAAAGTCCCCAAATTACCAACACTCCTGCAATTTTTTAAGTATATATGAAACTTGGTTGTTAACAAAAAGAGCTGGCGTGTTGGGGGGGGAACCATACAGCATAGAAAAAATTAAGGAAAGGAGCTGAAAACAGTCTGAGGCAAATAAATTCAGTAGCAAAAACATATATATCCCTGGAACAGGAAGGGAAGTGGCAGATGATTAACATGAAGTAGTGACAGCATGATGCTATGAGAGTCAAATTGCCTGTTGTTGTTAAAAATGCAATTAATTTTGTGAACTGTTGTGCTAGGCTGACAGACAATTATCAGAAAAGTTTAAGAACTGGATCAAGTGCCAGAAAATGGCAGTGGAATAAGAAATGTTGAACTACACGATTTCAGATAGAAAGATTGGCAGTAGAAAAACAAAAACAAGAGAGAAATGGGAAAAAAAAGAGATGTAGGATGTGACATGCCTTTCTGTGCGACATTTTCTGCAATGCACCTGCTTCTCAATTATTTTTTAGAAGAGAAGCCCTTTCCCAAGGTTGCATTTCAAGCAAACAAATGTCTTTTTACACATTTTGCTTATTCTCTGTCTTTCTCAGAAATGGACTGTACACTAGTTCTTCTAAAACGTGAACCTTGACCTTTCTCAGGAATACCTTGGAGTCCTTATTCCAAAATAGAGTTTATTTTAAAAATATTTAGTTAACTTGTCATTTTCTAAAACCCAAACAATTCATCAGTCTTTCTTACACACCTTTTAACTATTACACTGAGAGCCTATTCCCACATCTACCACCCAAACCATCTCTAAGCACTTGGGACTAAACTTTCAGTATTTCTGAACCATTCTCAGTAAGAAACTTGAGTAAATACAGAGCTCCTTCTCATACTTAAAAAAAATTAAATCACTGTCAAAAACGAGTTTGTTCCTTTCCATTTGAGCAGAAGAAAATATTTTTTAATGGCAGTTTGATCTCCTTCAGTTCATTTTCAAAGAATTACGATTCTCCCTATCATAATGACCAGCATCTTTAAACTGATGATCTGACCACAAGAGATTTACTCTGTACTAGCTGTGATCTGCTTCCCACTTCTCCCATGATTTTGGAATACTAAAATTTACTACTATATATATTAATTTATTAAGAACTAACTCCTTAATCTTTACCATGTTACTGCACGATTCAGAGGGGAAATTCTGCAAACATTACAGTAACAAAGAGGATATTAAACTGTCATTGACTTGACATTTTTTTATTACTGAATTGCTTAACATATTATATAAGTGTTCTTTCATTGTTGAGATCTCTTTCTTTAAAGCAGGGGTACTTCAGAAAGTTCAGTGATATTGCCTTCTGACATTTCTGAGATATAGGAAAGCGAAAAAATAAACTTTACAGAAATGTGTCTCTGAGTCCATTTTATAGAGAAAAGCTAAGTCCAATCAGAGACTAAAGAGACTCAGTAAATGTCAATTAATTTTCCACTGTTCCTGTAATTTAAGTTTTACTACAACCATTTTTCTTCCTTCTCTGAAACTTAATACCAAAGCAATTACACTTAAACCCAGTAAATTATCTACTGAATTGTAAACTGGTTTCTAAAACATTTTAATTGAAACAAACCCCTTTTTGTCATTAGAAATAACTGTTAAACAAAACTGTTGCAGGTCCTGACTTGACAAAGTCTGCAATGTAAAGCACGCTTTCAGCATAGCTGCTTCACAGCTTCAGAAGGGATTAAAGACTTCAGGTAGTCCCTTTTTTGTAAAATACTCCATCCCTGCTCTGTGTAGTACTTGTAGCACTGCATTCCTCCAGACCTAGGCTGACTCTAATTTACCCAGAGTTTTATACCTTGTGAAAACCTTCCACTGTTAAAACAGGGTGGTAAAATTTTCCCCCAGCTACACAGAGATGCAGAAAAAGGACAAGTACATGCAAATCTCACAGAATATACATTTGCCTTAAACAATAAACCCCAAAAACCTTGGCTTTTGTCTGCAGCTACTCAAGTTTAATCCCTCAAGTAACTCAGGAATCTGATGGAAAGAAATGATGGTAGAATTCAGGGTTTGAGTATTAAGAACCTCAAAGGTAACAGAAATCCTCAGTCTTCCAGAAGCTGCATTTCAGCCATGCTGAATGGGCAAAGGTGTCTCACAAAATGTAACATACAGCCCCTAACCTGTTTGGTTTTGATTTTTTCCAGAAAAAGAAAAACTGACTGAAATTTGAAGGCAAAGGCAGGCTGCTAACTTGTGATCATAATTATTTCTTTCAGGAATGCAGAGGAAAAAACTTCAGGGGTTTTGCTGAACTGACCAGATTCTTAACTCAGTCACAACTTCAAAATGCATCACCAAGAATAACAGCCAGGCAAAGGCCCTGGATAATATCAAGCAGAAGACACTTAACCAAGGATAACAATCAGCACAGAAGACTGTGTTGTGTCATTGCCCCTTGCAGAATCAAAGAAGGGCTGGTGTGATTAAAATAGAAACCTATACATTTACTGGGAAATGGAAAAACTATGTTTTTCAATAAACCAGGACCTTTGAAGAGCCATGAAGTATGTACCCCAGACCCTGTGGAAAAGAGTAGGAGGAGTGTCCCTCTGATGTCTCTGACACTGCAGAATACTGACAACACTTTTTCTGAAAAATGTAATCATTGAAGCATGTCACAGGCAATGCTTTAGGTTGAATCCTGATTTCTGTAATACAGACAGAAATCCAGAGAAATTCCATTGACTATTGCTGCGAGAAGAAACAATCTATTAAAATTCTATCAAAAAATATTAAGACTCTAAGAAAACAAAAAAAGGATAATAGCAAATTGACATAAATCAGCTGTGTACCTAGAACAAAGGGAGCTAAGAGCAAAGAATAGGAAGAATACATACTTGAGAATAAAACAATCCTATATAATAATATGGGATTGTCTTTTTTTCATTAAAAACCAGTTGATACTCTGAGAAAGTCAAGCTTGTTGCAATGATGGGTTCACCCATGGAGTATAAACTGGAGTAGGCCCCACGTTACATATTCAGCTTTTGACAGCATTACTGTGCAGCCACAGCCAGGCTGATCTAAGTGTCAATCACATGTTAAGGTCTGCCAGCACCAAACTTTGCTCCTATATTCCTACCTTTTGCATACATGTATGGATCTGAGAATGCTTTATTTCTTAATCTTAGACAATATTTTCCTTCTTTAATAAGATACCCAGGAAGGTTCCCGTAGTACTAGCAGAGGAGTCTTCATGATTTCTCTATCTAGATTCTATTCATTCATTGTCTGTTAAATTAAAAAGTGCCAAGTCTCTTTATAGACAAAGAGGCAATGGTACAAAAGGTTTACAAGTGATGACTCAGATTCTATAACACAGCACACTTGGACAGTCACGACTGAGCAAAATTTTATGGGCAGAGCTCCTTACCTGCATATAATCTATACTCATGACTTAAAGGATTTTTTAATGTTAGAAGTATTAGAAAATCCCAATGTGTAACCAAGACTTAAAAAGACTTGGGTCAGTGATGACAGGTCACAGAAAATAAAAAGGAATGATAATCCACGGGTAAGAAAATAACAGAATAGCACTACTATGCAAAGAATTATCCTTTACTTGAGCAGAAAATTATTTAAATTGTAAAACATAATATTCATACTCTTACATACTTTCATGAAGGATTAGCATTATGGAACAACAGCAGAAGGAACACATTCACAGCAAAGGAAGAACATGAATTAATATTTCCCCAAGTATATAACAAATTGCACAATGAAAAATGTTGCTTCCTCCAGACTTAGAAATAATTAGAACTAGTTATTCCATTAAGAATGTTCCAGTCTTCACCTTACGAAGCATGGGCCCATTGCAAATCATTGACTTTTTCAGTTTAAAAAAGAGTTTTCCTCTGCAGCTCTAATAATCAGTGGCAGACGAATTTAAAAAATATATGTATTTACCATCCTACTGAGGCAAAAGAGAACATACACACAGGAAATACAAAAGAGGGAAAAAATAGAAAGATAATTACCTTTTAGCATTACATACTGAGGGAACTGCAGCACTGTATATGCTAAGACTGACATTATGGATGTAGTTCATGTTATGTAGAACTAAACACTGGGGTGAACAGGTACATATTTCACAAGGTTTAAGGAACATTTATAAAATGCACTGTCTTCAGAGGCCTGTTACATAGTTTTGGACTGAATCAAAGTCTCTTTTAAAAGCAGAGACTGGGAAACCAATGGAGCTCAACGGTCGGGACCTGGGGGTCCTCACAGTTCTTGCTGTTCTCAGCAACACTAAAGGTCATTCACTAAATTATAGTTTGAACAAAATGAGGATCAAAAGACTGACATCACGAGCAGAAACACAAATTCAAAAGAACCATTCCCTCTGAACCTGAGCTCCCCTTTGCCCACTAGCCCAGCAGGAGCTGTGTGTCTTTATGAGGCAGCCCCTCAGCAATGATCTGAGAACTGGAAATGTGAGGGATGGCCCAACATTCCTCTGTACTCATATGGCAGCTACAGGAAATCCCATAGGTAAGGGGGTATAGCTTCAACAATTAAAGTAACAGTTGGACAGTAGAAATTTAGCAGTGAAGAGAATCATAGGAATTGTCTGAGGAAGAAAGAAGAGTAGTGATATTATAGGATCTACATGCTGCTAATACAGTGTGGTTTGTGTGCACAACACGTGTAACTGTGCTGACCAATTGAATCCTCCCATTACTTTCCTTTCTTCCCCATCTTCTTTCTACTCCTTATGCTCGTGACAGTGTGTGTGCACCTAACAGAACTGTGCATTTTGGTCAGTCTTGCTTTCTTTCTTCATTCAGTTTCAGGACCCTCAGTGCAAGCTAGAACATTTTTTATTGAATATCTCTATATGGATTATCAGCATTGTTCTACTTCATACAAGTTCTGCCTCAGTGGGACCGCACTGATTAAACTAAGAGAAGACTCTTAACCCAGGGAGATAAGATATTCTCTAGTCATTAACCTGTGAAGCAAGGATAATGAATTCCATCACAAATAGACTTTTATTGTCTTTGAATCTATAAATTAAAACACCCAACATAACATTATTAAAAAAAAAAAAAAAAAACAAAAAACAAAACACAGAGCATCTTTTCTGGACAGACATCTTGTTTGCATAAACATCCTCACTCTGTATCTGAGTTATTTGGTTCCATCCTTATCACTGTCCCACTACCTGCAGTGCAGCCATCTCGCTTCATAGTGGGTCAGCTGGCACAAACAGTGATTAAACAAGGTCTGTCCAAGGTTTAGGCTTAACAAGATGAGTAAAAAATGAATTAACAAGGTTTTTATTCAAGGGCATAGAGAGTAACTTTACAACAAAAAATCTAGCAGCCTAAAGGAAGTGTCTCCCTCATGCTCAGATGTTGCTACCTTTCCCTTGCATTGAATTTATTTCCAAAACTGTGTTAAAGCTTTGATATTAGTTTATGGTTTTGCGATACAGCCTAAAAAAATTACAGCCATTTATGAAAAAATTAAAACATTGAGATAAGGAAAAAATTAAGTACATTTTTAGAACAGGAATAAGAAAAGAATCCTTTCAGATCAGAGTGAGGTTCTTTGCTATAATTTCTTGGCATGAGTACTTACCTTCCACCATATGCTGACATGCTTGTCATTATACCAAGTATAACAATAACAATATTCCTCCCTTTAAAGCCTTCTATGAGGCTTGTGGTCTGAGAGATGGATAGAATCCTTGAATGCACAGCCTAGATCTTCTTAGTTCTTTTACCAGGAGATGTGTTGTCTTTCTTAAAATTAGCCTGCTGTTTACTTAAGTGAAGAACTAAATGTCTTAAATGTTCTGGGCATGTCAGAAAGATATTGCCTCCCAAGGTGGCAAAAGGAGCAAACAACAGTCTGCTGGCAAGCTGCTCCAAAGAGATTCCAGGCAGCCTGTCTTGTGAGGATGCTTTAACTTCAGTGGAAAGCTAAATATCAAGGCTACATAAATCCCTTTTATTCACACAAGCAGGATTGAATAAAAAAAGGCATCCTACATTCAAAAAAGGAGACCAATTCATTGAAGCTTCAAAAGTTGACCTCTATTCTTCCAGCATACAGCGAGTGAAAAGCGTAGGAACTGTATTCATAATTATGGCCAGGTACAGCAGTAAAGGTGATGCTGATTTTCACTGTTTCACATACTATTAACACTAATGACTACCAGGATTTTAACAGGAAAATCCTCTGAATTAATTTATTTAGACAATGTATTAATGAAAATAACAAAACACTGCTCAGGGAACTGAATTAGTCTTGGTCCACTGAAATAATAGTTGCACAATTTGTTTCATTCCTGCCAGCTGATCCAGAGTTAAGATCCCTCAAGCAGACAGAATCCAGAGGCACAATTGAGTTTAAATTTAAGTACGGGATTATGTCCAGTCCACTATTTGATTAACTTAATCCTGATCTTTAGAACTGGCTTCTTTCACCAAGTCATTCCAGACCACTGAGCTGCTG
Source organism: Chiroxiphia lanceolata (assembly GCF_009829145.1). NCBI lineage: Eukaryota > Metazoa > Chordata > Aves > Passeriformes > Pipridae > Chiroxiphia > Chiroxiphia lanceolata. The sequence continues at coordinate 6,928,309 of NC_045642.1, forward strand.
AGATATAGAAAGCTTCTGAAAGTGGCAGTTATAGACAGAAAAGAACATTTTTCACTCAATGAAATTCATGGGCTTCCTTAATTTATGCCTCTAACTGAACTCATTTGATTAAAGTTTTGCTCCATTTTCTTTTAATTAGCCAGGGAAGTTGAAATTAATTATGTCTTATGTATGGATGTAGTACCAGGATGTTCCACGCAGGCATCATGCAAATACAAAATTTAAACAAAAAATAATAAAAAAAAATAAGTCTAAAGATTGATTAATCTAAGCTACAAAGAAAGATGCCCTGCAATGTAGCATTGATTTACCTTCGTTGATAAAAATGCAATCCCCAGTTTAGCACACTGCGATTTAAAGGCTGCCCTGGTCAGTGCTGCACAAAAACCTCCCCACAGAGTTCTAGTGATGCTGGGTGTTCCATGGAAGGATAACTCTGTGCAGGCACTAGCCTGGAGCAGTCATTGCTCTCCTCCTGATTACAAGGACAGAGTCTGCACATGAACGTGGCTCAGGGACAGAGAGCCAAAAGCTTTCAGTTGTCCGCCCCCGGTGCCTATTTGCATAAAGCTAAATACAATTTAGTTACACATTTAGATATGAACATGTTCTGAGTTACTCAGTCAAATTCCACCAAGCCATTCTGTGGTGTAAATAAAAGCAAAATCTGGGCTTAACTGTGTGTGTGTTGTCTCTGCTGCTAGAAAACACAGGCACTTCTCATGGACAACTGGGCTGTTGAAAGTTCTTGGTGCAGCGCTCCCCATTAAAGCAGTTAAATCTGCTGACCTAATTTGTCTTTGATTGTTACATCACTTTGAGACAACTGAGGACAAACCTCACGTTCCAGTGCTACTGTTCCAAGCTGTTCAGTAGCAAGCACCAGTAGGTAACGAGCACCATGCTGCCTCCTCACAGCCAGAGCTGCCCAAGACAGAGCTGATACCTGCTTTTAGCCAAAATAAAAATTTGCAAATTCCAAACAAACAGTGGCAAGAACTCAAAGCCTGTATTTCCTTAAGAAAAATATATATAAGATGAGAGTATACTCTCCCTCTTGCTGCACGTAGGTGCAGTATTTCTTCTTTTCAGTACCAGCCATCACTGGTTCATTTCTTTCTAACTGGTGAGTCAAGGTTTGAAGCACAGCTTTCCATTACTTCTTCCTCCAAAGCTGCTATCTTTTTTTATAGGGGGAGAGTTTACTTGCTGGATACAGCAATTCTGCTTTACACTGGGGTAGTCACACCGCATTATATATCATAGAGCACAGCTTGCTTATTTTACCGTAGCTGTTGCAGACAGCTAGCTAATATGTTCAGAAATACTGTGCCCCAAAATAAACTGAATATGAAATTGTTAGGGCAGGAGTTGTATACTAGTACTAGTCTAGAATTAAGCTTACATGCCAAACTCGTAAATTAGTGGGAAGAAGAATCATAGCTGACTATTAAAAAGTATTGCTTTTAATGCAAGAGGCTCTCTTATGTTTCTTCTTAAACACGCTTTTTTTTTTTCCTTTTAGTTTGTATTGAGAGCTTGACATTCCAGACTGTGCAGTTTAAAAAAGCTGACCTTGAAAACACAGTCACATTTATTTTTGAATGTTAGTTTAGCTTCACACCCTGGAAGTGGCTTCCTGCCTTCCAGATTTTGCTGAGCATCGTATGACCAGCCATGCCTGAACTCACTGCACAGCTCCCTTCAGGCCACACGGTAACCATTGAGAACCCATCCACCGACAGTCTGAAACACGAAAAGTGACTGTTTTAGTAACCCCTGCTACAATGACAATCACCTCCACCCTCCTTAACCACCTGCCCTCTCCTTCAGCAAAAAGGGAAGCTGCTCACTCACACCCCTTGTCATCTTCAGAGGTTGCAGGCCAGCTCCCTGCAGCAGGATTTTGCTGGGATCTTCCTCAGCATCGGAGGAAGGGCATTTTTACACACCCCCCCCCAAGACTTCGTGCAGTGATTTCACACCCAGGTAGGCATTTCAAAGGGAAAACCTTTTCCCACGAGGAACCTGAAGCAGTCTTGTTGTAGGCTTTGCACGCCCTGCTCAGAACAAGCCCAGCACAGGCTCCCCTGCACCCTGCTGAGCTGTGAGAGTGTCTGTTCATTACAGCAATCTGTCGGGCTGACATCAAGGGCGAAGGGGTTGCCCCCGTGCTAACACCAACTTGTAACGTTTCCATGAAAATTCCCTAACAACAGTAGTACAACTACCTACACAGTAATTTTGATTGGCACTGCAAGAAGCAAAACTATGAGAATATATACAGTGCTCTGCAGGGAAAGGTGGGAAAAGTGTTGTTAACACAGCTGGACTTGTGCAATATGCACAATGCAGGCATTAACTTCAGCCCAGCATCTTCAGTGCCTGGGAAAGCCTGAGAGCATAAAGATATTCGGATGTAGACAATTCCCAAAGATGGCTATTCAAACACAGAACACTGTCCTAATTCCTGAGATTTCCAGCTGGCTGCAAGCTCTCCACAGTTAAGTTTCAGATAGCTGTGAAAGAATCTACAGCACTTCACATTTTAGTTGATATTTCTCTCACATGTGACCCAATTCAGCAAGGCTGGCTTGGAAAGTATTTCTCCACCTTACAAAATCACTTATTCACCACTCAAATGGACAATACTCACACTTGGCATTGTGTTTCACATCTAGCATCACATTTAATCGGATTTACAACTCCACTGTCTTTAATAGAATTGCTTCTGATATGTACCAGTGAAGTTCATAATTAGGGAATAAGCACATGACATAGCAAAATCAGGAGAGTTTGCCTGTTTGTGCCTCTCAGATGAGCTGTTATGACTTATTAAACATACACTCGTAGCTTATCCCAATTATGAAGTAAATCAGGCTGCCTTAAGCCTGAATTGAAGAATGAGAAGACAGAAAATAACTGAGAAATTATCACCATTGAGGTACCAGCCATTATCTACTGGTGCTACGGAGGATATTATTAAAATAAACAGCAAGAAATCCCCCAACCACCGAATTCTCAGGGAACAATTATTCCATCTCCTATGAGAAGAAAGGAAAATAACCATTAATAATCATGTTTCTGTGCCAGACTGAAAAAAAAAAAAAAAGAAAAAACCTGTTGCTGCTTAAGGGATTTTCATTTGTTTTACTGCACATGCTGCCGGAACACATATGGTGCAGTAATACTGTTATGTCAGCCCTCTTGTAGAATCACAATTTCTTGGCCAGCTGCAGTATTTACACGGATTTATTAGATCCAGAAGTCCATATAAGCACATCACCTGAATAAGAATTAGGCATCTGAAAGTTTTACATAACCACGGCATTTGCAGCAGGACAGGACCAAACAGTAGCTCCTGTTGGAATAGCCTTAGGAAAGCAAACCCACTTCAGCAGTGCTGAAACTGCTGGTACTGTACAGTTTAATTCTGAATAACCACAAACTGAGTCTTCACGTAACAAGCTATTAAATCAGCCCCTTCTAAAAACACAAACAATAGAAATTGGGCCTTTGCCTGATCCTTACCCCAGGTGGGCTGGTATGAACTCATTTAACTCCACTCAATTAAACAGGGTATTGCAAAACTATGCCAGCTGATATTGCAGGACTGTGATCCTTTATTAAAAGGCCTCTGCTAAATACCAATTTATATTACTTAATCAAATGAAATGCTATGCTACCCAGCACATTTCAGCTTGTCAGAATAACGCTTTTTAAGTACACGGGGGTTGTAATTCTCCCTGTAAAGACAGGCTGAGAACAGTGAGATTCACAGCAGGTATGAGAGCTCAGCTCCACAGCACTGACAGCAAAACACTGCAAAATCTCAACGTGGCAAACTGCACCATACACGGGCACAGAGCCAAGGATGTATCCTTTGGAGATCTCGGGATAACGTACAGAAATATGAGAACAGCATGTTCTCACTCATTCTGACAGCCCAGCCCAGACCCACTGTGAATGGACATTAATAACTACAACACCAGAAAGCCAGCCAATTTTTCTAGCCATTTTACAGCTCCCCATATAAACTGCACCAGTACTGCAGACAGCCACAAAAAAAGAAAGAAAAAAACCCAAAACCCACAATATTAGACTCAGTAGACAATAATAAATAACAATCAGAGGGTAGCATCAGTTATGATATGATTTAATACCAGGCTGCAGGTGCTTTCAAAACCAAAAATTATTTATAGATAGCCAGCTGAAAACACTGACAACAATCGAACAGCCATAGAACAAAAAATTGTTAGCATTTTCTGGACAGGGTGGACTTTTTCTGAAGCAAATGTATAGTGTTTTACTTCAAAGCAACTGCTGAAGCTGATGTTTATAAAACCTAAATACAATTGACACAAATGGAAAAACTCTGCTTTCGGTTACACATGTACAGCCTCTGTGAAGAGGAGAATTTTTCCCCAAGGGAACATGCTGTACCTAAGCAGGAAAGAACCTCAGAGCCAGACTTAAGCTAACTGGGCCCTGCTCTGTTCTCAGCTATACCCACTTAACTCTGCTTCAGCAACATAAAAAAATCATGTCTCTTCTTAAAAATAGTGAAGTCAAAGGAAAAGGGTATTTAAAAACAAAGTATCGGCTTCGTCAGGAAAATCAAGGGGATAAATACCATCAAAGATGCTTAAAGATTCAGGTAAATAAACATTGATGGCATTTTTTGGTGGCATATTTTCCCAACTGTAGTCATGTTCTTGAGACACTCCCAAGTTTAGGGAGAAACTGCAAGGTGTTTGTAAGGGATAAATGAGAAATTTCATCTCCTAAGATAAATTAAATTTCTGCCAGACTGTGCAATAAGCAGCATCCATCTCTGCAAAACCACTGGAACACATAAAGAAAGATGTAAAAGAGGAAGCATCAAAGGCAATAAGAGAGGAATAAACTGTAGGAGGGAGTTAAAGTGACAAAAAATTTACAAGCATATTCTGTAAAATTAGAATGACAAAGTCTTCCAGCTCCATCTATGTTATATGGCTCCTTCACTGCTACAACTTGCTTGAATTTTGGTCTAAAATCACCAGTTCTCCAAAAGTTTTTTCTATATTTTCCTCTTGTTCCTTCTTCAACACTGCACACCTTCTTCTTTATTCTCAAGTCATTCTTCAGCACTGCTCTTAGCTCTTTTCAATTAATGGAATCTTTGTTCATCAATTTTGAATGAGCTCAGGGAGCTCATATAAATAATTTTTAAAATCCATCTTTCTGTTGTAAATTAGTATTGCTAACATTCATTCATTCTTTCACTCATTCTACTACTTCACTAGTCTTCTACCCAAGAATTTCCAGAGTATTTTCCACTTTTTGTCTAAATTAAGAAGTTGATCTTTGAAACTCTTCAGCATCCTATTTTTACCACCTTGAACATGAATATGAGCAGAAAGCACACAAACCTGATCTCACCTCAGCTTTTACTGAGTTAGCAAGAAAAAATTCTCATTCACTTTTAGAGTAATTTTGGAATGACAATTCGACACTAACTCTCTGCAGTATTGCAGTCTACAGCTGTGATTCCTCCGAGTCTAAAAGGTTTTGCTGAATCACTAGAGCTCCTTTCAAAACACCTTTGATCTTCAAACCTGGAGGAAACCTTTAAAGTTTAATTTTTCCTCGATGCTGCAGCGCTGACTGCCTTCCCTGGCTGACACAGAATATGCCAGGGCCACCCTGAATCTTTGTAAACCACCGTGATGCAGTGCTGAAGTAGACTGGTTGAAAGAGTGAATGTATGTCTCACACATATTCCAGCACTGCCAAGCAACCCTCAGAATGGCATTTTTGAATATCAAACACAGACGGGGTAAATTTTCATTTTAAATAACCCAAAGTGCTATTGAGAGCCCTGGAAGCTGCCCAGACAAGAGCTCCTGGTGTCCTGAAAAGCCATAATTAGCCTGATTACTCAGGAAAATGATGACAGTGATAATCTTGCCAACTGATGGTCATTCAAACACAAAGACCTAAAGAAGAACAACTATTTCACCAACTGTTTGGAAAACGCCAGCACTGGATGGCCAACAAGCAGGAAAAAGCACTGCTCTGGCTTAGTTTGGGAAAAATGACTCACCAAGTGGCATGAAAAGGAAGAAAGTAAAAACAAAAGGAAGAAGTAAAACTCCACAACTTCCTGACACCACCCAGCCCCCCGTGGAATAATCCTCAGCCTTTAGTTCTCACTCAGGGAAATGACTGATAGAGCTCAACAGTGTTTGCAATATTAACATAAAGTGTGTATAATTAATACAGTCCAGCTGTTGCAGTTTATGAAGTAACATGTCTTACTGTAAATGCAGAGTATCATACTTAAACCTATTGCCAAAAGGTGACACGGTTCAATTTAAGAAATAATATTTCTTTCCATTTAGCCTGTACTGCCTAGCCCAGACTCACCAATAATTTAAGGCAGGTACCTCCATAAAACAAACTTATAAAAGTGGTTCTTAAGCCGACCAAGAGCAAACAAGAGCCATTGTGGTCTAACAGTATTTTGAATTGCTCTGTATGTCACCCTCAGTAATTCACACACATTTCAGAGCAAAGGTTACTCTGTGGCTGACCACAGTGAATTGCTCTTCCATCACACACACACACACACACACACATTTTTTCCACAATACCACTTAAGTAGCACTTCGCAGCGAGTTCACAACAGTTGATGAAGTTCTTGCTTCTGGGGTCACTCTTCCTTATGCTGCCAGCCTCTCCCACCTAATTCCTCACACTTCTCCTGAATGACTGAAGAGCACAGCGTGTGGCATTGGAAAACACAGCAAAGGGCTGCCATCCTCCCAGGAGATACTTTACCCAACAGAGTCATTGATATTTACTACTCTGCAAGTGGACAAAACCAAAGCCTATTGATTCCTGTTGCATTTAGTATCCTGATAAAAAGATGCAGCACCAAAAAAGGGGTGGAAGATAAAGTACAGTCCACGTTTCCAAACATCCATGAATTAAATGTTAACGCACTGATAATTATTTTTTAAATAAAGGGTCTTCTAAAGAGTAGGTTATGACAGAAAGAGACTATATAAAATAACCTCTGTGTTGCATGGAAATACACAAATATAATAGAAAAATATTTCTTAAATATTATACACTTTATATGTACAAACTAATTAAACATCCACCATGAAGTATTGCAGCATTGTGTCCACTAAATGGAAGTAATTTCCAGAGAGGCAAAAAGAAGCCACAGTTCTGACATAAGAGAAGCCACTGACCAACTATAAGCTATTTGTTACTATCAACCAGTCATTACTCTAACAATTACAATAACTAAATACTTCAGCTACTAAGAACTGAACTCACAAGCTAGAGCTTGATTATAAGACTTTTTCATTAGACTATTTTCCAGTATGAAAAATGGAGAACAGAATTTTTTCCAGTATCTATCCTCCTCTAACAGTCTTTAATCACAGGTTCCATTTACACTATTCACATTTCCTGCAACTAAGTTTCATTCTAAAATATGCATTTCGTCTGTGAGCCTCTATTAATAGAAAACTCACTACCTAAGCCATAAAATGCAATCTCTAATTTTAAAGAATGTAGTGGCAAATGCTAACTGAGGATGACCAAAATCTTCTCCCATATGAGTCCCATAGGGACATCAAACACAAAGAAACTGTAATTGCAGCACATTCCCACTGATAGCAGACACACACCAGTGGATTGCCTGTCACCCAGCACTCTGTTCCAGTGCATTAAAACTCTCTGGCTGGGAGAAACAGATACCACAATCTGTGTCCCTGAAACTCATCAACTGCCAGTTCAGCAAAGCAGCAGCAGCAGATGAAAAAAAAAAAAATAAAAGCATAAGAATTATCTCAATCAGAGGACCACTCAGTGTTTTTTTATTACTGACTGGTTTGTCTTTACATTTTAGGATGCTTTAAAGTATTTAATAGAAAACAGTGTTAACAGCTATTATTTGTATTGGCTTTCTATTTAAAAACAGCCATTTCTCTTTTTTTTTGCAACTTATTTCAACATTTAAATTCTTATAACTAGATAAACATTGGTACAGAACACTATTATTGTGAACATAATTTTCTATTTTGCAGTGCTGGGAAAAGCAATTCAGTAAATTTAGAAACTATCCACAATTTTAATGAACTACATATCCATAATAATAATGAATTACATATTTAAGCCATCTTGCATCATCAGTTCCCAAGCTGAACACATTAGTGAGTGATCACACTAATCAGAATGCACTACAGCTTGTTACTGTTTTTCATAATTAGAATGACTTTGTCAGGCCAAGTATATAAGACACAAAATTAAAAATATTGTAACAACCAAAATGCCAAAACTTTGTGGGATCTTTTCCTCATGAGAGCAATTTTTCTTGTGTATCTGCATTTTTCTGCAGTCCTCTCAAAAACGGCATCATAGCATGAGAACCAGAACAAAAAATTAATAGAAACAAAAGGAGAAAGAGGCTCTTCAGCTAGAAATCTTTAGCAAGATACTGAATTCATTTTTACATTGCCATCATTTTCCAAGTCCAATTTCAGCTATTCATTTTAGATAGCATTTTACAATTCCTCCTGAGTCTATTTATATTCTTTGACTACACATTTTGCTATGCAGTTAAGTAAAAGACACCTGAAAAAGATTAGTAATGACATTCTCACTGGTTTAAAGTAAAAGAAACTAAATATACCCAATGTAATTTGTTCTCTGCTAAAATTACCCTTCCATGGTTAGTTACTGAGTTTTCTTATTAGGTCACATATACTTAAGAATGCTCATATCCCACTAGTTCATTTTACTGACAACAGAACATCACCTCTCCCTGTTCAAGGCTTTGTATAAGAATAAACCCTAACATACAGGAATGTCTCTCCCATGATCACCTCTCAGCTACCAAGGGCAATTTCTGTTAAAAAATGCATGATGATACAGATTGAAATAGAAGCATCCCTCAAGAAACAGGGGTGGTTGTAACCAATAATCATTTCGGATTAGGAAGAGAAAGTTCTAGCTAAAGGACAAAGGGAGGATGACACATCTAGATTGTCATTCATGGAGGCTGTACTTTCCTTCCCTCTGAGGAAAATGCCTGGCAGTTACATACTCAGGTTCTTTTAGGACAAATCATATTGTTGCTCTCACATTTCTGGGGGACTTGGCTGTTATCTGACAGACAAACAAAGTCCTTTATTCTTTAAAGTCACATGTAAGTGGAGGTTGCCTGTTCTCACAGCATTGCCTCTTCTACAAGTCCAGAGTCCCGGCAGAAGGCAGCAGAAAGGAGACGACTGAGTGGATTTGGGAGCAACAGGCAGAGCATGTCCAAGTAGATTTGTGATCTCTGCAGCTCCACAGAGAGAGTTCCCTTCAGGGCTCCTCTGCACTCATGGAGAAACCCTGAAAATACATACCACAAAATCACAGAATCCCAGAATGGTTTGGGTTGGAAGGCGCATTAAAGCTCGTCTCCTTCCAACCCCCCTGCCATGGGCAGCGAACCTTCCTCTACCCCAGGTTGCTCAAAGCCCCGTCCAGCCCGGCCTTGAACACTCCCAGGGATGGAGCACCCACAGCTGCCCTGGACAACCTTTTCCACTGCTCACCAGTACATAGCACAGCTGCTGTGCTGGCTGCAAGGAGTGCCAGAGCCTCTGCAGAAGTGCATGACTTCTGCCACTTTATCACTCGTGGCTATTTTGGATCCATCAAATTTAAAAGTAGCTCCATGACCTCTTCGATGAGTGTAAGTAATATACACTATTCTTGATATAATAACAGGAGAGAGAGATTATGAATGGAATCTCCTGGATATGATCTAAATCACCAATTATTTTTTCATAATTTGGCATAGGGTACCATTTAATATTTCATGTTGATGTCAGCCAGTCCAGCAAGAGGTTTTCAGTGAGCTGCAGCATGCAAAGCAGTGGTAAATACTGAAGGCTCAAAATGAGAGCTGTATATGGTCAAATCACTTATTTCTAGGGAATAAAGCTCTGAAAACAAACTCTGCATTTATAAAATAAATGGAAAACTTCCCCATGAACTTAACAAGAGCAGAAGGCATTAGAAAGTAAGATGAGAAACTCTGTGGAAACTTAAATACAGCATTAAAAATAAGCATTTTTTTCACTTAATACAATACCTTCTTTGTAGAGGCTGAAAATATAAAATATTACTGATTATATAAACCTCAAACAGAAATAACTGTAGGTGGTTTGGAACAAGTCAGTGCTGTATTTATACAAGTACAGCATTCAGCAAGCAATATTAGTCAGCCATTGAGCAGGTTCCCTGCACTCCAGTACACTGAATACGTGCCTGCATAATTAGGACTTGTTTGCACGACAGCTGGTGGGGAAAAAATATCCCATCTGATATGAAAGATACAAAAATATTTTCATAAAACAAAAAAATTGCAGTGGAACAGGTCTTTTCATAAAAAGCAGCCTCACATCAATAAAATTCAATCATTCTACAGTATCAACTATATCAGCTTTCCAGAACAGAAGTCAGTATGCAATTAGACACAATTTCCCAAGATTTGCAAAATTCAATTTCCTTCAGCTCCTTGTGTCCACAGAAAAGATAGAACTCAGGTAGTGTCAAATGCATGCAGATGACTGCTGTTAAGTAAATCAATTTGTCATTCAAAGATCTGACCGAATAGCCTAAGGTTTTCTTTGCTTAGAGCCATTTTATATATGGATGGTCCTAATAAATCTGCCTGTGAGCTGTGCTGTACACATTATTCTGAAGAATAATGTCTATAGAGCAAACTCTATTCTCCTCCGAGTGTCACTGTACCAAACATTGTTGTCTGCAACATTCTCAACAGTAAAAAAACAAAAAGTGAATCCAAATGAAAATTAATCTAAAGCGGGAGGGGTCTAAGGGTGTTGCACTAGACTCTAAAAAAAAAAATAAATAATAAAAAATCTCTATTCTTCACTTACATTAAATCAAGAAGAATGTGATCACACCAATACCCCTCTCTGTATTCTGGGCAGGGCTGTTCCAAGTCCTGAGCAAATTTGTTCAGAACTGGCTCAAATACCAGCACCCTGTGCCTTGTCCTGTATGAGCTGTGTCACATTAACACACCCATTACAGCTTGTGCATTACTGACCACCTCCCTCTCCCAAAAACTAAGATTGCTGTATATAGCCCAAGATTCAAGTTAGTGGTATGAACAGAGATGAGGCCAAACTCAAAAACTTAAGATTCCTACACATCTCTGGTTCTGATTTTTCAGGATCAAGTTCAGAAAAATTCTACGGATTTTCATATCTTCATAAACAGGGACCTTAATCCTGCAGAACGTGATGCCCTTCTTGATGTCTATTTCTACATAAGAATGTGTGTGTATATATATATATTTACAAGATAAATTATACAGTTAAATAATTTTTAGTTTGGTTTTTTTTTGGCATGTAGAGCCTGCTTTTCTGCATGGGATGGAGAGGACAACACCATTTTGAACAATTCTGTCAAAAGTATTTATTTGGGTAGTAATATCTAGTAAAAAAGGACAGTGATCCACCTCAAGTGATTTTAGGCAAGATCACTATCTGTAAATCCAGCAGAAAAAGAGAGGTGTCTGAACTTTCAAGAAAAAACAAAGTAAAGCTGCTCCACAATCTGAAACCGCGGGTTATTGCAGAAGCAAAGTAATTCCTGTTGAGTTTTCCTTAATCCTGGGCTTTAAATGCATTCTCCTCGAGTGTGTAAAACTCATTACCAACGTGAAAAAATACAGCCACTGCTGCTAGTTGGATCAGCTGAAGAAATCTCCCCTCAGCATTTCCTCCTGCCCAGCGTGTGAGCAGACAGCTCACAGAGATCCGGAGCAATGCAACAGCAGCTTTTCTTTTGAGCTGAGCAGTTCCTTCTGCTGAGCTCCAAATGGCATCACCGAGCAGCTTTTCCCATTCACTAAAAGCAGGACTTCTGCTGGAGCCCTTCCTTCTCCTAAGGACTGTGTGCCACTGACATACAAACCACTAGAGCCCTGCACAGCATGCACTTACAGGACCTAAGCTGCCTAGTTATAAAAAATCAGCTCCAAATGGGAAAAAAGCTTTTAATCCTTTACAATGTGATGTACCAGTTATTAGAAATAGGGAGGTTCAAGATACAACAATTCAAAGGCTGGAGAGGATTGGAGCAGCTGTAAACCTATCTAATTAACATAACTTTCTTATAGGTACTGAAAAATAACAACAGAAACCTCTTAACTTTGCTCACTGAATTTGTGACGTTTCCTGTCATTCTGGACTCAGTTCCTAAATCTGCTTCGACTCATTAACACCAGAAAGCCACAAAAGCTCATTACAGAAAAAGGGTCCAGAAAATGCTCACAGCACTGCACCAAACACTGGGTGTTCAGAAAAAGATGAAGATGAAGGCGGGCATTGCAATACATCAATTGCATCTTTTATTTAAGGTTTTTAATCCACACCATGTGGGATGGATGTTCTCCTTTCACTTCATATTTTCATTGTTCCTCCCCGGGATTGCCAGTGGGCTGGGGAGGTGCTGAGAGTGGTTGAGGGCTCTGTGAAGAAGCAAGCCTTAGGAAAGAGATGGAGTTTTCCTTCGTGATCCTCATCATTTAAACTCTGGTGTTTGGTCTGACAGGTGCTCTGGAATTTTCTGGCGTATTAAAGTCTTCAGGCATGGATGGTCCCATGAAAACTGCTTGGATGCTCTGCTTCTCAAATATGTGCAGTTTCCCATCTGTGTGCATAATCATTAGGAAAAAACATTGTGGCTTTCCTTGAAACTGTGACATTCCAGGTCCAATCACCATTTTAACAAGTAGTCATATTCTATATTTAGAACTTAAGTACAAGGCACACAGCTCAACTCCCACCTTTGGCAAACAGACAAATGAAGAGCATCACCTCAGCATTTTTTCATTAAATAAGTTCATATCAGGCTAGAGGATTGGTTTCCTCCTATTTACAGAACGCAAAGAAAAACTGGATTGGGAATAAAAATTATTAATTTTTAGACACCTTCTCAAGTATTTCAACCATTATCATAAAATGATAGTACCAGAGCTAAAATACCTTGTAATACATGAAAGACACAAATTTCTAGATATTCAATCATATGTTATGAATGAGCATGTTTACCTAATACCAACATCTGCCACTGTTCCAACACTGACACTGGGTACAGCAAGCACAGTAAAAAAAAAAAAAATTGTCTCAATGAAAAGATTGACAAATACTATACACCATGCTCTAACACCTTTCTAGATGTCAGTCCAAATCAGACCATCATTAGTTATTTCCCAGCTTCCAAGTAATGAGGAAACTGAGGGGAGACCTCATTGCAGTTACAGCTTCCTCCTGAGGGGCAGAGGAGGGGCACGCACTGATCTCTTCACTGTGGTGACCAGTGACAGGACCTGGGGAATGGCCTGAAGTTGTGTCAGGGCAGGTTTAGGTTAAATATCAGAAAGAGGTTCTTCCCCCAGAAGGTGGTTGGGCACTGAACAGGCTCCCCAGGGCAGTGGTCACAGCACCAAGCCTGACAGAGTTCAAGCAGCATTTGAATGATACTCTCAGGCACATGGTGTGACTCTTGGGGATGGTCCTGTGCAGGGCCAGGAGCTGGACTCAATGGTCCTTGTGGGTCCCTTCCAACTCAGCATATTCTGTGATTCTGTGAAATGACAGCATCTTTGGGACCCATTCATTCAGCAGCTGAAAAAAAGCTTTGCTTTTGAAAAGGCATGAAAATGTTCTGGCCCATCAGCACAAGCAAGGTGTCTAAAAAAAGCATGTGGTAACACAGTTTAGGAGAAATAATTGTAGATGTATTGGCAGCAACAAAACTAGCAGTAAAACAGCAAAGAAATAAGACCTGGGGATGCTTAAGAGCCAAAAATCAAGAGTAGCAAAAAGCTCAACAACTGGTCAGTATTTAAGGAAAAAAAAAACGTAAGTTTTCAATTTTGGCTGGAGCAATACAAACCTTGAGCTACAACTGCATGTTGGAAGAACAAACATATCTATAACAGACCTAACCATGGTTAGGATGCAGATGCAGGGTATTTGTCAGGGCCCAGAGAGCTCAAATAGGTCTTAATGGTCCTCCCTGGTCCCATTTAATCCTCAGCTGGTGCCACGCTGTAGGACAGAGCTGGTGAGGCCCCAGCCCCAAAGGCTGTGTGACCATGCTCAGCTCCTGGGAAGGAGCCAGCCCTGGCTGCTCTCTAACACCTTTATTTACCACCTCAAATTGCCATTCACGTCATGTGTTGGTCTCTTTAAAGCACAGAACATAGGTGAAAAGTATTAGGAGCATTTCTTTAAAAAAATCCTACAATGTAAGGTGCCTGACTATTAAGTGAACCTTCTAAATCATATCTATTGTTTCGTGTGGCAGTACGACTGAGACTGTGCACTGTGGATTCTCTGGTTGCTTCTATTAGGTATAATTCAAAACTAAAGAAAATCACAGAAATCAAAAAAAGCTGAAATACAACTTGTTCTCTCAAAAGAAACAAACCAGTCAAGCCACCAGGGTAGAAATTTCCCGAAATAGGTAGTGGTCTGAACATCTTTATTTCTGGGTGCCCAAAAATGAGACACTTTTTCTGCATCGATTCAAAAGTAAACCTCTTTAGAGTCACTCCATTTCACTTAAGAATTGAGTTGTTCAGTATCACTAATCAATTCTGGAAATATTTTCTTGTAAAATAGGTCAAAGAGCAGCAAGTTAGTACCACTTTTACTTGCTAGAATCTCTTCACATTTTCTACAATATTTCAAAGCCAAAAACAAATGCTAATCCTCCATTAAGCTATGAGTAACAAAAAACCATTTTACTAGTCAGAGAAAACAGTTTTATCTTCTAACTTACGGATTCATGATATCATTTATTAGAGTATAGGTTCACAAATTAAATGGCACCAAAATAACAATTTCTTCTTGCAGATTCTTGGAAACATTAAATCTTGTTCCTCTCGTTTATTGAAATCCTTATAGCAATTTTGTCTTTGATTTTGAGATCTGTAAGTCCTGAAAAATAAAAGTGCTTACAAGTAACTAATAGAAATAAATATATACAGAACTAAATGCTGAAATTACTATATAATTACTAAATGCTAAATTACGATAGAGTTCCTCTACTGTATTTTCCACAGTATGATAGATCCTTGCTAAAATAAGACGTCTGAGTTTGTCATCTGGCACACAATAAAATACAATTATGCCCTTTAAACATTTAATCAAAAATCTTTTCTACTCCTTCCCTGTAATGAAACCATATTTTTCTTCAGTATGTGCATCTGCAGTTAATATTTAAGAAAGACTTTAACAGAAAATATACTATTCCTTAGCTTCTTAACCTGAAAAATATGCAAGATTTCTGGTTTATAATGCTGCCTTGCCATTTTGAATGCAAAGAGGGATCATCTTCCTTCATGCTTGAGACCTGAAAAATAGTCAACGTCTTAAATTCCTGAGGAATTCGGAGCAAATTGAGGGCATCTCTAAAGTACAAAGCCACTAATGAAACACACGGTATTTAACCTGAAGTTTACATTCTGTGGAATGTGTAACCTGTAGTACTAATACATCTTTGGATAGGAAAATGAAAGGTATCTCGATTTCATTTGAAGAGTCCTCTGCAGTTTCCTGTGTTCAGGCTCACTGTGCTATTCAGGCTCCTCTGTGCAAGGAGAAACTGTCACTGAATGACACCCTGAATTCATCACAAAGCTGTGCCAGCAGGGAGACAACAAAAGGCAGAAATTAAAGTTCATTCACACAGTGGATGATCCACATCAAGGACAGACATCACGGGCTTGAAAACAAACCTCCACTGATCTAAATGGAACAGAAGCAAGAAACTGGGTTCAATCTATGGGGCAGGGCAAGCAAACCCCACAAGTGCCTTGTCCTTCCATTGCACAGGGCAGAGGAGAATAGGGAGTGCTGTCTCCCTGTGCAGAATTCTACATCAAAATCAACCCAACACAAACACAAACAAGGAAAATCCATTTTCTACTCGGCTGTCCTACACTGCAGTGCTACACACTGTCTAGTATTGACACCAGAAACTTTGGGAGGCTTCAGTGCAAGAGCATTGAACCCAAAGCCAGCACACTTATAACAAATTAAAAGGTCAAGAATGATGCTGAACATGTCTCACTTGATTTTCTGAATTGAAAGCTACCATTCATGTCCAGGATGAGAGTTTCAGTGTCAATGTATGTTCTACCCATGAAATGGCTTTTATAAGAAGTGTTAGGACTAAGTAACTAATAATAAAAAAAAACCCAAACCTTAGCTCATTCTGACTGCTAAGAACAGAAAAAAAAGTATGTATCTAAATTTAAAGATGCCTTTGACATACCTCACTGAATGTATCCATCCTCCTCCATACTCTGAACACAAATACCCCAGGAACATTTGAACAAGAGACTAAAAACAAAGAGATCAAAATCTCTCTTCAATATGTGCTGTCACTTCCTACACTCCTTAGTGTAACACCTGGGAAACCTGCCCCACCACAGTCTTCCTTTTGACCTTAAGGAAATTGCTTGCTCCTGGATTTCAGGAAGCATTTTACAACCCAATTCCTAAAGAAATGAACAGAAATCAGGTTTTTGAAAAGTACATTTTGTGAGTGCAGACCTGAGTCCCTCTGTGGCTCAGGAACTGGTAGACTAGAGCCTCTGAGGCCTCCCCATCTAAAAGGGTTGCTCGGCATTGCCAAGCAAATAACTGAACAACTTTTGCACTCAGGATATTTGTGGTAGGAGCAGGGGTTTACCAGATAGGCTAAAAACTTCACCGCACCCCCTCCCACCCCACCTGGCACTGCCTGATGCAAGGAGCATCTTCCCAGCTGCACAATGCCAGAGCAGCAGCTGATCCAAGCTGCTCCCAAGATCCCAGAGTACCTGGAAGAGACACAACACATGAAGTACCTCTGTTTGCAGTTGCATATCAGTTCAGCCTATTTGTTCCCAATTTGCTTTCAATGGCAATAACATAATGCACAAGTGAAAGAAAAAAAAAGTTTTTACTTACCTACTTTCTCTGAATTAGGATATTTTATCAGATTTTTTCATGTCATTTAAGATTTCTCTTCTTTCCTTCTTAAATACTTATGTATTTGTTTTCCAAAGGGCCTGTTGCAAAAAAGGTCTCAAGGCACATCATAATTTTACAGAAAGGGATTAAAAACAAAAATTAATTCAACCATCTCAGTACATAATGCTTTAATGAGTTTTCCTTCAGAACTAATGTCATCAGAATTCTGAATACACAGAAAGCATGGCAGCAATATGTAGAGTACCTGGGTATCAGGTGCAAAACATTCATGCACTTTAACCCAGAATTAATCTGTCAATCGCTTTTCCCACATTAGATGATCTCTGGGGAAATGAAGGAATCTTCATTTTTACAAAACTGACAAATTTTATACAAGCATTTGTTTCAAACAGAGGTGCAAAAATATGGTAGATCTGTCAACTGGATCTTACTGCAAAATCAGAAGCACTTGATCATTCAGTTATAACAACAGGAAAGTGCATACCCTGCCCCAAGTCTACAGATGTTATTCTGTCATTTAGATTTATTTCACGATAAGAAAAATACATAACTTATACGCTGCATACTAAAGATTTTTATTTTTAATGTTTGTTTTAATTTCTTAGTCTCTTGTCAATTAATTAAAATTTTAAAAAACAGTCCTGTATTTATAACTGGATGCAGTGACAGTAAGAAGTAATAAGGTATGAGTAAAAAATGGAGGAAGCCAGTGACATGGTCTAAAGTACCATGGATAGATTATATTTAATTTGAGGATTATCTATAAACTGTAAAGATTATGCTAAAAATTAATTGATATTCAGAATTAGTTTTACAAGTCCAGGATCACCAGAAAGGTACATTTCATTTTCCAATGCTGTGTGAGAAAGGCTTTTCAGGAACTACCTACCCACGGAATAGACTTTCTGATATTTTGCTGGTTTTCCATAGTGTATTTATCCTACATTTATCCAAATTTGAAGAGGAAATACCTCATATTCTTGGGCAGTGTAGCACTGAATTTTCAGATCCCAAGTCAAAAGACTTCCAACCTTCCCACTTGACAGGAATCTTCTGTATCAGGAGCTACACCATAAGATCCTTTATTCAAGGATCCTGATCCCAAACTCTCTGCACACCAGTACTACACAAAATCACTTTCATATTCCAAAGCTATTTGAAAAGTTTTACTGACTGAAAAGACACTCAAGTCCCATTTTTATGACCATGAGAATGCCCAAACACCAAAAATAAGATTGTCATGAATTAGATGTAATCATGATAGCAGGGGGGCTTTTCACCCCCTGGATCTCCCAAATTTATTCTGCATTACATGAACATCACAGAAATGGATTCTAGACAAGAAAACATAGGTATTTTCCCCCAAATACAAACAAACAAATTAGACTTTCCATCAAATGGAATTGGCCTCTTGTGGAATCATTCTAGAAAGCTTAACTGAACACTAAAAGCCTTCACCAAGTGCTCACTGACTGGGTTACACAACACTTCTTTTGGTATAAACCACTTCTTTTTGATTCAGCATCCCGGCCAATATTTTCAAGGAATCGATGTAACATCAGAAAAGTAATAAAGAAAAAATTTATGGATCTCTGAAGTCAGGCATTAAATCCAACACTTCAGCTGGCAAAACTCTCTCCTTATGAGTCTGGCCTTGGCACTTAAGATTACTATAAAAGTACTTAGGAATTTCCTTAAATAAATGCCAGCACATAGTTAAGTATCAGACTATATTTGAAAGCTGATTTGGTGCTGCTGTGATTCCATGAATTCTAATGGAACTCCTCCAAATTTTTTTCACCACTGCAAGCGAACCTGAAATATCTCATTTTGCATTATTTTTAGCTGAAATGTATGTCAATGTGAAATCATTTGAACTACATTAGTAGAACTAAAATGATCCCCGGTGTAACTCCATTCACATCAGCTACATCAGGAACGCATTTCACCACTATAATTTAAAATGTAAAATGTCCAAGTCATAATAAAACTATTTTTCTGAGCGTTGTCAGTATCCAGGAACACTGGGCAAGGTCTGACAGAAGCAGTAACAGTAATTTGGAGCCATAACACCTCAATTAGAGGGTTTCTCTGGCACACAATTTCAACCAAAGTAATACTTGATAGAAATTTCTGTTTCTTGTTAAGTACTTGGGATCTTTGGGTTTCAGCATTTAGTGGTAGGACTTTGGCATTTTAAAACTCTGTTGTAAGGGACTGGACCAATGGATAGTTGAACAATCAAATTATAAGCCCCAGAAGAGATGTTTGCTTCCATTCTGGAATGCACAACTCTTTCTGTGATTCGGAATGGTCCACCAAACTGATGGAACAACCTAAGACTGAGCTAGAATAGCTCTAATTTACAATGGCAAAGTACAGATGTTTATGCACTGCAGAAGGCAGAGTAGGCTCCGCTGTCACCTTAGGATTTACCTTCCCAGTACTGCAGTATGTGGTGCTGATGCACCAAGAATGTTGCTCTGCCAACTGCTACAAGGCCCTACAGTAAGACCTTTTCCTTCCAAGAGTAAGGTACTGTATGATCACAGCATAGCACAGACATCACCACGCTTGTTTCCAATTAAAAGGCTGTGTTCTGGTAGCAGAATAGCTGAACGACTTGCTGGAGCACTCACCTCATGCTGAGCTCTGTGTCTACAGTGTGAATATATTATAAAAGTGATTCAAAGAATTTCCTTCCTTATTTCCATTAGAAATCTAAAATTCCACCTCTTGTGAACCACCTCCCCTTTCAACCAGTCGATACTGCAAACATGCCCTGCTTATTTTCTCTAATTTCTTTATTTACCTAGTTAGTATTCCTTTCACTCCTGCATCCTTGCCATGGTCCCAGGTATTACATGGTCTCTGATATCACACAGAACTACCAGCAAGCTCCTTTAGGAAGAGAACCTTCATGCCCTTCATGCCATTAACTACCAGCTGTGAAAGAAATGCTTTTAGTTATGGATTTTTACGGGATTTCACAGATCATCCTCACTGCTGATATTACCCCTGTTAAAAAGGTATTTAGCACATTCAACTCAGGTGAGCTACAATGAAATGCAATATTAAATTTTGGCAAATTACCGAGTCTTCTCATTCCAAACACAGTTGGAGTTAATATCACCTCAATAAAAAGGAGCTTTAATGCCTCACATCAAAAACACAGCGAAGCCTTGCTCTATTTTTTTAAATTAGGAATCAGACATTTAAACACACATTTTTTGAACCAGGGCTCACCACAATGCAGTCTTTTGTGTGTGTCTTGGTTTTTATTATTTCTTCTGCAATGCAAAAGAAGACAAGCAGAGAAACTTTTTGAAGAAGAGATCCACAGAAAATCCATGAAGGCAAAACCCAACCCCTTATATAGAAGCCCACAACTACAGCTCTGCTTGGTGCCACTGGATGCCACATAACAGCAAACAACACCTATCTGACAGATTATGCAGAATGTCATGGATGCCCAATTCAGACTGGTTTGGTTGTTGCTTTTCAGCTCCAGAACTGTAAGTCAGTCACTAATGAGTTCTCCCCCCTGCAAAAGTCCTCCCCACTCGACTTTAACTGAATATTGCAAAACTACTGTAGTTCAGTAGCGTTGGTAAGTCCTTTTTTCTCTCTTAATGGCCTGTCCCAGACCTTAAAGTGCATATGCCAATTTGGTTCAAGTTTTATAATCTGGAATGTTCCACAGTGCCTCTTCAAAAACAGTTCCAGTTTAATTGTGCCTTCCCTAGGTAGTGATAAGTCTGAAAAAAAATACTTGCTCTGAATCTATTATTTATGTTGTATGCAGCAGTATCTTACCTATTTCATTCTGGAGCCTGAAATATACTGAAGGCTGGATAGTCTTTACCTACCTTAATCTCCTAGGAAGGGCAATGGAAGTTTTTGACACATAGTAAAACACAGCTGGCCTAAGAATCAGTGAAAAGAAACCATGGAATGTTCTCACAAGGACTCCATGGGACCCAACGTGTTCATTTTGAAGCCCAGAAATGCCTATTTCAGATCTTAAATGTTGCTTCAAATATACATGGGTGAAAGCTGTAATCAAGCAGCACCAATAATAGCACATTAAAAGTCAGCAATTCCCAATTGTCAGTACTGTAACAACTGAATATCTTATTACTTCTACCTTCTCCTCCCATACACTGAATTTCTTCAATACTGACAAAGTGCATGTACTAATCATAGACTCAGTGTTAAATTAAGCAGGAAAAAGATATAAATTAGGTTGGTACTTCTTGAGGGTATCAGTAGAAAACACCGATTTCAAATATTTTTGATTATAAAATTTTACTTCACAATCCTTTTCCAGATCACAGATATTCATAATCAAAAAGAGTATGGAATTCATGTAATGTTAGCTATTTTGCCATCAGCATCACAAAGAAAAAAGAAACAATAAAATATGATGCAGAATTCACTCTTCCAATGATTGTCATTGAACTATTACATTAGTAAACATTCACAGTATG
Organism: Chiroxiphia lanceolata; assembly: GCF_009829145.1. Classification (NCBI taxonomy): domain Eukaryota; kingdom Metazoa; phylum Chordata; class Aves; order Passeriformes; family Pipridae; genus Chiroxiphia; species Chiroxiphia lanceolata. The sequence goes on from NC_045642.1 coordinate 6,949,880, forward strand.
AAGTCTCTTTCAATATATCTCCAGCATATAAAGTAGTGCAAAAAAGCATTCCAGTCATTTTGCCTTTGCAGTCAGACCAGGTTAAATGATTCTCTTACTTCATTTCTTTCATTATTAGACAACAAATGCTGCAATGCCTCCAAAGAGAGTTATAAAAATAAACAATTTCTGGAGGGTCAACAGCCTTTTCAAAGTAAATTTCCAGTTAAAAACAAGCATTATAGATTTCAGGAAAAAAAAATTTAGATCTATCTTCTGTAGAATATCTTTTTACAATAAATTTACCATTTGAAAAACAATGACTATGGTATCCAATGATTTATGGTAGCTGCTATTAAAGCACTGATAAATAGATAAATGACTACCAAACTTCATTGTTTCTTACATAGTAAATACCTCTGAATGCCAACTTTTACCACAGAGCTGTTATTAGTGATGTCGACAGTTCATGCACCCACTTTAAAACTGACTTGGTTTTAATAAATTTTTCAGCCTCATGTGCAAAACACTTGCATTCTAATAAAAATATAAAGTCTGAGAATGTATCAGATCTAGCAACCCTCACCTCAAGTCATACCACTTCCTTGATATGTAATACATGTTTAGCAATGCTTTTTATTTGTATTTAACCATTAAATGGCATACTACTGTATGCTGCAGACTCTTGTTTGCATATTTCATTATTTTCACTGCGCTCTTTAATGCATAAATGTATTTGGAAACGTTCAAAATTACACATCAGTTTCCACGGAATTTGAATTTACACAGTTTTTCTTCTCTGACTCACTGCTATTCCCCGTGTCCTGACTTTTGTTCTCCTTTACACAGAGAGATTCTTTAACTCCTTCTTCCATCTCCAAATACTCTGATTTATCCTCTGTGGATGAAGAAGATGCGCTTCTAAATTTCTTCAGTAAATTTGTTGGGAGGTAAGGGCAACTGACTGCATTTTGCATCATCTGTGTTTGTTCCTCATTCTCAGTTTCTCTATGGTAGAAATAGTTAAAATTGGAGACAATCACTGGCACTGGTAAAGCAATGGTTAACACTCCCGCAATGGCACACAGGGACCCGACTATTTTCCCACCCACAGTTATGGGTTTCATGTCCCCATAACCAACCGTAGTCATGGTCACTACGGCCCACCAAAAGGCATCTGGGATGCTTTGAAAATGGGTGGCAGGCTCATCAGCTTCCGCGAAGTAAACAGCACTGGAAAACAAAATGACTCCGATAAAAAGAAAAAAGATGAGGAGGCCAAGTTCCCTCATGCTGGCCCTGAGCGTGTGACCCAGGATCTGCAAACCCTTGGAGTGCCTGGAGAGCTTGAAGATGCGAAACACCCTGACCAGACGGATGATCCTCAGGATGGCAAAGGACATGGCCTGTTGACTGCCCTGCTCCTGCGCCAGGTCAGTGCCCAGAGTAATGAAGTAAGGCAAGATGGAGACAATGTCTATGATGTTCATGACGTTCTTGAAGAAGTGTGCTTTGCTCGGACATGCAAAGCAGCGCACTGTAAACTCAAAGGAGAACCAAATGATGCACACTGTCTCTACAATGAAAAAAGGGTCATTGAAGATGGTGTGCTCCCCAGCGTTCAGGTGGAGTGACTCATTGGAAAGCCCCTTCCCTAAGCTCAGGGACATGACGAATTCCTTGTCATCTCTGAACTCTGGTAAAGTCTCCAGACAAAAGATGACGATGGAGATCAAGATGACTAAGACAGAGACAATGGCAATGCCTCTGGCTGGAGTGGAGCTCTCCGGGTACTCAAACAGCAGCCAGACCTGCCTCTTAAACTCATTCTCCGGCAGAACTTTGTCCTCTTCCTCTTTGACAAACCCTTCATCCTCCCTGAACTTGAGCATGGCCTCCTCCCCAAGTTGGTAGAACTTCACCTCCTCGGAGAAGATGTCAAAGGGTACATTGACTGGCCTCTTCAGCCGACCACCGCTCTGGTAGTAGTACAGGATGGCATCAAAGCTGGGTCGGTTCCTATCAAAGAAGTACTCATTCCTGAGAGGATCAAAGTATCTCCCTCGCTTTGCCGGATCGCCCAGCAACGTCTCTGGGAACTGAGCTAACGTCTTCAGCTGGGTCTCAAAGCGCAGTCCTGACACGTTGATCACCACACGCTCACAACACTCGTACTCACTGTAGCGGACAGAGCTGTAACCCCCAGGGCCTCCACCATCATCGGGTGGCTGGTCTGAGTAGGAAAACTCATCCTCCCCATAGTCATCACTGTAGTAGAGCTTTCCTTCTTCCTCATCGTCTTCGTCCTCGTCTTCATCCTCCTCTTCCTCCTCACTCAAGTCCTTCAGTATCCTCTCCTCAGAACCACTGAGCGGCAGCAGCTCAGAGCAGGGAAAGGAGGCCCCGCACTCCCTACTCCCCAAGTGGTGGCTCCTCTTTTTCCCTTTCTTCCTCCTCTTCCCGCCCTGGCGGTGGGGCAGGCCGCTGCGTGACGCGCTCCCGCCGTGAGAGGAGGACGCCCCTCGGCTCTGCTCCTGGTGGTAGTGGTGATAAGGTCCTCCCCCGCCTGCCGCCCCACCTTCAACTGCTGCCGTCGCTGCTGCTACGGCCGCGGCGGCGGCGGCCCGGGACTGTGCCAGCCGCTCCCTCTCCCGTGCCCGGGCTTGGGCCGCGTATCCATAGGGCATGTGGGTGTTGCACCCCGAGCTATCTGCACTCACCATCGCCACCTCCATCTTGCAACTGCTTTATTTTTTTTTTATTTTTTTTTTTTAAATCACTTACTGCGACAAGGCTTTGTTCTATTTACAGCGTAACCTTAACTTTCACTAGAAAGTTCAAAGCCATTTGCATTTGGAGGACAGTCCCCGGGATGTGGAGCATGGCAGCGTGGCTGTAACACTGAATCTATGTTTTGGAAAAGCACAGGTCTGCATTTTCTCGTTCTCTGGAATGTTTGACACAAACTCCTGTTTTGCTAATAAGAAAAGACGGGATCCTCAAATTGAACCAGGGAACAGCTGAGACCTTGTTATTTCATCCACCAAGCCCCTTTATTTTCATTTATCTCCTGCAGCTATCACAGATCTGATCATAATCATGTCTACCTCACAGGCTATAAAGGCTGCATTTGTCAGGGGAAAAAAAAAGTGCGAATCAAATGGTACCTGTTCTCCACAGATGGTTTTAGTTCATCATTGCAACCAAATGCAAATAGTCTCTTTCCTCATTATTTGTTCCCGGTAACACTTTGGCCTAGCAAACTTACTGTTTAATATCATCACTTGGGGAGTTGAAGTTAATTCCAGCCATCACTTCATTTACACAGTGAGGAGGTCTTTGCAAATCCTTTCTTCAGCCTGTCAACAATGTCTCAAACCTGGGAGCAGCACCCAGGGCATCAGCAGCAGTGGTAAGAGGAGGAGGAGGAGGTGGAGGAGGAGGAGGAGATGAAGACTGAGAAACTGGCTCTGAGGTCCCCATAGGACATAAGGGAGTGGATGGGTCACCCTTTGGTTATGGTCATGCAGAAGAAGCACTTAACCTGAGGCACATGCACAAACACACAAAAATAAACAAAACAAAAAGGGAAAAGATTGGATTGTTTTCCTAAAAGGTCACACCGATCAAATGAAACTGTGTCATCTATTACCAGGCATTCAAATCTTCTCCTGCCCACACTATTCACACTTCTACATTACACACACACCCACATCACATGCACAGAGATTTTGAACGACTCTGTGGGTAAGGATGTGGGTGGGTATGTCACATATATATAGAGACAGATACAAAATCCCCACCCATATAAGCACTTGCATCCATACACAAACATATGCATGCTTCTGAAACACCAACACATATAAACACCAATAAAAATACTGCAACACACAGGGCATTCAGGTCTTTGGGCACATATGTAATAGATACACCTACATATATCTACATGAAATGTTAAAGAATAAATGTATCTAACACAAAGAGCTTTTGTTATATTTGTAAGAAACACATCAGATGCGGGAATGCTACATTTTAATCTACAGCAGAATTGTGTTTCAATCACAATGAACGTCTCGCTGGATTTAATTTGGAAACAGGCACGTACAATGCTCACCCAAGTGAAAATACCGTGATATGATATGTCAAGAAAACAACTGCAGGTGCACTGAAGCAACATCTACATGCAAGCACACACACAAAAATACACAACCCCCCACGCCCCCTTTGAAACAGAAACCTCGTTTATAGCCACATCTATTAATACATGACAGAAGGTGAACACGAACTATTAAATGACGCTATTTTTAAAATCGTACCTATGTGCCATGCAGAAAAGGGTCTTAAAGCCGCTCTTATACTTACTGGTCCTAGGCAGAGAAATAGCAACGCTGTTCCTGGCGGTGCACGGGCGCGGTGGCAGCGGTCCCGAGGGGGCTGTGCCGGCTGATCCACATTCGCAGGTGTCTGTGGTCAGTGCGCACCACAGGTTGGCGAGTGATTCCCGTCCCTCCTTCCCGGGCGCAGCGCGGGCGGCGGGAGCGAGCGGGGCAGAGGCAGCGCGCAGAGCCACAGCCCCGCTGCTCGCCCAGGCATCGGCGGAAAGGCAACAAGCGAGGGTCTCGTTCCCAGAGGGAATCGAAGGCGGCGTGTCTGTGTGTGTGTGTGTGTGTGTGTGTGCGCGTGTGTGAGGCGGGATGAACGGGCAGGCGCGATCACCAGCCTTCCCCGCGCCCGGCTCTCGCAGCAGATTTGTGAATCAGCGCCGGATAATCCGCGCACCGAGCCGGGTCCCTGCGGCGGGGGGACGCGGGGTCGCTCCGTGCCGTCTCTCCCCCCTCCCCCGAAACACGTCCAGGGGCAGCGGCTCAGCCCGCTCCCGCCCGCGACATCCACTTGTTGTGCGGGTTTTGAGGCGACGCGGGACCCGCGCCCGCCGCAGCCGCACCGCGGACCCGCCCGGCGGACGCGCCGCTCCCGCCGCCCGCTGAGGGAGCTCGGCCGGCCCGGCCCGGCCCCGGCCCCGCGCCGCACGGCGCTCCCGGAGCCGGCCCTGTTGCTCCCGAGCCGCCGCCCGCCGCCGCCGCTCCCGCTCTTCCCGCGGTTGCCGCCGTTCCCGGCCCGCCGCCGGCCCCTGGCGGCCGCCGCCCGCACTGCGCCCCGGCCCCGCACACGGCCCGGCCCCCGCCCCGCGAACGCGGCAGTCACCGGCAGCGACGGCCCCGCAGGGGTGATGCCCGGCATGCCGAACAAAACTCTACGCCCGGAGCGACGCTGCCAGCCCTGGCCTCTGCTCTGTCGTAAGGAAGCCAAACTCATTGTCGGGGCGGCTCGGAGAATGCCGAAGCCAAGCCCGCACCAAATTTCCCAGAAAAGGGAAAAAAGCTGCCCCCACCTCCACCCCGCTGCCCCGCTCGCCCCCCAGCAGTGCAAGCAAGCGTTCCCTCCGCTCCTACCCAGCACACCCAGGCCGCTGCAGCCGTCTCGCAAACGAAGCCAAATTAACTTTGCTCCCAATTCTGTACCTGAACAGAAAGTAGGTCCTAGTTCATGGCTAGAGGGTACCGTTCTGTATTTGGCAGAGTTAACGCCTCAAATCTCTGCTCTCTCTGCCTGCTATAACACAAGCAGTGTACAAACCATTCCTTCTGCACCAAGAAAATCGAAGCTGTGACGGATTCCACACTCTGTAAGGGATCACCGTGAAAATGCAACTTGGCAGTATTTGACACCACAGCTGGAATTCTACCATCTCAGTACAAATTAAGTATAGGCACTCCTGCTTCTCCTCGCGGAGAAAGAAAAGACTACATTGAGAAGAAATAAAAAGTAGCATTCACACCAGAACACTTTGCCTCAAGGTATTTGCAACCGGAGACAAATTCAACGCGCGCAGCAAGTGTGTTAGGCATTTGTTTCATTGCCTTGGTCCTCCTCCACAGAGAAACCAAGACAGCCTGGTGACTATTTCCCTTCAGATCCCTCCAGCACAACCCACATTATCCACATTACTTCTCTGTCTCTGCTGCCTATATACATCAGTTACTGCTCGTACCCTTAACCTCATTCCTTTCAGCAGATGACCTATGACTATAGGAGAGATGAAGGATCAACCAAATAAACACACAGAATGTCAGGCATCAAATCAGTTCATACTGATCTTGCCAAAAGTACTGTGAAATGTATAAATGGCAGTTGTGGTGAACCAGTTTTTCCACCATCACAATTCTTCGGGTTCCACAGTCAATGTAAAGTGAAAGAGAGAGAAACCCCTAATGTCATTTCAAATGCCATTAAAATACAATGTCTTCTGTCATCACAAAGCCAGTCCAAAATTTTGATGCTCCTGGAGGCAGTTTAAAGACATTCTACAGATTAATTTCCAGTACCAAAACCCAGACCCTTCTGCACCTGGCACAGGAGCATACCAAAGGCATGGATCAAACCTGTATCATCACTTAGTCTCAAGGACACGTATGATGCCATAAAAATAGAAGAATTGTCATAGGTACACTTCCTGAACTATTAGGAACACCTGGATTTACTCCTACTTCAGTAAAGTTTAATTCTAGGGGCATTTTCCAGAGTTCAGCCACTTCATTCTTTAGCAAGTCCTGTATTACTTTTTATCAGTAGGACTTGAGCAGCTTTTTATTTCGTTTTTGAGATGTTTCAAGGACTTGGGACAGAAAATAATGACTTATCTAGTTTTTACCTCTCTTTCAAAATTTCAGATGCATTTCCTTGTCATTATTTCATGGGGCTGTTAAACTGAAAAATTCAGTGGATATTTAAGTACAAAGACAAGTAGAAACATTTTGGTATTCCTTTATAAGCATTATTATTATTTTTTAATAGCTAAAGCATGTTCTTGAGCTAAAGATAGATAAAAGATAAATAAAATGTGATGTACACATAATAGACCCACAGCTGATAATGGGAGAAGCAGAACAGCTTTTTTGTGCCTTTTTAAATCCATTCTAATGTGATAGGGATCACGTAACTACATGCAATTCAATCTAGCTCAGAGGTCTCACTTGATCCAATTTTTAACTGATTTAAAAGCAAAAAACAAGCTTTAGGTATTTACAGATGAATACAGTGACTCATTTCATTCAGCTCTGTATTTTCATAGTATTCAAAGAGCAATTTTTATTTAAAAGCTCTTACATTTCCTCTGTTCCTTCATATTCATAAGGGATACTATTATTGGTAGAACAAAGAGAGAATACCTACATGTCATTATCTTCAATAGTACTGTATTAAGAATATTGTAGTATAGTAAAGGATCTCTAATGTGTGTTATCACACAGATTTGTCCTGTTTTACAGGATGCAGACAAGAAATATGCATTATTGCTTATCTATGTATACAGTGCCAGAAAAAATACACAACAATTTAACACATTTTCATGAAAATGGAACATGAGATTTAAAAAGCTTAATTTGTGTTGCTATGCCCAATATTAATTTATGCTATCCCCCAACTGCTGCAGTTCACACTGGCAGGGTCTGGCCCCAGTCCAGCACTAATCTTCCTACTGTAATCAAGACTTCTGTGCAGCAAATAAGACTACACTATAGCTCAGTACTTACTGCACTTCTAGGCCATGAATTATTCTCTTTCCCTTTTAGTCTTCTCTTTTTGCTCTTCTGCTCCTTCCTGTGCTTGCTTCACTATTATTTTTATTAGCCTCTCATGGCAACACAGCCAACTTCCCATAAGATCAGGGACTCCCTTCAAAACAAGAAAAATGTTGCAGCAGTGGGAACTCAGGATAATCAAGTGAAAAGACTATGGTCACTATATCATTTCAGATGTGCTGAAACATAATTCAGAACATGCATTTCCCCCTCTTCTCAGTTGCTCACTGTGCTGGAGACCCTTAGGTACCAAAGTAGCAGTGAATTCTTGCCTCCACAACTAAGTTTTCTCTCCCAGTGGTTATATCACTTTAGGAAGTTCACAATTTATTCAGATTTTACTAACATGGCTCTGTAAGACACCCCTGTCAAAGAATCTGACTCGAGTACTCTTGATTATGACTGGCAGTACCTAACGAGATACTTAACAGAATAAAACAAGCCTATCTCAGTCAGTTCTTATACACAACCTATATGAATAGCACATCTGTTCATTGCTTGTACTTTAACAGGCTAATCCAAGGAAGCTGATGCTCCAGAGAGCAGCAGGCCTTTCATATTTTCTTCTGAGAGTTTGCAAAACCACTGCCATTTAGCATGGAGTTTAGGGTAAATAGCAGTAAAAACACTGATGATATTTTTACTTGGAGAACAATTTCTTGCAGCAGAGTATGGATCTCCTCAGAAAATAGGATAAAAATACCATGTGTGTTCTATTTTTGGACTAGAATATTTATCAATTCATTCTGGGCAGACAAGTACTCACATCAGGTCTATTCTTAAAACCTACAATAGGAAAAAAAGAGAAAAGAGTAGTAAGGAGAGAAAACTTCTAAGTAAGGAACTGCATGACAATGGAGATACCCTACTTGTTTTCTGGGTCCCACCTCAGATTTCCAAGATATCCACAGCCACATCACTCTTAATGCCTGACATCCTTTGGTTATTCTGAACATGCAATTTTCAAACTATGCTAATAGAAAATGTAATAATGATAAAACCTGAAAACATCAGGTGCTAAATTCTGGCTTGCACATATTTTTGCCCAGATAACATTGTGAGGGCATGTTAGGCTTACTTCTCCCTGGGATTTTATAAGGAATATTCTGGAGCAGAATCAGGTAGTAGACTAATAATTAATGTCCCTTTGCATTATTGAGTTAACCATCACTTGAGAACAGCTGGAAAGGAACACCTATAGGGCAAGAGCTCAAAACTATTAGTGTAAAATCATGAAGAGTCGTTAGCTAGAAGTTCAAGTATCTCATGCTCCAGGAATATGCAGTAGCAAACTGTTACATGAAGAAGCATGAAAGAAAGGAAATTTAGAGGTTCAAGTATGGCACCAAACATAGCTCACATTTATATATTTTAGGTACACAAAGGTATTTCTATGAACTTCTAGTGGATAGATATTGCTAAATTTTTAGCAAATATGTTTTTATGATCCCTATTTATGAAATGAGTGTGAATGGAAGACATGCATGAAGGAATTGCAGGATCAAACAAAAATAAGGATACACCATTGCACCTGTAGTGCTCCAAATCTTACTAGAAGGCTCCACTTACACTTATTATTACACACAAACTAGATTAGAAACATAAATTTACTGGACTAGAACAATTCCTACTAAAGATTCTGGCCTATAACTGCAGGAGGTACACGTTTCACAGGCAATTGTCTTGGTTCATAATTTGATGGCAAATAGCTTCCAGATAAATCTTTGGGTCAAAATCAGCTCTTGTCACCCTAGTGATGAATACAAAACAGGCAGGATAGACACCAGATGAGAGTGGTGAAGAGAGAAACAGCAATCAGGCTTCATAACCTTCCCGTTAAGTAGGTCAGCAGAGAAAGGAGCGCAGGCATTTTCTTTAGTCGTTGGGAGGTGTGTGTGTGAGGGAATACTTTCATGCTGCTATTGCACTACAGGATCATTTCCCTCCTGCCATAATAAGCATGCAGAAAATTGCTCCATGTTTTAAGAGGAGACTGAATCTCTTAGGTCTGAGTTCACGACGTGCAGCAGAACTATGTCAGACTATTCAGATAAGAGATAAAAATCTGATCCCACTTTTTTCCAACGCATGTGAACACAGATCCTGGAAGAATGGGGGGGGGTTGGATTTAGCCAATCTTGATAGCCTTGCATATCAGAGAAAATATAAGAAATTTTAATAAGGAGAACTATGTTGACAAATTGAGAATCTATTCAATCTTATTCTAACAGCTTCAAGGAGAGATTCACATGGGAGCTAGATGCCTAGAAGTTTTAAGTGCCATGTGTACTGATCCACATGGAAAAGATTACAAAACAAACTGTTCCCAAATAAATTATATACTCATAAAAGTTTATTAAACCTCTTTATTTTGTAGATATTGTTGTATGATCTCAGAGGTGTATTAAGCACAAAGTTAATATGGAAAAAGTGTAACCAACTTTGGCAGATTGCAACAGTTATTACTATACAAAGTTGGAGAAAAATGAATTAAGATTATCAAATAAATATTTTTGTGGCCAATTTTTAACTAGCAAGTAGAGTAGAAAGAATCTTATGATAGCCTTTATTTTGGTGTGAGGTAAACATATAGTTTTGCTGTTGTTGTCAATATGACATTTACTGAGGAAAAACCTTTCCAGAACAGAAGTGCAAAATATTGGGATTGGTCTGGGGTCCAGGGACTAGTTAGGAAGCAAAAAAGGTAGCACAAAGGCAATATAAAATTTCTTTAATCCTACTGTATACAGGGAGTTACTAAAAACACTTTGGAAATAGCCCTTTTGAAGAAGACCTGCCTTTCAGGACATTAAGGATCATTTACAGTAACACTTGGCAGAGCTAAGGTGCAATCAACACAAGAAACTAATAAATTGTGTATGTCAGACCTAACCTGTTGAATGAAGCATGTAGCCTGCTGTCTTTTCTTCAGAGGAAACAGGAAATAGTGTTCTGGAAATCACAGGCTGCCCTCCCAGTGTTTCTCCTCATGTTCACACAGAGGTGTCTCAAGCAGGTGGAGGAAGGATCTGCAGTCAGAAGCATCCTTTCTCTGTTTGTGCATCAAGGCAGGTAATGCTGTAAGATATTAGTAAATCCCAACACAGAGGTCCCAAAAGTTGCACCTCATCCAAATAAATAATTTACATATACAAATCAGAAATAATCTGTAGCAAGATGATGTTCTTTTGTATACTGGGAACAGAATAACTCCTGAGAAAACCCTAGTTAAAATTAGTTCAATTCTACCCTGTCAGTAAAACCTCCTTATCAAACCCTGAATTTAGAGAAATCTTGTGGTTCTCATCTGCAGTTTACTCAAATAATAATTGCAAATTTCCTCATATCTAGAAGTGTGGGAACTCTCAGTCTGTTATTACATGCCTCTGGGCATTGCTTAATTATTGTTGAACACAAACAGGGAGAGGATTTTTCGTATAGAGACCAAAAGCCAAAACGTTTGTTGTTCATTAATATAATTATCATTCATATGAGATCCTGAAAACGTAATTAAACTTAGCTCTTTTAAAAATTGGGCATTATACCTGTGTCAAAACTTCGTGTCAGAAATTGGAATGTGGAAATTACAACACAAGTGTTAATCTTGGCACAGAAGCCTGAGGTTGAAAATCTTGCTGAAGTGTGTTGCTAAATTCAGAAAGTTAAGTGGATCTAATGGGGCAGGTACTTCAGATCTTTTCAGGCTAACATGGATTAATTTCTTTCCTCTATTGAAGTCAAAAGCTTCAATGAATTGTTCAAGACTAGGCTTGTGTAGCTAATTGGTTGGAACTGGAACCTTTAGTAGCCAGCAGATAACTTGCTCTGTAGGATACATTGCTACGTGTATAATTTATTTAGGAACAGCTCATCATGTTCCCCCCATGTGGATCTCTATATAAATGGTACCTAAAACTGTCAGACATCAAACTCCCATCTGAATCCAACAGGAATTGAGTTGCAATGGACTTTCATTTTTGTCAACATAACTCTCTGAACCCATTAACTAAAAAAGCCTAATGCTGAAGAATTTGGTGAGGTTTCTGATGAGCTCAAGATGAACTCTAAATCTCCCTGTGCTGACCAAAAGGCTCTTACCCGACTCTCAGCACTTAACACTCTTCTTATGAACACAGAAGTGCTTCACACAAGGGATTGTTGGTGTGTCAGTTGTGAAAGCATCCTCTGCACTGTGCTGTGAACACTCACTCTCCCCCTCCTTCTCTGCGCCACCATCTCAACACACCATGAAATGGATTAATCACTGAATATTGCACACAGCCATCAGTGTAACAACACAGCACTTTTTCCATCCACAAGTCAAAATAATAACTTAGAGTGAAACTACTCCCTAAACAACAACAACAAGAAAAAGACCCAACCAAACTCATGGTCTATTGGCTGTGTTGTTATGCCATTGTCCTTCTAATCTGTTGAACGTGAACTCTTAGGTAAAACAATTTTAGATCATTATAGTTGTAAAAGAAATGAAGAAATAAATAGTATCTACAGGAATAGACTCCCTTCTGATTAAAATGACCTTTACGAGGCTAACTCATGTTCAGGAAAGTTCATTGGGAACTTTAATAAGGCAAAAGCCAAGAGCACTAATGCACAAAATCCAGTGTACCTTTCACTGGGACAGGTTTGTCATCCTCTCTGCCATGCACACCTGAAGTCACCTTCAGAGATTCTGGGGAAATTTTAGAAAGTAACATCTCCCATTTCTCTCTTTCCTGAAGAAAAATAAAGAATGCTGAGCTTCTCTAGACACTTTCTCTAAAACAGAGAATGAATATTTAATAATGAGTCTAGTTCTGATGAGGGTCCTCTAGACACCAAGGTTCTGTCTTTAGCCATAGTCAAGCAGCACAAAAAGCATCAAGTTACATTTCTGGGCACTATTATGTCTCTGTAGTAACCTGGTAGGAAAGTTCTGTGGCTCTTTCATGTACCCTAGGGTGAATAATGCTTATAAAACTTCCTTAGGACTTACTGCATTCACAAATGCTGCCACTGCTGATAGTACTGAAACTAGGTCAACCAACTGAAGCTACTTTACTACCGAATAAGTTGCCTTTCTTGGGGTTCATTAAGATCGTGAGCTCAAAATTTGCCCAAATTCACCCACTTCAAAAAGTTCAAGATCCATTTTAAGCAAAATTTCTTTTCCAGGTTAGAAGGGAGCCAAGTGAATCTCACTAACACAAAGCTCAGCTTGATCTTCAGGGGCTCTTCATAATTTCAATTCGAACATACAGGTATACATTATTTATCAATGCGAGCATTTATCAAAACCACTGCCAAGAATTTTCAAATTGAAGGTGTTAATAATGGCCTACAATGGTTGTTCTGACAGAGTGGGTTGGTTTACATTAAACAATGCAGTCTAAGCAAAGGCATCTGAATGACATAAACGTGTGTACATTACACCTGGAGCTGAATTCTAGACTCAGACCTTGTTGGTATAAAATGATTAACATACAAAATGTTTAAATATTTCAAGAAATGTCTACCATGTCCCCACTCTGTTCTACAAAGTGGAATTGATACATTTCTGGTACCCATGGATGTGCAGATTTATGGACACACATCTGCAGGGGCATATCCACGTAACTCTCAGTAATCTGAGGGTTTCCTTTGTTCATCCACAGAGTTATTAAACAACAGATCATGTTATGTGAATCATCCGTGAAAGGAAAAATGGAAGTCAGAAGAATACATCCTGTCCTAAATTATCTTTGCTTTCTTTTATGTATATGGCAAGAATTCCAACTGTGACTTAAAAACAAAACAACACCACAAATTCTTTCTGTGAAACAAATTCTTAATTTGCATATTTTTCTTGTTGGCAGTGGCAAAGGAAAAGCCAAGGTTTAACTGAGAAATCAATCTAAAGGTGGCTAAAGTAGCCCAGTATATATCTGGAATATCTAAAGGTAGGAATTAGCGTTTTAATGATGGGAAAGTGAATGGATCCTGATAGCTTTCTCTGTATACATTCAAAACAAATTTCCTGTTTTATCCACAAATAAAGAAAAGAACTTATTGCATTGCTTGCATATGTAAGAGTCCATTACTTATCTTTAGCTAGGAAGAGAGATAAATGAGCAACTACCAGTTTTATGGAGTAATTTATAAAGTCTTGGTTCAGCAGAGTGGGAGTTCTAAATGTATGTCATTTTATATTTGAGAAAATGTCTTACAGATCAGAGGTTTTTATGCAGTTCTGGCACTTTCTTTATAGTAACAATGCACTCTGTCAAAGGAGTAAAAAAAAATTCTGGTATAAAAATGTCCATTATCAAGGGAACTCATAATTGGTTTTCATATCAGCTTTCCTTCTTAAAATACCCAAATGAACAAAGCAGATAATTGCAAAGTTCAGAGTAGTGATTATATTCTGACTATGGCAATCAAGATGCCGACAGACTAAAGACCTATTATACACATAAAAGGCTGGATTTTGTTTACAGATGACAAGAAAGCTAACCTTTAAAAGATATTTATGCCACCCCTTAATGCATTCTACTGAGATTTACACATTTTGTTTGTGACATTTCAGCATTTTCTACACAATGGTTCCACAAGGTAAACAAACATGCATCTTACTGAAAACAAGATATTAGTTCCATTGCCTTTTGTGGACCACAAACCACATCCTGATGCTCCTTGCTGAACTGTGCTGTAACTAACTCTTAACATGTCTTAATATCTTTCACTGTACCCTCTCACGTAATGGGAATTTGTCTGTAATTTCCTTTATGCAATTCCATTTAACTTAGATCATTCTTACCGTGCATTTCCATAGCTGTGCTATTTGCTGATACCCCAAGCAGCTGTTTCCACTGGGCCACAATATACAAAATGGCCTTTGGTGAGGTTGTGTTCCAGCAGGATTGCTTGTCTCATGTGAAACCCAGAGTTCTGCCTCTGATTTCACCTTGCTATGTTTTGATAATGATGAGAAAAATGGTAATCCTTAAAAAAAAATCATGACTTTGCATTTAAAATTCATGAAGACAACATGACGATCCCTACTTTCTATTTTACATTTAGCATCAAAATATGTCATTCAGCTGCAATCTTCTGTCTTCTCCAGCTTTTGCTAAGAAACTAATACTTATTAAGTCTTGTTATTAAACTATGAACTTCGTCACTTCTTTTAGAAAGACATTTTTTCTAATTTTCAGCAACTTTCCTCATTTTCAAGGAACTTCTCTTTGGATCTTTAGTATCCTCTTTCCTGTATTTTTCCATGGACACATAAAGAAACAAAAATACGGAAAATGTAATATATCATACAAATATATCACACAAAAAAAAAAAAAAACAACAGTAAAAGACACAAAATAATTCTCAATCTTTATGTTATCAAAATGCCCTTCCTATTCGGGCAGAAATGAGAAGTACTTCCCAGGTTGGAATCTACTCACTGAAAGGTCTGTAGAAATAACATCTGTGAATCTCAGGGTAAAACAATGCCAAGCACAGCCCAAAAGGCAGGATCTAGAAACCACATCTTCCAAATAAGGTGCTGAATGCAAACACAAGTGCCCAGTTCTTCTAAGAACATGTAGCAGGAAGTCCTGGGGAGAAATTTTACCTTAATACACGTGGTGAGTTTTTCCTCTTGCAAGTAGTGAAAGTGGCTCCTGTTTTGCATAATTATACAGTTCTTTTAGTAAGTACATTTTTTTTTCTTTTCTAAATAAACTGTTTGCTTGTTTTCCATAATTAAGCTCTCTTTTTGTCCCTCTGGTAAAATGTAATCCCCTAAGGATATAAATCATGTAACGTTGGACTGTTTTCACTCTTACCTGTCATCCTCAAATTATTCCTTGGTTACAAGCAAGTCTTCCTCCCTGTAGGTCAGCCTGCTTCTAATGGTAAATCTCAATTTCATATTACCCATAACCAGAATTATACTAATGGTTTCTTTGATACATAGGAGACGCTGGAAATCTCCAGTTTGACTCCTACATCCCCTTTGATGTATTATTTCTGCAATGTCTTGACAAGTAACGACAAGCACAGGTAACATTTAACTGGTTTATTAAAGTCAAAGATGTTATTACCCTCTAAGTGGTACAATAATCAGGGCTGTGCTACAATAGTCAAGCACAACATCCAAGGAAAGAGTAACACCAAATCAATTTTCATTTTTTATAAAGTGTTTATAGTTAACTTACACAGAAAAAGTCATAGAGAGATGTTTCACACACCTTTGACATTCCAATGGACCTCAGTGAAAAGTTACTACAAACAGCAATCTCCATACTAACAAAGCAGATGAAGGCAGTTGAAACCTTTATCTGATAAAGTTCATCCTTACCCAAAGGATACTCTTGAGATCTCTTGTATTTGCAAAATACATTTACTGCACAGGACAGCAAATCATGAGGAAGAAAAATACAGCTGTACAGACAAACAAATGCCACAGGGAAAATATGCCAAAGCTTCAAAACTTTTCCCAAGAAAATGTATTATAGTTCTTTGAAACCAGCATGGCAAAGTAACAGAATCAGCAACAGAAACCAGCATGTGCAAACAGAAACTCTAGATTTCTCCTCTTACATGGGTCATATTTTAAAATACAATGTAAGTTGCTTACATGGCAAGTGAGAGTACTAGTGACAATGCCAGCTGCCTTTGAAACCTCTTAATGGAGAATAAGAAGTGGAATCATAACTGCAAAAATCTCGAGAATAAGAGAGACTGTGAATGCACTATAAGGTCCCACATGCACACTGGATTTGTAAGTGGATGTGTCTTAAGGCTGTCAGTGAATAGGACTACAAGGAATGATAACTGCATGTTGTTTGTTTACAGAATGGATATTATTTTCATGAAGTTAAAAAATGGATACACTTTAAGTGAGGCACATTAAGCTGCACTAGAGTTGCTTTATCATGAACTTTGATTGGAGCAGTGGAAGTCACTCCTGCATGGAAAGGTGAGTACTTCCAAGAGAAACAGCAGATTGCTTGCCTGAAAGGCACCTAAAAAGAGGAATCCCTCCAAGTATTCATAGTAAGTATCAGCATAATTCCTGAATTAAGGAAATATTTTGTTTTGCTCTTGCATTCAGCATTGTGAGTTTGTCCTCTGTGACTAATGTTTGGCGTCACTTTGAGTGACATTCCCGGGGCTTCATTTCCCAAAGGACTCACAGATTTGTCTTCCTTAGCTACAAAGTTAAGTTGCTCAAAGATAGCACTTTTGACAGACATGTTTTAGTATGTTTGACATGCTGACTCACTTAAAAATAAACAGCCTTAGCTTCACAGCACAGTTCATTCATGGAAGAAACCAGCTCCCACCTCCTTGTTCTGCCCTCAACAGAAAGAGACAACCATAAACCCACACACTATTTGTGGGACCCACATTGCATCTGATACAGAGGCAGAACTTGTAGGGCACAGTAGTTTTGGCTTTTGTTCTACATTAACTTGCAAGTTTACATACATGGAGCCCTTTTCCTGTTGCCAACTTTGTCGACAAAATATACAAAATACACAGATATTCCTCCCCAGTTCAACCCACCAAGTGCATATAGTCTAGCACCTCTTTCTTTAACCCAGGACTTAATTCTCTTCACATCTCTTAGCTGAAATAGATTTACAATTCCAAATATTAGAGATTTCTCACATGCCAACAATATTCTGTTGCGTTGTTGTCTGCTACGGCATTTGTGTGGTGCTCTAAGAATCTCAGTAAGGCAAGATTTATAATACTGAGGCAGTACCAGATAAAATAATTGAATCATATGTAGAAGAAAATTGGAAGTTTAAAAAAATATATGCCTGTGAAAGAATTTATTTGTGTCTCTGTCTGGTTTTTCAAGCATTCCCTGACTTAATAAAATACGTTAATTGTCCCTGCAAATTTTAATGTACAAACAGTCTTTTGTACACTGGAGTTGATGTTTTTCTATTTCAGCCCCTATCCACAATGATACTTCATTGTTTTGGTGTTTTGTTTTCCTTTTCTAGCTTGGGGCTATGTTATCCTCTTCCAGTTCACATTCTATTTATGAGGCTATATAATTCACAGATAGAGGCCATAAAAACACATATGTGTTGAGATACAATCTGAAGAGGACCAAAAAAGGTTTTGCTGGGAGGGCATTTTTTGGACCATTTTAGAAGAACAAGATGAAGTATTACGGAAAGTCTTGAAGGAAATATCACATGACCCTTTAGCATTTACCAATGTAGAGAAACAGAGTGAGAGAAGCAGAAAAATTATGTGGTGAATATTAAAAAAAAAAATCATGGATGAGGATGCCACAGAAAGCAATTCTGACTGCGGTCATGACACAAGGAATGAAAATACAGATTGACTGTGGAGCATGAACCAGCAAAAAAAGGAGAGAAAGCAGTGATTCCAAAGATAATGGAATGAAACAGTTACCTCTGTATTCAGAAATTCAGCTGGGAGAGGGAAAATCACCATGGACAATTCCGTATGCACGAAATGAGAAATGTCTGGGCCAAGTACGACTGGAGAAAAAAAAAGGAAATAATCAGAAATTTTGAGCCTGAGCCAAGCACAACAGTAAATTAACAGAAATCTGTTTTTTAGTGATGCACTTAGTACAACCTGGCAGCAAATTGGCAATACAATTATAATCAACAGAAGCACTATCATAAGGCACCATTTTGTCTTAGCTGGGGCTACATCTAACCAACACATCCAAGGATAATTGTTCCAACAATATTAATAGCAGATTTTCCAAAATTCCTATTTATTTTAGCCTTTAAAAGATCAGAACTTAGGCAGCATACTACAGACAGAAACAGGTTCAAAAGACAGATTGTACCTTCCTTATGTAGTGACATAAGGACAAGGGAATATTATTTTTATTCAGACTCTCATTCTGATTTTACAAACCTTGTGAAAGAATCAAGTTCCATTTCTGAAGTCTTTGCATCACAGAAACTCCCACCATCATTTGAAGGACTTTTAGCAGATCACAAACAGAAGACTCAGACTAAAAAAAAGCAGTTTTAAAAAAAAAAACTATTCTGTGAAATAATTATTACAGAAATCCTCTTTCACTGTTTTTCTGATTATCTAGAATACTGTGCTATAATGCAAAAAACCATACAAATCCACAAAATTTAGAAGAATATAATTTTTAAAAATGGAATGCCTCTTGCTAGAAGCATTTTTCCTTATCGAAGTAGCTTTTCACCATAAAGACTTCCTATTAATATATATTTCTTAAGAGCTCAGTTTTCAAAATGCAGCCATGTGTCATACTCATACCTGCTCATTTTAGTTGATTTGCCTGGAAGTTTGAATTAGGACCTTAGTGAAACTGTATTAGCTGTAGGCTTTCAGCTTTGTGATGTATATACCCCTGTTCTTCCTTTACCTACTTTCTTCCTCAATTTGCTTGATAAAGCCACTCCTTGCAGCTGAACTGAGGGCACATGTGAGGGCACACATGAAAACTTTGTGTGTAAGTGGGCGTGTAGTTTGGTCACAAAATACAAAACTATTCATTGCCTCTCACAGGATGTTCACCAGGCAAGCACATGCAACAGGAGACTCGAGATAATGAAGTTTAATAGTTTCCCATTGAGAATTAAAAGGTCATTACTTTGAACACAAGAACTGTTGGCATAAAAAACTTTCGTGGTACAGCATTGATAGGGTGACTCTTTTAGTTATTCACATGGCATCTGCTGCTGTAATATATTGTAACCTCAAAAATATGAAAATATTTGTCTTTACAATGTTCCTCTGAGGTTAGGATGTTCTACTGAACCTCATCTTACTGTGAGGAAATTCACTTACAGAGAAGTTAAGTGGCTTTCTGTAGTCCTACAGGAAGTTGTAACAACACAGACCTATGTCTTAATCAGAATGTTCACCTTTCACACAGTATGGCAGTACCCCAACCATGGGGCCATTCACCTGCTTCAGTCACTGGTGACAGGGAGCATAAAATGTAAAGTACAACAGGAACACGAACAGGACTTGGACTCCAACCCAGTCATAATTTATGACTGTGAGGACACAGAGCAAAATGAGATTAACAGTTCTCCTTAGCTTCTAACCTTGCAAAAATAAGCTACCAACATCCGAATGCACTGAGAAGTTTCTGTGAAATAAAGAGCAAACTGATCTGTGAAGGCATTTACAGCTTAATTAAAATTAAAAATTCAGCCTTTGGCTGCTGTCTTTCAAAGGCTGTAGATCAAGCCATCGTTGTGTATCTGAGATGTGCCCCATATGGGATAATCCAACGTAGTACAAACTATTTAAAGGACAATAGCCTGTTGGGGGTTTTTTTTCAAAGACAAAAAACATGAAGAAACCACCTGAGGTAGAGTGAGCAGACTGCAGTGATTTCCTCAGACCATTGCACTATTCAAACATTTATTCAACTTTGAAGAAGATCTGTCTGCCTTTCAACATTACTTTCTCTGGTCTTGTAATCAGTTGCTTACAGACAGTAATGGAAGAACGGAATCTATATTAAAAACATGTAAGGAGCCATATTTTCTCTCTCCCTGTGTGAAATGAGACTTGGAGGTGGTCTGAATCCCACTCCTTCATGTGTACCACACAAATCAGATATGGCAGGTAAGCAGATGGTATGTAATTAACCACTTCATTGCTCTCTTAACCTTGTTCAGTAATTAGTTTTGCATTACTTGCAGGTTGCAGGAATACAGTTTATCATTTATGATTCAAGTAGCAAATTATTTGTCAGGCTCAAACCTAAATTTTAGCCAACTTTCCTCTTTGCATTGCATTCAGCAGTTATAAAATCTCTTATTCAAAACCCAAACCCAACAGCCAGAATTCCTGTGGGGATTAAGTATCCTGAGTTTTCAGAACACCCTCCCTACCAACAAAGTCATCCATCCATGTGTATTTTCATTTTTAGAAGAAAAAGAAAAATAAGAGTCTCTTTTAATGATACAGCTCAAAAATTGCATTAAAAAAATCCAAGTGCTTACTATCTGTGTATTTCTTGTAGTAACACTAATAGTTTTTTCAGAAGAGGGCAAGCACAGGCCTGCAGTGGCAGAGATAATTCCACTTCTCCAACAGCTGTGCCTGTTGCAGTACAGGCTGGAGTTTATTGGGAATCTGCAATATTCTGGGCATGAGTTTCACCTTCCATACTTTCTGAATCACTTTCAAAGCACATACTCATGTAGGAGTTCAAACAAAACACAGAGGAAGAGAAGCAGCTTATCATGACATAAATGTGTTTCTACCACTGATTAGTTGGTTAAGTGCCACCATTTTTTCGTTTGATTCCTCCTTCTTTTTGTCTTGATCTTGAGCTGCCACATTGCCAAAAAGCTACCACTATGCTTACCATCATCAATGCCTAATACTGCACAACCCAAGAGCAGTAATCCAAAACCATGCATTGTCTTGTATAACATCAAAAAAAGGCTTACAATTCTTGTTCAGAAGCCAAATCTCAGAGAAACCAATGAGTGTGCAAATATACGTGTCACAGAGGCGTGAGTGCACAGCGCATGAGTGCAAGGATGAGGCATCACTAGCCTCGATTTCTGCCAGTGCAACACAGAATCAGACCTTGAATGGGAGGATAACAAGAGACCTGCCCATCCATCAATAGCTGTAAAACAGCCTGAGACCAAAACTCACAGGGTAGCTTTAGCAGGAATGTGAACCTTCACTGCATTCAGAATGAGTGAAAATTTCGGATTCAGAGGGAACTTTATCCTCACATGAATGGGGAAAATATGTTCACATATCCCCTAACATTCAAGATATGGGTCCTAAGAGAGCAAAAAATATACTAAATTGTTCTTTGAGAAAGAAATGTTTCCATTTAGACAAAAACACTTTGTGAAGGTTCTTGCTATGGGAAAATGTTACCTTTTCCAATAAGACATCTCTCTCTCTCTCCCATATGTACATTTTCATTCTCTTCCTGCCATCTCGTGATAGTCCAGGCAGTTTCCATATAGCCCACTAGACACTGTAAATCTCACAGAGGACTGGTTTTTATGACAAATTTTTTTCTAGACTAATACCAATGTCTGACCTGATCCCCCTCCAGGCCCACTGCAATATGCATGGATCGAGATGACAGGACACGTGAGCTTTATACAAATCAGGAGTTTCCATGCAATAAAAACGATAACAAAATAAAACATTTTATGTGACACAAGCACCTCAAAACCTACTTTGACTATCAGGCACTGAAAGTGAAATGAAAAATGATGGATAATGCCAGAAAGGGCTCACAAGGGTAATATAATTGCAAAAACAACGCCATGTGGATGGAGCAGAGCTGGAAGAGAAAAAGGACGTACCAGACAACAGTAAGACAACAATTAATTTGAAACATTAGAGGATACAAGCTGCCCAGTCATTATCAGATTTTCCTATTAGCCTGAGAATAGTAAATTTAAATAAAGCATATTAAATGCTATTTGGTTTCATCAGTTTATGTAACACCCTTCTAGGATGTTACAAAAGGCAACAACAAACCTTTTATGACAAAAGAACTGGGCTTGTAGCCACCGCAGAAAAGCCATATATCATATATTACAGATTAAATTGGAAACCTGTGGATGTGTATAACATTTGTTAAAGCTGACACATTGAATGGAGTTACATAAATCTGTATTTCTAATACTGAATTCTAAGTAATGTTGTTTTGTAAAAGGGTTGACTTCATTACATGTTATTGTTACAGTGATGCTGAATTCACTTCCATATACATATCATGAAAGGAATGCAATTTACCTCGTGTTCACAAGTCAATTTTGCTGTGTTTTCTAGCTATAGATTAATTACTCCTTCACCAGTGTTAGACAATATGTTTTTGTAATAGAGCATGCATCATTACAAGACACAAATGGGAGCAAATGTGCAAGATAGAGGTTTAGATTGTAATTCAAAGTATACTTATTTTTTTCCTGTGAGTGGAATACCAATTTAGGTTATTTTCAAGGTTAGATCATTAATGTGTCCTCAGCAAATCAATAAAGATAAAATCTGACTTCTACATCACATTAGCAAGTTTAGCACAAAGTCAAATGTTGCAGAAAGCATTTATTTCTGTTTACAGCTGCAGCTCACTGTTGAGCTCTAGTCCTTTTTTTCCAGAAGGTTTGTGACACAAACTTGAGAAGCTTTCTATAACATCCAGGGTCTTCATCATCCTCAGAAACAGGAAAGTAATGATGCCTGCAGGAAGCTGAAGAAAGGACCCTGTAAAGGCAAAGATGTCAGCACAGCAGACCCAGGAAAATGTGTGACCACTTCAATCTACCTGAAAACAAGCGACAAAGTGAGCTGCAGTGCAACAAGGCTTTTTCCAAAGGATTAACTGAAACATTCCATTTGAATTCTCACTTAGAGACAGAACTATCTGAGAACTAGCCAGTAAAAACGGGCAAACAAACTGGTAAATATGTCAAGATATTTATACAGGGGTCATAACACTGATAAGGCATAAACTCAGCAAGCAGAAGCAAAAAACTAATTAGATTAGTGCTCAACACATCCAAAATGGGCACAGAATTCAAGCTTTTTGACTCTGTCTCCTGAGATGAACTGAAGACTGATTAGTTTACACAGCAAAGCCAATGTAAAAAAGATTAAAAAATTCAGCAGAGAGGTAGGTAGCAGGGACAAATCCTTGATAAAAACCAGCATTTAATCTTCTTTTAAAATAAAAATTGTTTACCTATTACTTAAAAATTGCTTGCTTACTTTGCTTGTATTGTTGCATTTCAAAGTAATGAATAAATCAAAGATGTCCCTCTTATGCTACCTCTGTTTGACCACACCTTAATCCTTTAAACTCCGCCTGTCAGAAAACTACTTTTTTGGGAGGGGGTTATATTTTGATAGGTGCTCAGAATGTAAATATATATATCACATTAATGTAGAGCCACAGTTTCCTTTTTTTCTGTCACAGTGGCTGAGTGTTTTAAAACAAACAAACAAACAAACAAACAAGCCAAGTTATAAGGAAATGCTACTAACAAAGGATCAAGTATATTCACTGTGATATCCACTGAAGTTTTCTGGGGAGACATGCACAAATTCTTCTTGGCTTTTCTCTCTACAGAGATTCATGCAGTTAAGTTTTACTGGCACGAATCTTCAAGAAAATTGAGTTTCAACATCACGGGGGTGCATAATTGCAGGTATTTGCATTTATTCACATAAATAAGTTACAATAGAAATGATTTCTCCTATACTTAGGCACCTGTGAACTAATCAGAGTTAGAAGATGACTTGTATGTTATGAAATTTACCTCAAGAATCAATGTCAGCACAAGGCCTAAATAGCTCAAACTCCACTACTGCCTATATAAGGATAATTTCTTATGTAAGGTAATACTAATTTTGTCCTATATTTCCATTTAATGTGAAGGACAACCTAAGAGAAAACTGAAGCTGTAACGGAAAAAAAAGTAATTTTAAAGATAAAGGACTACCTATCTTAGAAGTATATGATATGTAAGCAACTGATAGAATCTAAAAATTATACCATTCTTAATCTTTTCTCAAAATGCACTGGATTCTTCAGGCTGTGTATGGGGTGATCTATTTTCAAGCTAGGTTCTGTCAATGAAGCCTTTTGCATTGGTCAAACCTCCATGGATTTCAGTAACAATAACTTTAAATTAAAAACCCTTTAATAAAACCAAATATTTTACAAAGATTTTTGAGGTGTCTGTTTATTCAACCATTTATACTCAGGCTACTTCCTGTTTGAACTCCAACCACATAACAAAACATTCCATACTCATCTGATTTATTCTCAGATTGCTCCTGAACTAAACATAAAAAAGAAGTAGCAAGTGCTGAACTTGTAGCTTATAGCCCTGATAATTTATTTCATAGGCTCTGAATCAGATGTTGCAAATGCAAACCTGCAAGCATTTTCAAATTCCATTTGTGCTGAATAGCAGCGGTGTGGACTTGGAATTCCAAAGTACTTACAGGTCTTGCTCAGTACCAGCTTTAATCATTTAGCTGACTTAAAATTCCTTTTCACCAATACAGATGCTGTGACAGACAAAATATTTAAATTTACAAAGCTAAGATTTTCCTTAGCTTAAAAATCCTGCTACTTCCCTCATAGTTACTATAATTTGGCTCAATAGCTATAGAACTGGCGAAATTTGTGATTAACTCTCTGGTTGCTTATAGGAACCTTTGAAATTATGTAACATGGTGGATTTTTTTTTTTTTTTTGAGATATGCCTCGTTTTCTCCTTCCCCCTCAGTTCTGCAGTACTGTTTCTCATACCCGAATTATTCAATGCTATGTGGAACATGCAGCAATCGAAAAGCAACGCTGAGTAACAGCATAATAAATTCAGCTCAGGGGTTCATTAATGAAAGCTTTCTCTACCCTTCCTCTCATATTGTTTTTGTGGTAAACCAAAAAGTATTATTAAATATGTCTAATGTTTCCACTTTGGCATTGGGCACGCGTCTCTGAAGAGCAGGACTTGGTTTCAAATCTTCTAGCATCAAATATTGATTTATCACTAAAAAATGACAATCAGAAGTAATGGAAAGATGATGGCATTGGTTTTAAATGAAATATTTTAATCTTATATGGTCAAGTAATTAGGTTTGTTCTTTAGAATTCTTGTGTGTTTCAGAATAAGGCATCTAACAGAGGTTACCATAGTTTATAAAGATTAATAGTATAGCCATTAAAAGAAAATCATCTAGGGAATTTTCATCATTGTCAGAAGGATACAAATGCATTCTGTAATAGAACTTTAAACTCATACATATTACCACTATAACCACAGAGAGTTAAACAGGAGTCTTGGTTATGATTTATGGTTTGTGCATAAAAACAAAATTCAAAGGGTTTATCTAAGAATGGGCCCTAACCGTGCACAAAAGTAATTTCTAAAAAGTTGCTAGCACTCTGGAAAGGTGATTTTGCAAATGCAGACTTCTCTGTCTAACCAAAAAAAAAAAAAAAACAAAAACAAACCAACCAAAACAAACCTTTTTTTGGCTAATGAGAATTAATTTCTTGGAAATCGATGGAACTATTTTCTTTGGAGAATCGTTTATCATGCAAAGAGATGAGCTGAACTTCAGATAAAATTGATAATTTATGATTTTGTGTTCAGAATGTTAATCAAAGTGAAGAAAAAAATTAAGGAAGACAGAGTGAACATTTTCAATTTCCACAGCTATCATCAAAAAGAACTCCTAGGGCTAAAGTTTGAAATCTCTTGTTTCATTCTGTTCAATGTCTTCACAGAAGAGCTCAAGTAGAATCAATGCATAAATCAGAGAAGAAAACAATACACCTCACAGTGACCTTCCTTTCAGATATTGTGGATTTGAAATGATGGAATACTGTGAAAATAGATATTTAAAAATAGATTCACTCACACGAGCAATCCCATTGTGCATAGGAGTGTTAAGTAATCAAAATTCCCTTTTTTAAAAAAAATTGGCCAAAGTCACACGATGTATTTTCCTTCAACTATTCCTACAAGTTAACAAAAAATGAGGATTTTTTTGCAAAAAGTCAAGCTCAGGGAGATCACCAACACAGTCAGAATTGAAGTATATCACACAAAATAAAGATTGGTCTGGGTTGCACCATATTCATTCTGTGCTTTGGGCCTCCAACCTGCTGTCTTATGACACCACCATAGCATTTTATTTTCTAAATCTTTGGACTGATTTTTTTTTTTTTTAATAGAAATAGTGGAAAAATTAATGATAGAATATTTTTAATTACACTGTGGTAACTTTCAAAACCTCACACCTCTTTTGAGAGAATTTTTAATTTTTAATGGACACTAATCATGGAAGTGAGTCAGATTAGCATCTAGAACCTTACACGCAAAGCCTGACCTTAGATCTATTTGTTTACATTCATATTTTACTCTCTGATTTTTAATTCTTTCAAATACTAAATTAAATGTTTACTTAGACAGAGAAAAGGTTGTATTTCATATTCCTGACCTGAATAAGGACACCTACCAGTCTTCAATATTTGTGTACCTAGGATTGTTTATACTGATTAATTGGAAAATCTGCTAAAAGAGCCTATTTTATCACAATTTTTTTAATTATCACATCTTTTAAGCAAGAAAGACTTGGAAATCTTGGAAAATAATCTGAAATAACTATTTCTTATCTAGCTCTAATTCTCCATTACAATGTGTCATATTGCCTATGTTATGACTTGCAGTTTATGAAAAATAATTCTGTTCCTTGATGTTCCACTAGGCTTCCTCACAGCTATTTGTGATTATGTGCTAATTGATGGAGTTGTTTTAGCTACAGACCAACAACATCAAGTCAGAGTGCTCTATAACTGTGTGACTATAAACCTAAATTCTCATCCTGCTGACAGCAGATGCTTCTGTAAAATTCCAACACCTGGTAACATTAGAACTCATAAGTGAAAAAACTCAAGCAAGAGAGTGCAATGCAGAAAGTAATAGCAAACAGAACACATTTAATCTTTTCTTCTAAAGAATAAGCACCAAAAAAATGGCCTTTGAGGCTGAGAGTTTCCAAAAAATAATCTGCACTCAATATTAGACAGATATATAGGTCAGGTCTAATTATTTCTTCTTACTATGACTATAAAAAAACAAACAAACTCTTACACTGTGTAAAATCATGGTCTAAAGTTTCACAAGTGGTACAGATGATATAGAACCAGTGGACTATTACCAATGCAAAATAAGAAATCAGATGATCAAAGATTATGCACAATTTCTTTAGCTGTGGGAGGCTTTGTCAACATGAGTATAGGCTGCTTTTCACACATAATGCTGTTCATTTTAGTCACAGAGGTAAAAATCCATCTTTTTCTGACCACTGATAACAAAAACAGATCTCAATATTCTTGTAATTTATTGCTATTTTTGGATGTCGGTGAAGGACTCTCTGAGTATAATTCTGAACTAAAACCTCAGAGTCACAAAATAATTTAGGTATATGGACTATATTATGTGAAAGACAATGTGTTCAATTTTCCTGAGCAAAATTTGGAAATGGAAGGTCCCAAAGTTAATTTTTTCCTCATACAATGCAATCATAGTTAACAGCTAAACAAGATTCCTGGACACGTTGTGGTAACATCTAGATAGGTATCTAACACAGCAGTGAAGGCTGAAGGATTGGAGTGAATCCTGGCTCATATAATAATTTAACAAACCCAGGCTGAGGTACTCACCTTGTAGCAAGGAGTGAGCAAAGGAAAGGAAATGCTCATTACAGTGAATCACACAGAATTACCCATAAATAGCCATGCCTTTACAGCAGTAGCCAAATATGACCCCATTATGAGGGAAATAATACCCCTCAAAGGCAACCATTGATTGCCTTTTCTAGATCACTGTCAGAGACTCCACTGAGCTGTCTGAAAGGCCTTCTCTTCGACTCAAGGCATAACAGAACTCACTGAATCAGGGGATGCAATTCACTGGAATAAACTGCCTCCAAGTCAATCAGAAAGACTCATTCTGGGAGCTATGACTGAATAGAGCACATCTGAAAATTGAAAGAAATGCATCTCTACTGTTTTGTTATCCACAATGAAATTCAGCCAGGTACTCATCCTCATTTTCCCTGGAAAATTCACTAGGAAAAGTGGACTCACAGAAAAAGAATCGATTTTATTCTTTGTCCTACTAATGGGAAAAAAAAAAAAAGTTTCATTCTTCAAAACTATTAGATCAGACAGGCAGGCTG
The DNA here is from genome assembly GCF_009829145.1 of Chiroxiphia lanceolata. Classification (NCBI taxonomy): domain Eukaryota; kingdom Metazoa; phylum Chordata; class Aves; order Passeriformes; family Pipridae; genus Chiroxiphia; species Chiroxiphia lanceolata. Next base: position 6,978,223 of record NC_045642.1, read on the forward strand.
AAAACCTTAAAAAATAAAAATTTGATTTTTTTCTAAACCAAATTATTTTACACCCATATAGAGCCACGTTCTGTACTTGCAGGGTTTGATCTGGCATTATATTCTGCAACTTGGAGGAGAAGCAGGTTAAACCTGGTTTAGTGAAAATTTCACTCCCACCTTACAATTAATTTGATCAATCGTTTTGATTCCTCAATATTTAATGTAGTTCTTGCAGAATATACTAACATGAGAAGTCATTAAGTAGCATGGGAGGTTTTATCAGTCACAGAATCATTAGGCTGGAAGGAATCTGAAGAGTTGATGTAGTCCAGCCTCCTTCTCAAAGCTGAGTGAGACCAGGCCAGATTGCCTGAGGCTTGAAAATCTCCAGATGGGTCTTGGAAATCTCCAAAACTCCACAACCTCCCTGGCAAACCTGTTCCAATGATTAATTATCCTGGTTTTTTTTTCCATATACCTAATCCAAGCCACTCCTGTTTCCACCTATGAGCACTGTCTCCTTCTACCACCACTATGCACCTCAGTTAAGATCCTGGCTCCATTTTCCTGGTAACTTCTTAGGTGTTGACATTATTTTTTGTCTGTTAATGGATGCAAAGTTTGTGTTTGCTCAGGCTGCAAACAGAATAACTGTCGATGCCTGTGAAGAGGGGAAATTACACTGCCTGAAATTTTACATTCTTATCCATTGACACTTCTAAATATTTTGTACAATCATATTTATATTTTAGAAATAATTTTTCAAGATACAAAAAAAACCCAAAAGATGGGGAGGAACAGCAAAATAATAATAATGTTATTGTAAAATATATAATAGAAATATTTATATTATATATTTTATAACATATAATAGACTATATTATAAATATTATTAATATAAATACAATAAAATATCGTTATTTAGTCTGAGTGACAGACCCCAACTAAAGACTAAGAGCTTTCTTGCTACACATTCCCCTCCCTGGTATCACCATTGTTGACATTACAACACCAGTAGCTGTGAAGAAAGGGAACATATCTTTAAACCTGGACAAAAATGAGGACCCTGGCAAAGCCTTGTCTTAAATAATGTCCCTGCAATTAAGACAAAAAGACAGAAACTAAATGACAGATAGTAGAGAGATGGGTTTCTGAAAGGACCTGTCACAAACATTCTCAATCAGCTATTGGAGAGGGTTCATCTCACAGCATCCATTCTGGAAACATTCCTTTCTCCATTATGTTGTAAAGAAGATCTCAGGAGCATTGCTGGTCCTGGAGCAGCAGAGTGTCTGAGAGGCAGATGTGAGCTTTGCCATCACCAGATACTGGGCTGCTGTTTTAATATTTCCATGCCTCGAAATTCAGTGCACTTGCATTCTCCTGGCCAATTTCTTTGGGTTTATTAATTCTTCCTCCATTAATATTTTCTACTTGTTTTAATGAGCGAAAAGCATCCTTGAGCCTGCAGGTAAAACTGAATGAATTTTTTTAAAATGTCAGAGCTCTGATAAAGGCCTGGTTCTTTAGCAGCCATTAAATAATTAAGAGGCTCCAGCAGCAGTTTCAAATGGCCCCTATCAATGCTTGATAACTTATTTTCACATCAAAACCATAAATCATGGGCAAACTGCATTTTTAGTGATGTTTTAGGATAGATTGTGAAGTTCTAAGGCTGTTTTGAGGAAGACAAGGAAAATACATTGCATTAATAAATAAGAAAAAGGAAAATCTCTCTAGATTAGAATTAGATTCTACAACTGTAGGTCATTTCCATTTCATGCATCTTCCTTTACATTTGCCCACTATAATGAAAATCAAACTACTTTGTTCACATCAAACATGAATAGACAGAGGTTGAAGAAACAGCATGTTTTGGTTTATCACCCCATATTCTTTCTACTCTTTTCTCAGGTACCACAGCCCAAAGCAGCCCAACTCCTGTGAAACTGGTGAATTTTACCCTTGGTAAGGGAAGGACAATGGATCATTCTGATACGTCTCTGTAGGCTCTGGGAGATAATAAGATGTGAGCCAGCAGAGGAGCAAGAACGCCATTTACAAATTCAAGAACACACAACTCTTCGAGAATAATGGGAACTGTAAAGCTCTTCAGGGAAATGAATCCTTTCCTGTTCTGGTCTCTAGAAAAATTGTCACTGTTCTGATGTTTTCTCAATCCAGAGACTGAGAACAGCTTCTCCCTGGCTACAAAGCACTAACTTCATTTGTGCAAGTCGTCAGGATAACAGCACATCACCAAGCCATGGCATCCTCCACATCATGTCTTGTGTATTTGTGAGGTGACAGCTCTGCAGGAAACCAGAAAAACCCCACCAAGGTCACAGACATCAGCACGGGATCCTTCTTATGGCTGATGGCTGCACCCAGTGCTCCTCTGCATTGTTCACCTATTCAGGTCAATGCAGCCAGCCTTCCCTTTTGGGACTACATCGAATTACAAACAGTACACTGGGAACTCCCAGAAACCCAACAGCAATTAAAACAGAACAAAACAAACAAAGAAAAAAACCCCAAACATAATTATATCACCTAGTTTACACTAGTAGCCTTATGGCACTAGGAATGGGAAAGACCTTTCAGAAGCTCCTTTTTTTTTTTTTTTGTTCACAAAATAGGACTTCCCTTCAACTTTTGAGAATTTTTAATTAAAAGTGTCCAGCTTTCCATCAGCTTTACACTAAACCACAATTAGAGGAGGAACAGATTCAATAGTTTTCATTCTTGAGCCGTGGATGATATTTTTAGCTGTAAAAAATAGACCCACAATCCATCCAAATTTTATTCAGATTTTCAGTTATTCTGAAATAAGATTTATTTGCAAAGAAAACCAGCTGTAACTATGATACAACTCTGCTTTTTCAGTCTTTTTAGCCAGTGAGGCCTAAATAATTTTTGCAGTAATCTTAAAAAAATGCCATGAGGAAAGATTCAAAACAGAGCAAAGCCCTTGTAGCTTTTTTGTTTGCTTCTCCCTAAGAACATGGTTAAAGATTCCCTGGCAAATGATGGTAAAGCCTAATTCAAGTAGGGACATATAAGCTCTGGAAAACAAAGTCTCTTGCTTAGAGCCATCATGAACATAAAAGCAACTGTCCATTCTTCTTTTCACCCTTAAGTAAGCACAAAAATCAAGGTCAGACTCTCAGGAGTTCAGCTACTGGCAGTCAGCAATTCCCTACCTCTACACAGGCAGGCTGGCTACCACATCACTCCAAAGCTCAGGAAGTATGGAGGCTGAGAAACCTTCAGATAAAGCAATTAAGAAAAAAAAGTGAGAAAATAACATTGTTGCCTCCAAGCTTGCTAAATTGTTTTGTGCCCTTGCAGTCCTTTGAATTCCAGCCTTCTCAATTGGAGAGAAACCCTGGTGGATTACTACTGGTTATCATAAGAGTACAAGCTGTACACTACCCACAGCCACAAAGACATTCTTGTGCTGGAGAAAAATACTGCTGCAATGAGATTGAAATATGCACAATTTACCATGAAGAACTTGCAGAAACACTAATTACCAATTTTTCCTCTGAGCCAAAGCAGGTTTCACAGGGTATCAGAGTTGTACATAGATCAGGACAGCAACAAGTGCAATTTTAGCTCTGTAATTGAAAGAGGAGCAAGTCATTGCTAACAAGATAAGTGTGAGCTAAATTCATACCATGCCCTCTATATGCTCAAAACAAATTTTAATAGGAGAACCCAATGTATCTGCAACAGGGAAAATGCCTTTCTGACATGAAAGACATGTGTTATCTTCTCTTTCATTGTCTCAATTTTTTTACTCATAAATATGAGGCAACGTGAACCAAATACCTTGTTTTAGAAGGAAAGAAAAAAAATGTGTGTTACACAATTTCCAGATGTGTTCATCACTAAAGGGCTTATCAGAATTTCTTCAGAGAAAAACTGTGACAGTGAAAGCAGATCCCACACCAAATAAAAAAAATCTCAAAATAGAACTAAGTTTAGGTGGCAATTATGATGAAAGGACAAGATGAGGAGGCTGGAGACAATGGAAAATAAATGATGAGTAGTCTGCAGACTTAGCACAGGGGAATTCAAGGGAACAGCACAAGATATCACTGGTAGAAATCAGAAACAATAAACGTATGCAGGAAGATCATCAGAAAGACATTAGAAGCAAAATATTCTAGAAACAACTGAAAGACTTGTCTTTATAGTCTTGTGCACACAGCCTCAGTGAAAGAAGTGCATTCACTGAAATTGCTGAAACAATAACTTCTGATCAAAAGACTGTGATGTGTAAAATCTCTGCAAACATGGTGGAAGGCACTTGAATTATAGTAAGAAATACAAACACTAAATCTACAACATTCCTTAACTATTAGTCTTTCTTCACATAAAGGAAAGTGATGGCTATTCACAAGTTACTTGGTTTATAGTCAGAGAAAATATTCCATTAGAAAAAACAACCTACACAATCTCCCTTTAAGGCAAAGAAAATTACTGCATTGTCAGCATTACAGTAAAAACAAACTACGAAATAATAAAATTAGTGTGATTGGGGGACTGCCACTCTTCTGCCATTTTGCAGCTGCAAGTAAAGAGATGAGACTGAAGGGACAGAGAGCTCTGCTGTGAAAGTCTCCCAGCTACACAGATTATCCCTCCCACTGTCTGAAAGCCACACAGAGGAACACGACCCAAAGCCCAGAAACAAGCAGACACATGGTGGTACAATATCACCCTAACTAACAAATATATCATGCTGCCTCCTAAAGCCCAATGTTATTTCCAGGTTAAATTCACTCATTAGCAGGTTTAGAGCTTAATTCAAGCATTTAGCCATCCTAATATGTGCATTCCGCCACATTTATAGAGAGAAGGTGCATCTCTTTCAACCTTACTTTGCTGGAAAGCAGTTTTCTTGGCCAGTGTCTAAACTGTCACATTATACAGTGTTGAAGACTAGCAATGCACAAGCCAGCTCTTGCCCTACAACCCTGATCTCTGTGAGCATATCACTCTGCCCATGCCAGTGAACTCCAGGCTAAGTTCTCCATTTCCCATGCTCACCTGGGCATTGCTCCAGTTTCCCTTCTTCTGATTCAGCTGACCTGTACTAAACACACAGTCTCCACCTGAGGAGCTCTTATCAGTAACAAAAGCACTACTAATTACCTGAACATCATGTTTACCATTTTCTCTGTCATATCACTGCTGAAACATAATTATCTTGCAGCTGATTAATATACCCATGTGTTGCTTCTTACTCAGTGATAGCAGAATTTTTTCCAATTAGCCCCCAACCACATGACCTTGCAATTTCGTCCTGTTTCTATCAGGACACTTCAAATTCACTTAGCTGGTGTCACCCCATCTTTGAATGAAATTATGTTTAAAAGATCAGTGCATTTACTCACAATTTACAACAGGATGAAAATGAAAATAGATGCATAAGACTGATGCTCACACTATTTTGGAGTGTCTCTTTCAGACCACTAGATCTGATATCATTAGAATTTTCATCATGGCACTGAATTTTTCCTCACTTCACAATTTACCTGCTACATTGCTACGTGCCACCTTTTCCAGATAAACAACACTTCACGTGACACAACACCAAACACATTCCTGAAGACCTGATAAGCAAGATGTGCTGTAATCTCATTGTTTATGAGGGTCAAGATGAACAAGGTTATCAGGCTGATCTACCACAACCTGTCTAAATCAGCTTGGTGTTGTTCCTTTATTATATCCCTTATGGTTTTATTTACCTTTTTGGTTGATAAGCTCACAATCCTTGCATACCATTAATTCAGAGTCATGGGAACACAGTTGTGCTTTTAGGCTTTGGTTTGGGGTTGGTTTCTTTAATAGGTATGTTATGTACAGTATTCTCCCATTTTTACATACCATTCCAGTTTTAGTAGACCAAGTACAGGATCCTTGCTAGCAGTAATTTCACATGCCTGTTTTTCTACTGCAACAGAGTGAAGCCTGTTGAGCATGACCACTTTAAAGGTATGTTAGGAAGTTCTATCATAAAGCTTTTTTTCCCCAAAGATAGTTACATTACAGTTGCCAGTTATGGAAATGGGAGATCCTTTCAGTTAATTGTTGGGGTATTGCTTTGTTAGCTGAGAGATCATTCTTAACTTTGCCGAGATGTGACATTTTGGCTTGCACAGAAACATGGCAAGCTTGTGGGAAAAGTTTCTGAAGCACACGATAGATTTCCATTTTCCCTCACACACATATAGATAAAGATACATACAGAAAGAAATATGTAAAAAAGCATAGATTTGATTCAATGACAGTAACTCCATTTAGTTGTAGTTTACTACAGTTCATTGCAAGAGCAATGGATGTAATAAACTTTTTCACCTAAATCTTGCAGTCATTTTTCTCACATAATTTATTTCATTATGATATAAAGTCTGTAATTTGCTTGAGAAGCAGAATCCAATTACTCTCTAATTAAGAAAATTCATGTCCTTTGTTTAACTGGAAGGGATCCAGACTCAAACAGTTGAACATTCTTTTTTGTCACCATTAACAAAAAAAGAGTTCTTTATGTTTTCAGGAAATAGCATCAATTATTTCTTCTAGATTTAATTCCTGGAAGATGACTCTTATCTCGGACCTGGATAGACTGAGTATCAGGGACACTTTTACAACATTGTACTAGTCTCTAACTATAGTCTCCATACATCATAAATATTACAATTTGCATAAATATTACAATTGCATATACAATTTGCATGTTAATTTTAAAAGTTGCACTTTTCAAAATAAAGTGTTGCAGAGAGATCCTTGAACACCACATGAGGGCCAGACTTCCAAAAATTTAACCTGATCTCAGTGTGGGGTGGGAGTTATGCATTGATATTAAAATTCTGATCTTCACATGCACACTGGAAAACAGGCATATTGTGCCATTTGCACGTCAAAGTTCATAGAAGCCTTTGAAATTCTGAGTCTCAACTGCTGCTTTTTGGGAATGCACAGTTTCTTTCCAAAGCTTGTTTCCATCCCCATGGATTGGTACTTGACAATATCTGGTAGACATTATTTCTAAGGCTGAAAAGCAAGGACTCCTCCTTTCCCCAGTCTTTTAGTAGCCATGATAGCTTTGACTTCAGTTTCCTTATAAAGGCTTCACAGATTATTTAGGGATCAATGTCTTACAAAACTGTGTAATAATCTTTCACAATTTCTGTTTTATGCTAAAACGGGATGGGAGGGAAGAAATTCAGCAGATAAAGGAGGGGGAAAAAAAATCATCATTCAAAATTCAGAACAGCTAAATAGGTCATTCAAGTCTTATAATAATCTCCAGTATCCAGGAGCAGGTGATGACATTGGTAGTCAGGAACAGAAATTTAGAATACAGAATGCTGACATTTTTTACAGAGCTTACAGGTCTCAAACACTGGATTGTCTCTAGCACACATGATGCTCTATGGGGCAACCCTTAAATGCATTATCAAGTGTAAAAAGGCAAAAATACATATGAGAATATGCAGAACAACTCTACAGTCTTAAAATATCTGCATTTTAAGCCATTCAAATACAGTGGCTTAAATACTGCTGAGAATCCTTTAAATAGTACTGAAGGTAATGACTAGCCCCCTCACTGTGGCAACCAGCCTTTCTCTGAACTCGCTTTGCATTAGCCAGCGCTGGCTAATGAGTCGTGGTCTCTTCAGTTCACCAGCCCAGGAATTCATTAAAAACCTTCTTCTCTCACAGGCTGCAGGAGGTGACTGTCAGTTGATTTCCTTGGCAGCTTTGCTCTGCTCATAGAGGTCCCTGTGACCTCATCCAAAGCCACAAAAAGGTTGTCTATAACGGGAGAATGGTTGTGGACATAGGATGGAACTTTTCTCAGCTGATTCCAAAAGTACCTACTGAGCCTTCTGTGTTTTCCAATACAAAATTGATACTCAAGGCCTGAGATCCACCCCCTTCACCTTTCCTGCACCGACTTCTGTGCAGATTTGAGTGTTCAGGACACTGAAAGATCTGCCTCGAGCATTTTACAAGCCTGCCAAAAGCACAGCAGGATTCCATGGGCTGCAATGGACACACCCACTCCCAGCTCTTCTTCCAAGTCTGCATCTGTGGCACTATCACATAACAGCCTTTCCAGGTTATTTAGGAAAGGATGTTTTCTACAGCAGAAGTAATTTTTTTCCTTACACTCTCTTGCTTATCAGCTCTCTTCTGAAGATTTTATGTCCCCTGTCTATGGAAACCGAGATGTGAAGCAAAAACCTCTCTTTGGAGCTATTAAATCACATGTGGCCAGCAAATGTGAGATTCATAGTATTACAGACACTCAGAAATTTTACCAGAGAGATGGATATATCGACAGCTTCCTCCAGGAGTATCATTATGTAAAAGTCATTCAAACAGAAATTAGAATTCAAGAAGAGACATATGACAAACATTTTTCTGAAAATGCTTGCTAATCTTCTGGATGCAATAAAAAGTGATAAAATGTTATAGCAAAAGAGAATGGCAAACAGTGGACAACACCAACAAAACAGGAGGTTGCAAAACAACCATTTTAACACAACTGAAAGTTTCCTAGTTTTTGAGGATTGAAAGCAAAAACAAAGCCTACTAAAAAGCATTCCATTAACAATCTGCTGAAAGCATTACACTGGAACTCAAGAAGTATCAGCTGGAACAAACATTATTCTTTTTCAAGGCTGAGAGGATAGTAAGATGAGCAAGGACATAGAAAGACCTCTTGAAGTTAGGAGGAATGCCCCTCAGTGTACAAGCTCTGTAAGAGCAGGTGGAAATGAGATGGAGAGGACTGCTATATATACTTTTCTGTAAATCTTCTTTCCCTACCCCAAACAAGGCACATCAGAAGCAGAAGGACTGCACTCTCCCTATCCACTGTCAGAGCAATTCTCTACTCCACACCAACAGGAATGATTATGCTTAAGGTTCCAGGTTTTACAAAGAAAGGAGAGAGAAGGCATGTTTTCTTGAGCCCAGTTCTCCATGCCTCTCATATACAGGGACAAGCAAAACAGCCTAACACAATCAACATAACTGCATTTCAAGAGTGCTGTATTATCACCACTCTTGCAGTGAGATTTCAGAAACTTCTTTTTGCCCAAAGGCTTTACTAGAGCTGGAAAGGACTGAGCATGGCAGGAATCTGGCCAATAGCCAGGAGGCTAAAATTGCTGTTTCAGTTCCAAATCCTTGCATTTTGGTTTTTCTTGCCGCAATGCTGTAAAATCTGCTTTAGCCAGGAAGTAACTTTCAGCAAAGTGGGAACTTTTACTCAAGAACCACGAGATGGCACCACAACAAGCCATAAAACCTGTTTAATTATCAGCAACTCTGATCTTGCTCGTTTATATAATTAATAAAGCAATTGAGTAGGGCTGTTTCTTTTTCAGGCAGTACTACAGAGATTACAAATGGATCTGTGCTCAGTGACTTTTCAATTCCTCTAAAGCTGAGCAGCCAGTGTTTAGACTGATCCATTTCAAACAGCTGTTTAATGCTGTGCTGAGACAGACACAACATAAATCAATATTTAAAAAGGTGATCCTTGCCCACTGGTATCCAATTTCAAGGTAATTCTAATCACATTTAGGAACACACATTTCATAGGCTGGCTCACTCAGCCTGTCCTACATGATGCCCTGTTTTTAACTCCCACACCACCATTCAACTCATCTGCCCACCCCAGTGTCTGGAATCCCGTGCTCCCCCATTCCCACGCAGAACTGCCTCCCAAGACAGGCTTCCCTGCCTGACACTTGTCATGGAGGTAGGAAGAGAGGGTCCCAATCTCCTAATGGGAGAGAGGAAAAATGAGTTTCTAGGGCCTTGCAAGATAAGAACAACTCCAGGATCCCAAAGAGAGCGACGACCAGTATTTTCTGATGTCAATATGGGCCAAGGCTCTGGCTCGAGGTTCCAGCCATCAAACAGCTTTCCTTCTCTGCAGTAAGGAAGCTTTCCATTTGCTGACATCATGGCAGGTACAGGAGTATTTATCTGACAGGCTGAGCAGCCCACACATCCCACCACAGCACAGTCTAGTGCAGGGCATGCTCTCAGACATGGAAGGCTCCTCCAGTTTATTGGACCCTCCCAGGTATTTTTTTGTGCCCTTAAGTAATGGAGTGCTTCTGGTCACTACAATTCACATCCCTTAGATTATAATGCTGTTTCACCACCCTGCTTCCTATCAGGAAGAACATTTCTAGGTTTTTCCCCATGGATTGGAGAAGGCATGAAAAGATATCGTGGCATGGCACAAACTGCCTTGTGCACTTTTCTACTCTGCCTTCGATGATCATCAAGGAAACAACATCAAATCCAGAACCCTTTAATAAAATACCTTAAATAACACACTTCAAAATAAGCTTTCTAAACATGCATTTATCTGAACAAATATTGTGCCTGTGCCTTGTTCCCCAAAATATGTTAAGCCCTCAGACAGCAAGAAGTTCCCAATACTCTGAATTAAATGAAACTGATCTTCTGGATGCTATCACATTCCAGGTTTTTTTTTTTCTCTAATTCTGGAACATTAAGGTGATGAGATATTTATGTTTCAGTATCTCATCATTTGGGGAGGTTTTTTCTGTGATAAATTGACCACATGACAATGCCAGGTCAAGTCCTCTAGAAATGTGAGCCAAACTGAATTGTGGTGTTCAGAACTAGGACGCTGGAGCCTGAGAGCTCCTACCAGAAAAACAAAGAAACCTTGGGGTCGTGGTCTGACTAATGCCAGGAAAATGCCTGGAGGGATGAGAGATACTTGTTTCTTCCACCAGAGGGATAACTCTAAACTCTCACTTGTCACACACACCAAGCTCTGTCATGAGCAAAAGAAGCACAAGGGCCATAGTTCTCTTCCCCTCCCTGGAATTCTGCTTGCCTGCCAGAGCTTGGTTTGTTTAAGAAGTAAGAACAGTGGCATTCCCACAGCACGGTTAGTGAGCCGAGAGTATCATATGGACAAAACAGGCAGAATGGGAGGGAAAGGAGAGAGCTGCATTTTTCCCTCAGAACAGTAGAGATCCTGCTGACCACATTGTTGATTTGCTTCAACAGTGTTACACAAAGTAAACAAAAATTAAGACTTCAGCTTAAGCCTGAACCTGCCAAATTTATACGTACTTTATTTAAGAATAAAGCCTCTGGTTTAAATTATTATAATTGTCTTAAAAAATAAACCTTCATCAGGAATTCAGCCAAACGCAATACCTGTTTTCTTATTTCATCATTCAGCTAATACAACCTAACGAACAAAATTTGGTTTTCATATTAAGCTATATACAGGGCTGATACCTGAAAAGTTTTTTCTTTAGGCTTCCAATCTGTTACCTCATTAAAGCTCTGCAGTACTGATTCCTGCAGTAGTTTCGTGAAATGTCTTTGCAAATTTGCAATCTGATCACAATCAAACTCCTGCAGCTCACAGTGCAACTCCATCACCCCATATTCTGCACAAAAATGGCTCTGTGCTCCAGAATAAAGGGTCCAGAGGACAGCTGAAAAAAATAAGTTGTTTAGAATCCTTAAAAGCAGTTAATATTTTAGCTGGAGCTGGTCAGATAAAATGTTAAAATCACAGCTGAAGGTGGCTATGGCTGTATGCATTCTTTTCAACCTATTTTTCTTAAGCAGTTTGACCTAAAATTACTGCACTTGCAAAAAGAATATGGGTCAGACATCTTCTGCCTCAGACTTTATTTAGAAACCCAAATAAGGTGGGCTTTTCATCCATTCTCTAAGTGTTCTGAATTGTTCTGCAGCCACTCGATTTTGTTATCAATGCAGACTCTCAGCAAGATTCAGATAAGCCTTATGTTGCATATCAGAGCTGTAGTTTGAAAACAATTAGCAGCTCTGTTTTATGTGTGTGAATAAGGCTCAGTCCTGCCACATTTACTGCTTTAGAAGAAATGGATGCTTTTTCTGAAGTCCTTCCTTAAAGCCATCATAGACAAATGCTTGCCCAGCTTCTTAGCTTGGTTACAGAATACAACAGAAATACTGATGAAATATTAAAGGGCCTGAAACACTGTCTTTTTTTTTAATTTCTAGGTTTAACAAAATACGAACATGACAGATCAGTGAAACAACCCACCTAGAAAACAAATGCAAACATTCCTCACACAAACTACTAATGGCAGCCTCTGTCCTTTGCACTCCAGTCATTCTTTAATATTTGGGTCTTGAAGTATTATTTACATAAAAGTCTTTTTAAAAAATAAATGTTGATGCAATCTGTGGACATTTGTGGTGAACACTGACAAGAAAGAAAACCAGGACTCCAGGTTTTTCACTCAGCAAGTCATATCAATGAAGGTAAATACCTGTTTTCTCTCAAGCACTTACTTTTTGCACCAAAACACTCAAATGCACTCAAATTTGATTTAACTTTTCAAGTGAGTATTTAGATATGTTTATTTTCTTTTCTTTTTGGTTATCTTTCTGCTGTTATCAACAGCTTAATGACAATTCCACACAGACACAAGAACTGCTCTCATAACAAAAAGGAAACCCTGGCTGATTATGTATCAGTGGAATGTATAACCTTATATATTGTCCATCAGGTTTTTCCCCTGTTTTGTCAACTCTTCTGTAATATGACTAATCTATTTTATATCCATTACAACGCTTTCTTGTTGAAAAACACTAGTCATACTCAGAAAGCTTAAAATAAAACAAGTCCTCAAGGACAGTCACAGAATCAAAACTACTACTTATTCACACACAGAGAAGCTACTCCTAGGAAATAAAAAATATTTTTCATTGGAAAATTAAAATAATCAGGAACCAAGTAATATGTTAAAATGAAAGCATGACCACAAAAAAAAAAAAAAGAGCATTTCTAGCAAACATGTAATTTTTAACCTTGATTTAATCCTGAACAGAATCTTTAAGCACATTTCCTAACAGATACTACTGGAGTTATCAAATGATCTTATATAAGGAGCCAAGATCACACTGTGATGTGGTTTTGCAATAGCAAACAGATTAAGGCTGCATACAAAAATCATAAGAAAATGCAGCTGATTTAAATATTTAGAAATGTGATATAAAAATGAGCCATGAACGAATTTATGTGAGACAAAAACTGCAAGAAAGATAATTGAATGACAACATAAGCATCTGTATTGTTCCTTGCACTGCTCTGTGTTTATTAAACACTTTCCAGAATCGTTAGTTTCTGCTGCTGTTGACTGCAAGCAGTATTTCCACAAGACTTGGAAGGACTAACAGCTTGTGCAGGTATTTGAAAATACAGGATGTATATTCTTTGCTCCAAGTAATGGTAACTTGTATCTCAAAAGCTTTCTAAAATCCTATGCTACTAAATACATAGTCAATGCATTCTAGCATTTTCTTTATTCTCCTGAGGGTCAAGTGTTCTGCTTGCATACGGGTGCATATACAAATTCTTCATTAATAATTAAGTCTTTAGCTGACACTAATTAGTTTCAACTATCTAACTATGTGCTCAGCAGGCCTGACCTACTTCACAGTTCTACATCATTAGTGCTGGGAAATAAAAACAATATCAGTAAAAATTATATTGACCAGTAGCGACCAACCTCTCAGTGCAGTTACCACTAAAGCCAATGAGGGTCTCCCCACTGACTTTAGTAAAAATAACAGTAAATCCCAAAGGCATAGAGAGAGGTAATGCAACAAAAAAAGTCATCTCCCACCAGCAGTAAGCAGCAAAAACAACAACAAAAGGGAAGAACAAAACTCCAGTTAATTTGCTTAGCACAGGCCTCTGCTGCTCTGCTGTAATACAGGGAGCACAGACTTAAGCAAAGACTCAGAAGCAATTTGCAAGCTGTGTACTTCAAGGATATCAATTTAGTCAATCACCTGGGAGCAGCAATATACCTCAGGTTCAATTTGGACCTTTGCAGAAAAACATGTGGACAAATACGAAAAAAGGGGAGAGGGAGAGTGCTCAGTCAAGACAGGCTGTGTGCAAAAAAAACTTGAGACATCACACATACTCAGTGTGATGGCACTGAAGTGCCCAGCTCCAACTCTTCATTCGGTTCTACCACATGGAATGTTCATTAAGCCACAGGTTTAAGCACCTTTGACATGCCTTGAGACATACTTTCAATGCAAGCCAGCTTTCATATGCAGAAGCTATTATCCTCAGAAACATATCAATTTAACAAGGCCTAAAACATGTAACCACAACCATGAATGTAACAAACCTCAGACCATGTCCCTTGACATGTTTAAATTTAAGAATATATAAGAAGTATTTAAGAATATATTACAAGCTAAAGCTAGTCTGCAGCTGGAATAGTTTACAGGTAAGACCTGTCTTTTATATCAGACATGTTTTTTCCCACTAGAAGGTTCAATACATCTTCTATCAGGACTGAGTCAGATTTATTACTCATGGTGGATGAGTTGCACACATATAGAGAAGTTTTCCAATAGCACTTTGTTAGGTGCTGAAGTTCTCTGAAAGATCTAAACTACCTTCTTTTAAGCAAGGCAGGCTTACAACTTGCAAACACAGAATTGTTAGTCTTAGCAACATCCCACTTAAAGAAAGAAATTGCATTTGTTTAGAACATATAAGGAACATAAAGCTTTCTGTTCTGTATTAGATACTTTTTCAAGGGAAAAAAAACCAACAAAACAAACAAACAAAAAAAAAACCAAACCAAAAAAAACCCCAGTGTACACAATCACACACAATCCCACAAACAAGCAAACCAACCACCAAACAGAAGAAAAAGCAGAAAGAAGCAGCAGAAAAGCAGAAGAAAAAGAGCAATTACTGCTAGAAAGGAAACAAGAAGGAAAGGAAACAAGTGTCACAGCACTTCTGGTTGAAGTGATTAGAAACAGCAAAGCAAGTGCTCCCTTGTGACAGTGATGGTAACAATGGCTTGCCAGGTTACAGCAGCAAACAGTCCAAGGGAAATAGCCACAGAACACAGAAAATATAGCAATAGGAGAAGCCTTTTATTTCCCCAAGGTGCCACTAAGGCATTAACATGTGAATCTGATGTCCACTGTGACTTGCACAAAAGTTGGTGTGTCTTCACCTACAGGAATATTTAAACTTTGATGAACCAGCTCCTTGGCTCGGGTTGAAAATATTCCATTACAGCATTTGCCAGATTTCTGCACTCGCTCCAGTAGGAGTAGAGCAATCTCCCTTGACAGAGGTCCTGACCATTAAGTGCTCCCTTAGGACCCTCCCATTCCCAATCATAATGTAATTACAGGATCCTGTGGCAACTTGAGCCCTCTCACGGGTCTTGCTGTAGCTTGGATTTTGCACAATGGACCCACTAATAAATTAATTCCAGAAAGGTGTAGGAAGAGCATAAGGCTGCTTTGCTAAGGCCATTTGCAAAGACATTCCAGACCTATGAATTGCAGAGCACATGCAG
This sequence comes from Chiroxiphia lanceolata, assembly GCF_009829145.1. Classification (NCBI taxonomy): domain Eukaryota; kingdom Metazoa; phylum Chordata; class Aves; order Passeriformes; family Pipridae; genus Chiroxiphia; species Chiroxiphia lanceolata. The sequence goes on from NC_045642.1 coordinate 6,993,639, forward strand.
ATCTGCCTGAATCTTTCTGTATAGACATAACACAGTATTTTTTATTTTCCAAGGCTGTACACATAAACCACCGGAGAATTCCAGGAATAGGGTTACAATAATTCTTCTCTGACAGTCTGGGCAACACCTAGCATCCAGCCTGGAAGCATAATGACAGCTGCTAAATCCTGGGTGGACAATACTGCTTGGGAACTGGATAGATAAAACCACTACATAAAAGTTGCTATGGTATGTGAGGAGAAAGTGTTCCTTCCTCTGATATTATTCCCTAAATTGAAATATAAACCATTTAAAATTGAAAGCATTACTATTTCTCAAATAGATACAAACTTCAGTAACACAATGTTCACATATATGTGAAAATTATAGTTGTTTGGATAAATAATTTTGCTATTCCCTTCAAAACTACCATAATCTTTTTAATCTAATGCGAATATAAACTTGAAGGAGTAAGATACAATTAGCATATAAACATTTCCCAGAGGTATGAATTAATAATCTTAGAAAAGCATGCACTTACATAGCATCTTGCCCTTCCTGAGAAGTAGTTCCTTTTGTGTATCTTTCTAGCAAAAGGTGTGGGATCAAAATCAAAGTTAACCAAGTAATAACTCACCAAATTACTGCTCCTCAAATGGCAGGCTAGGGTTTAGTTGAACTTAAATTTGCCGTTTCCTGTTAGCCTAAAAATGCATATTCATGTACTCTCCCATTGAATGTAGCAGAGCTGATAGCTAGAGAGTCAAACTAGAACTGTTGATTACAGAAACAAAAGCCCTTGAAGTCAGTGCAGGACAAAATCTTCCTGTTAAAAAGTTTGTATTCTGTTTGCAGTGTGGCTTCATGAACATGTGTAAAGCATTTTCTGTTAACCTCAACCTTCACTCACACTCCCCCATCAACCCCATCACTTACACTGCTACAGCTGTTCCTCTCACTGTGGAACAAACTGATATGGATTAACAACGGTGCTGTCAAAGACAGCTGGGTTGGTTTTGGTTTTCTACTTTTAACAGAATGATTTCCCTAATTTGTGTTTCCACAAGTGAGGAGGCTAAGTGAGCCAAAACAAGGAACTAGGGGAGGGAAGAAACAGCATGGTGGGGACTGAGCTTGCACTCTCTGCTTGTGAAACTGTGCTTTTAGTGGATGTGTATGACTTCTTCAAGTCATGAAACAGATCACAGCAACTGAGAGATTAGATATTTTCTGTATTGTCCTTTGCAAATTATATTTATTTAGTTTCATTTAATTTGCATAAATTACTTAGAACCAGTGTAAATTACTTAGAAAAGACAGGATCCTCACTAGGGTTATAACAAATTGTAATCAGCTTTTGTCTGGCATTTCTGGAATTAGTGATTTACAGCAGCTGAGAATCTTCTCTGAGAAGATAGACTGTGTTGACACTAACTGACACAGAAGACCACTATCAAACAATCACAGAGTTTATATTAGCACAGAGGAAAATGTCTGATTTCTTGTCTTCTTTATACATTCAACTGAGCTGTCTTCTCATTCAAACAAAGTCATTATTACAGGAGATGTCCAGGGAAAATTTCCAGCTCACTTTCTAACTTTGTTGTGCTATGAAATTCATTAACAAATGAAGGCATTGCAGACTTCATGGAAGCTGGAGCAGATGGCCAGTCCGCAGGACCACAGGAAGGTATGACACACTTAAAGGGCTCATTTGTAAAAGCCACTTAGAAAAGTATCCCATCTGCTGGAAACTAATAGGCCAGTGAGAATTTCTTTTCAAGATAAAATGCTTTTAGCTATATGTCCTTGTCTAGTTTTCTTCTGTGGATGGATTTCTGTGAAAGTCAGACTGACCATACTCAAACAGTCAAAACAAAGCCAGACCGGCTGTTCTGGGCGGGTGATAGTAAATACAGCCCTGCTGTGAGTCATTTTCCCCAGAAGTGACACGTGAAACTCAACAAAGTTCTTTCTCTGCCATTATTCTGGTGAAGAGGCACACACCACTGACCTGTGAGTGCAGAAAAGGGCAGTAAGCAAGGGAACACTATCCACAGAATCTTTTATTATCATGAGAAACTAAGGAATACAGTCAAATTGAGTTTTCATGGCTGTCAGTTAAAAATATTAGCATTTTCCCTGTAACATGATAATATCTGATCTGAGATCACTGACATAAAAACACAGATCTGGAGCCTCATTATGAGATCCCTATTGACCCTTTCCACCCTACAGACGTCCCTTGCATAAGTTAAAAAATGTGACCATATAGCAGACAGGAACCAGCACTGCACATACTGGGATAGAAAAACCACACTGGTATTAGGAACAGCAAGGAAAATTTTAATTCTTCATGGCTTAACAAAATTCAGAGTACTAGCTTTCCTGGACCACAGATCAATAAAGAAAGTACATATGCAGCTCAGTGGGTAAGACCTAACTCAGAGAAAAGCAATTAAAACTGATACCCTGAAAACCCCAAGAACATGTTCATTAGGCAAGAAACACTATAACATCTCCAACTATGAAGGGTCTTCCACCACCAGAGGACCAGCTTTGCACCCCAAACCCCAGTTTGAGGGCTGACACAGAACACAGTTAAAATACCTGAACTTTTCCAAAAGCAGGCTTTTCAACCTGAATGGCTCAGCTATTTCTAAATGCCACTGAATCAAATCCAGTGAAACTTCTAGAGAGACACTGTGACAGTAACCTTCACCACCACTTCCTGAGTGTGTTTGGCTTTTCTTTTTTCCCCTTAACAAGGCTTAATCTCACTGTCTGGCTGAGCACTAATCCGCTTTCACCAGGTCCCAAACTAATGCCTGCTGCATTAATACACTGCAAATCCTCGAGGTATAAATTACACACAATTCAGTATAAAAGGGAAGCATAGGGCTTTCTTCTCACTACAGCTATTACTACCAGGAAGACGAGTAGAATACAGGTAAGTTTTCATCAGATCCATTCATCTAGATTTCATCTAGAAATCTCTTTTCAAATTACAAACACTTTATGTAATTAATTGCTACTGAAAAATATCCTTTGTGCTTTCTCTCCCTTGCTTCCTTTTCTTTTTCCTAAAGACAGGGCACATTCTCTGTACAGAAACTTAGATAAAAATATTTCATTGAAACCAATATGGTATTCTGCTATTATTAATCTGCAAAGATTGCATTTCAGTTCTTAGGAAAATCAAACTCCTTTAACAATAAACGTGAGGATAGACCTATTTAATGTCTCTGTTTTCACTGATGTTTCCAAAAGCTTGCTATTATAGGACTACTACTACCCTGTCTCAATAAACATTTCGTGTTGAAAAAACTATACGTGTCTCTCTGGTACACATATATTTTTTTGCTTTATACACAGGATGAAGACAGTTAATTGTTACGTGCTGTTACTTTGCTGGAAAGCAATTTGTTGCAATAGCTGCCAGCTCACCAATATTACCATAGCAGTGGAAAGAGAAGAATGTGAATTCTGCATTACAGTGAACGCCACGTGGTGCTCCGGATACTGCTTCACAAGGGTGAGGCTCCTAATTTTAATTCCAGGCACCAGAATTAAATATTCCAAGAACAACCCATTTCTCCAGTCCATAGCAAACACATCGGCAGGATGAGCCTTGTGAAAGAACAGGTTGAGTAACAGGAAAGTGGATACCCAGCCAATCTGAAGAAAGGGGAGGGTGAAAAGACATGAGTAAAACTCAGTTCTTTAACTGGCTGCTCACATTATGTTTATATTGTATAATTAGAGTTAAAAGTATAGCAGTGGGGATCTCTGCCTTGTGTTCGATTTGTGGTTGCAAGTAGACACTATGTAGACTCCCACCTTTTCAAATAATTTGAAGAAGAGCCAAGCAATTGACCTGAAAGATTGTTTGGAAATGGTATGACACAGATTTGCCATATCAGTCCTGAAAGGCAAAATTTAAGGATCTAAGCGAAATTAGGAGAGTCAGATCCAAACACTTTTGACCTCTGTGGGATTTTCCTATTTTATACAAATTTGGAATTCTACCCCGTAGCAAATTTCAAAATGGTTATTTCCTTCTTGTAATTCCAGGATCCAGTATACAAATATCCACCAGTATCATCCGTTCAGCAAACATGCACCTTCAAGGAGGTTGTGTACGAAACAGTGAAGATCCCTGGCTGTGGTGACCATCCTGAATCTTTCTATTCATACCCAGTAGCTACAGAATGTCACTGTGAGACCTGTGACACTGACACCACCGACTGCACCGTCAGGGGACTGGGGCCATCCTACTGCTCCTTCAGTCAGAGTGGAAGCAACCAGTGAAGGGTGCTTGAGGTGGCAGTTTGGCTTTAAATGTTCCCTTCTAAATAAAGGTACTGATCAGGCTTAAGTGGAAGATAAAAAGCGAGGCCATCTAGAATACCAAGATTTAAACAAAGATTTTTAAGGCCAAAGTGGAGAGCTACTAACTAGACTCTTCCTCAGGCCTTCCCTACTTATCCCATCAGTTGCCTTAAAATCATTTTCATCTATAGAATGCTCCTTCTGATTTCTTCTGCCCTTGCCTCCTCTTCATCACAACTTCTTTATTTATATTCCTGTATTATCACAGCCTGGTTCACTTAGATTATTCTGTGCTATTCTATGCTTTCAAAAAGTTCCCAAGTTTCAAGTCTTTATTACCCCCTGCTTTCCATCTCTCCTCAGAATGCACTTACTTTAAAAAGCTTTGCTGCTCTGGTTTTATTACAACCAACGTCTGTGCCTTTACTTTCTATTAGCTGGATTGTAAACCTCTCTCAGCTGAGACCCTGACTGGTTTATTTTGCAAAATACTTCATATAGTTGTTATGCTCTGTAAATAATAACAACATGTTTATTTAAGAGCCAAAATCTATGTTCAAATGTTGAATATCACTTGAATTCTTGTACTTTCTCTGTAAATATCACTTGAATTCTTGTACTTTCTCTGTAAGGCTTGTTAGCTCAGCCTCAGTGCCACAACAGCACAAGTAACAGGCACTGTAGTTCATACCTGGTTAACTTGAAAAAATAATCATTAGCTCTCTATCTTCACCCGAGTACAGAATGTAATAATGAGAATTCTTTAGCATTATTTAACACAGCAGTCTCACAAATTATTTAGAGATGAATCTAGAGGCACCTGAACCCAGTAGTGCAAACATGGTGTGATGATGTGCCTTGAAAGCAGTTCGCAGTAGTCCTTTCTGAGAATAGAATTCATAAAGCTCTGCAGCAATTTTGCCAAGGCCAATACGAAGTTGGGGTGGTCTGGAAGCAAGCTGGAAGACTGACTGAATCAGAGCAAAAAATTACCTCACATTATTGAGAATATTATCTGAAGCCTACGGAATGAAATCCCATCAGGAAAATGAAAATACACTCTTCTTCATCAGAAAGAATCGACTACGCAGACGCAGAATGGAAAGTGACTGGTTCAGCAGCAGCTTGGCACCGAAGACTTGGAGGTTGTAAAAGAGAAGCAAGAGTCAACAGCATCACAGAGCTGCAGAAAACTGGGAATGTAAGGAGTAGAGCCTTCAGGACACAACCTACCTCCACCACTCTAACGGGACACGTTAAACTCACCTCGGCTGAGTGGTTATTTCCAGCTTTGAACAGAGAACTTCAGTGCATTGAAAGACTGGAGAAAACCCACAGAAGAATAATAAGAAGGGAGAGAGGCCTAAAAAACACCTTAGGAGAGAAAGATTTAAATAAATGAGGTTGGTTTGTTATGGGAGGTAACACTGGGGGGGGGGGAATATTAGTGGAACGTTTTACATGCTTGAAGACTGTTACACAGAACAGGAACAGTCAGTTCTCCATGTTCAAAGAGAACAGAACAACCAAAGAAAGATTCAGAGTAGTCACTGGCAAATCTTCTGAAAGGTACAGACAACTAGACATTGAAATAAACTGTCAGGGGGCTAGAGAAAGAGGGAAGGAAGGAAGGAAGGAAGGAAGGAAGGGTGTGGGGTCTGTGGAGTAGTGACCACTACAGGCCATCAAGAACACATTGAACCTGTCAGGAATGAGGGAAGGGAATGAGGCAGGAATCTGGCACGTCTGCTTTTAAGGCCCTTACAGACATGCTTATTTAAAGGAAATCTGTGTGTTACTCTGAATCTCTCTTATAACAGATATTTTAACTTATTTCATTTTTAGCTTTTTTACTAAAAGATATTAATTCTTTTGATTGTATTTATAAGATCTATATGCATTTTCTTTGGTCTAGTGAAGCTTTAAAAGTGGTAAAGTAATAGGTAAATCAAATTGGGTCTCAGTTTAAACATGAGTTGACTTCTGTTAAAATGAAGTATTTTATTCATATCAGCAATTATTCCACTCTAAATGAGAGAAATTTGAATTAAAATTGCAAAACAGAATAGCTTGTAGTAAAAAAGTATGGAAAAATGTTTTCAGCATAGATCTGTATTGTCCATTGTGTATTTTGGAATAATAAAAATAATTTTATTGCACTTTCATTATGTGTCTGATAAACCAATTAAAAGACTCAAGAGTCCACCTCCTGGCTTTACTATGCTTTAAATCACATGTTTTCTTCCCCTCCTCTTACTTTTTTTTCATGCAACTAGTACACCCACCTGAACCATATTTACATTATATGGCCAAATCAAAACAAATAAGACCAGTATATTTTAGCCTGATCCAATAACGTGATGATGAAATATTACACAGCTGTAACACAAGAGAACTGTGGATAAGAATAAAGATTATTATTAACATTTTATTTAAACTTTAGGGATTAGAACCTGTCCAGATCTGTGTCCACATATGTCACAAACTAGCTTTCATGTGAAAACAAAAATCATACAGCTCTCATTTTATCCATCAGAAAAATGCAGCACTCATTTTCATTTTGCAAATAAATCAATTCAGAACCTCGAATCTGAAACTATAACTAATGCAGTCAAAAGTCTATTGAGGTTAATATCAGAATGCTGACCAAAAAAATCTAATCATGCATCACTACAAGCTTCCAGAATCTCACTTTGTATTTCCTACACGTACCAGGTACTGACGGTGAGGTAAATACCAAACCCTAGAGACTCCAAGATGCAAAGAAAAGGATGCCCTCCATTTAAGCACTCACCCTTGCCAAGCCAATTGCAACCTCTGTCCACTACCTAAACATCAGTTACCTGAATCTCTTTCATAAAGCTTGAAAGACTTTGAAAAAAATGGGTATATCATGCATCAGAAGCTTTCTGTTGTTCAAAAGTCCAATAGGGAGCAGCAAACAAATTATTGAATTTAGCTTCTTTTTCTAATCATAAGTGATCACACATGAAGCTCAGGAAACATCTAAGTCCCACATGAAGCCTTGCTGTTAACATCAGCTTTCAATACATGCCTCCCTTTATATAAAGTTAGACTTGGTATTCTACTCTGAAGTAAAATCTGTTCCAAATCATGTCAACAATTACTTGTTGTTCTACAGACTGATGGCAAATATTTCACTCTTGGTACTTTCAGTGACAGCAATTCAGAAATTCTTAGAGGAGGCTGCCCTGAGTTGAAGGTATCATAGTCTATGTTTGATAGCTTGTAAGAGAGACTTTATCTTTTTAAAGTTCAATTTCCATTCAATGCCCAATAATTTAATTAAACTTACTTTTACCTCAGTGTTTCTGCAAAGTTGTTGTGGAGGTACGTGCAAGTCACGAATATCAGCGTAGACTGAGTTCCAAATCTGCTTATTATTTAAGAAAAGTATTTAAGAAGTAATTTGTATGCTCTCTGTCTCGGTCTGTCACGATGAGTAAATGGGAACTCTGTCAAAAGGTGAAAGTCTCAGTATGACATGCTATTCTAAATAAACTGGTGAGTAAGCTTTTAGAAACATTCCTAATAGAGTCAAAAATAGATTTTCAAGAATATCTACCACGGGCCTAACACTTTCCATGGAAATCAATAGGTAAAATGCTTTTCAACTTTAACAGAACTATCTGCTAACAGTGAACTTTTCAAAAACTGCATATTAATTCTATTTTTGATGTTAGGTTCTGCAAAAAGACCTTACAATATGCCAGATTTTAGACACCAGCCTACAGAAACTAACTTCAGAGGTAGTAAAAACTAAACCAAACTGAACTATTTATTTACTCCCATTTAAGTAAAACTCTCTTTTTTCTTGCACAAGCCTGAAAACAGCAAACCTGTAAAACTGTAATTTATGACCCCCTGGTGAAGGCATACAGCACAGGGGCAATACACAGTGTTGAACTGTCCCTTATAGACCTCTGAGAGAGACATTTGATGCAGGATTCACTTTGTTGTAAATAATTAAGTCTTTCAAATCCCAGATGTATAGATAAACTGCACAGAGATTATTCTTCTTTGCTGCCACATCTGTGGGCAAATTAATACTCTCTATCATTTGTTATGCAGACAGTTTGACCTTGATCTTCTGAGTGTCTGTGCCAGTTGTACTTGAAGCTCTCCAGACATCAAGATGGGAACACGACGTGCAGCAGCAGTATTCATAGTCCTACTAATTGAAATGACCATTTAATCCCACTGCATTTTCAGATGGAAAGCACACCCTGATTTTACAGACAGACAAAGAAACAGACATTCCTCACCTTGAAGCCATTAAAAAAAGCATCAACATATTAGCATCACCCCGCTGTTGTCAAAGCTCAGCTATTATTCCTAGCCCAAGTAAATCATTCCTCCTGGCCTAAAACAGGTTTACACTTGCCTTTTGAATTTTGCAACATAACTGGGTTCACGGTATTTTTTACCATAAACAAGAATTATATATGTCCTCTCCCTGTATTAACCCAACTGGTGAATAAGAACTTATTAGTCACTCACAAATCCTCAGGCAAATCTAGCTTGAAACAGAGGTAATTACAATGGTGGAAAACAGGAACGTCATTGGCCTGGCTTGCACGTGTCAACTTGAGACTGCCCTTAATTTGGGCTATTTGAATGGGAAGGGGAAAGAGTGTTGAGCGTGGTGTTTTATATGCCACGCTCCTCTTTCACCCTCCCAGCTCAGCAAGAGCGTTTTGCTTTGCCGCTATGCCATATTTCACCACACGCTTTATTTTCGTTTAAAAAAATACAACTATCGCCTTAATCGAAACTACCAATAAAAACAACTGTAAAAAACCAAAAGAGCTAAGCAGCTAATCAAAAAAATCATTTGGAGATGGCAGCCTTGAGATTAGTGGCTCCCCTCCGCTCAGGCAACGGGATCTATAAAATTTTTCTGTGTCTCTCATGTTTCTCTTCAATTTATGTTATTAACATCAGCTATGAGAGCCTTGGTCTTTCAGCATGACTTATACTGATAGACATTACAGCAGCTCACAAGGCTGCAGCCTCTGGGAAATAGAGAAAACGAGACAGGAGCAGGGTTAGAGAAAGGACATACTTTCAAGAAATCAAATGTCAGTGTTTCATTATGTGTAGGCGGGGAAGAGAAAGAATTAACTAGCTGTGCTTCACAGTAATTAACCATTAGACCTCTTAATTCACTGAAAAAAATATGAGAAACGGTTCAGATATATTCCTTGTGTTGTATTATTCTGTGTGAAACAGAGATTATATATAGACAATATATAGACATTATTCTGTGTGAAAAAGTAAGGTAAATTATGAAACTAATACGTTTGGCTTACATTCAGCTGTAGTTACATGCATTAAATAATATATATTTTTCAGTCAGGACATGAGTCTATCCCCTAAAATACATCCTTCTTAAAATGACAACATTCAAGACATAAAAGGTAACCTAGCACCGTCCGATGGCTTGTAGACAAATCTTTAAACTAAAGGAATCCAGTTTTCCTCTTCTGTCATGTGTTTACATTTAAAGTTTCAATTCAAAAACTATCTTAGCTTTTATGATCTCCTTTTCTCATTGTGCAGTACTGGCAAGTATCTTGATGCTTTTGTGAATGCTGTGGAAATTCCCAGTCAAAATAATATGATAATGAAGAAAAATCTTCATTAGAAATTAAAAATTTACAAAGAAAACTTTTGGTTCAGACACTGACGAAATTTATGTCACAGCAAGGCAAAGGGTTATGAGTCAGGTCTATCCTTGGTAATACTTGCCTTTTCACACAGGCATTTAGAATCATTACCAGCTAGGTAACACAAAATTAGGGTATGCACTTCAGTGAGCCCAGTGACTGAAAAATAATACAGACAGCTGGAAATTAATTCTGCTCCCACTTCCAAAGCGTACCAAAGACAGCTCTGCCAAGCAATGTATCAGTTCTTTCCTATATGATTTCTCCTTTTAGAGAAATACCTTAATCTTCATGAGAATTCTAAAAAAGAGCTAATGCTTTAGATGTGAGACTGATTTACACCGTCGGTGTGAACAGATGCAAACTTCACCACACAGGCTCTGTTTACACAGTTGAGCCTTAAGACAAGGAGATCCTGATCCACAAGTGTCTAGATGTGTTCATGGCTTATTATGTCTGGAACTCAAAACCACTCTACACTGTGATGCTTAATTCAGGGACAACGTAAAACCAAATCAGCTACTGCCTATGCACAACCTGGTTATTCAATATTGTCATGCCATATGTACAACACAGGGAGGACTGCCACTTTACTAAGCATTTCTCTAAGCAGAGTGCAGAAACTACCTTGCCAAATTCCAATATCCAGCTGATAAATTCATTAGAGATAATGAAGCTGTAGCAGTCTTCACCCCAATACAAGCCCCAAACATCATCACTATGAACAAGCACTCTAATTAATGGAAAGTACGTTGTCTCAAATGGTCTTATATAAGTATATAAGACCTCTCATGAGGACCAGCCTAAGAATGTTTATTTTCACCTATTTAACACTATAATATTTTAGAATATTTATTTTAAGATTAGGATAGCTAGTGGTATCAGAGTATTCTGATACAGCATCTGAAGAATATCCATTTCATTTTGCTCATACTGCAACCAATGCTGCTTTAATAATAAAACAAATTTTAAAAAATAGCATGAGAGCGAGCCTGGGAATGAACAACATCATATCAGGATAACTAACTCCCAAATGTGAATTTCAGTGCTTCAGGGGTGAAATATTCAAGAGCTTATGATGCCCTTAAATAATCCAGTCTACCTCCTTTCAGTAGATGTCTGCTCTATTAAATATTCACAAACACTTTGAAGACTGGAATAGTGTCAGATCCCAAATTAGAAAATCTCCTTTTAATGTCACTCTTATGTTAATTTCTGCCACCTTATTTCAGGTTATTTGCCACATAGGTAATATTGACAGCACAAAAAAGCATCTCATTCTTGATAACTCAGGATGTCTCACAAGAGAAAAAAAGCAACCCTGCTTTTGATATACACAGTCCCATGGACTTCCAAATGGGAAAAGTGACCTGCCCAAGAGTATGGCAATTGATAAGGGAGACTTCAGGGCCTCCCAGCTTCTCACTCAAGCAAATCAACATGAATATACAATTTGAATCATTATAAAATTGATAATATTATTATACCGCACCAGTTTATTAAAAACGTGTCCTTGTACTTGATCTGAAAATAAAATAAAAGCTTATTGCCCATGACAGAAGGAAGAACAAGGGATGAGTGTCAAGTTGTAACTCTGCTAATAGATGGAAAGAGCCTAATGTAGACCTGCCAGGGTTTGAAAACAGGGAACTGAATTGCGAAATCCCTTTGGTTTCGGTATGACATCGCTATATACCCTCATTATGTGAGATGGTTCCAAAAACATTATTAAAACAGCTGTGCAAAAAGCACTGAAATCAGATCTTTCACACAGAGAAAATCTATGTCGTAATGGGATTCTCCTGCTTGAAACACATTACACTCTTTCAGTGAACATGTCTGTGCAACACAAAGTGTTTCCTGCTTGCCTCTGCTGAATCCTCATGTGAAATTCATGCAATTTAGTTCTTCTTCGACCTGTAAATTATTTCCAAGTAGATGTTGACAACTTGTGTTTGCCATGGTTAATGCAACCCCACAACACTAAAAAGCAAGATTCCTTAGTCACATTTCTTCCTCATATCAATGAGGGGACACAGTAAGGGATCTATTTTCCCAATACATTCCAACTGTTCTGTGAGTAGTGATAAGGCAGTAAACATTGCTGGTCTGTTTGTGACTAGGACTCATTACCATGAATATGAATGTGCTGCTGAACATTTGAAAATCTAACTTTATGTCAGGGAAAACAGAGAAACTAAAAGCACTAGAGACTGGAGATCTCTGGAGATCTCTTTAACTGGAGTTAAAAAGTCAAGTAGCATCACTGTAGGACAGAGCAAAAGACCCTCAACCATTGCAAAAGAATGTAGCAAGAAACCAATCACAAAATCAAGAATGTTACTAGCAGGAATTAACCCCATAATACTCACTCTAGTCAAGCATTCCCTCCATGGCATTCTGGTTTGCCATGTTTCCTTCTACAGGGAAAGCCTAAGATGTCTTGAAAGAGTGTTATTCCAGGAGCAGATATTTCAAACTGGTCTTAAATTTCATATCTTATAGATATGGAGAGCAATGTACAGTACAAGCTTCTCCCCAAAAGAAAACCACAGGTAAAGGAAACTATAAACTTGCTGAATTAAACAAAAATGGACCATGTCCTCACACTTTTCATTACTTATCAACTATTATGCAGTTTAACGACTGGTTCTGGTGACAATTACTGCATCTCTGACTCAGCAGGTATGGACATTGTTAAAGGAGAAATACAACATTCTGGATCCAACAGCCCAAGAGAGACAAGGGCACTAAACACAGAGATGTGTACAGTCCCTCTCATTAAGCCAACTGGCAATCCCACCTAGGTCTCTGTAGGTTTGAACCCCACAACACTGTATAAATTTTCCCTACTGTTTAGCAAAACTCCAAGAAAAGAATAGTCTTTTTTGGCATCCATGTAATGTATCAAGGATTGTCAGCCAGACAAATCTCACTGCCCTTTCACTTCCTTAATCGATGCTCAGGATTTCAGGTTGTGTTACTCTAAGATTTTTAGTAAAAAAACCAAAAAAAACCCCAAAAAACAAACAAACAAAAAAATCCCACAAACCCCCAACAAACAAACAAATGAAAAACCTTATTTGGATACTTTACATTTTTATTCAATTTTAATAAAACAGCTGCTTTCCTCTTCCTCTCCTTATCACATTTCCTGGTGACTAACTAGCAGAAAGAGGCATTCATTCACAATTTTGATCATGACATCGCTAACAATTCCCATCTACTTCACATTAAGTCCTTTGAAGAGCAATTCTAGTCAATTCTAGATGGACACATGCTCACTTTTGAGAACACATAATGCCACACATAAGCTTGAAAGTCAAGTTTTCAGTAATTGATAAATGGCAGTGACTTTAGGTACCAAGAAGCATCATCAGTCATCTTCTGCTTAAGATGCTCAGTGGATGCTTTTGATGCTGCCTTTGAATTAACTACACAACAGTATGTGTCTTTTTTAAAAGTCCTGAGCTGAAGGACATATAGCAAAAGTGTACCATGTAGCTATGAAATGCTCATATTCTGCAGTGAAGAAAAATCTTCTGAACAACTTAGAACTCTGGTTCTCTTTAGAAAAACCTATTGTTATACGAGTAAGTCCGTCCAGCTAAGAAAAAGGCTCAATAAATTCCATAAAGACTTTAGCATTGGTATTTTTAAATGTTTCTTTAGCTGGCTTTCCACCTCTGCTGAGCACAACACTGAGTCTATTTTGCTACTGTTTGATCAAAAATCACAAAAAAAGAAAGTTAAATTGATATTGTGACAGGAATAAATGGACATATGAGTAATGAAATTCACAAGGTTTGATTTCAATGTAGAACAAAAGATAATTTCCCCTTCACCACTTCAACTTGGCCAGCTTTTGGTATTTATTGAGCTCAGTGTTTTGATTTCCAGTAATGTTTTTCTTTGCCTGGATGAGAATGACCTTTATGTGGCACCTGCACTAAAGTAAAATTCATTGGGAAACCAAGGCCAGACAGATTTTCCTGGTGAACACTTGAGTTTCCAAAACAAATCACATCGTAATTCATTGTGAGCAATACTTTCAGGAACACAGCCCTAGTTATCTAAATTAAAATCTCCACAAGTCAGGTTTCCTAAATCTAATTTACTCTTTATTACACTAATGTGTCCTCAGGTAGCTCACCAGAATAAGCTACGAGTCTGTGTAACAGTTGCTTGAAGTTCAGCTCTGAAATCCCACCTAGCTTGTAAAACTTCCTGTGCTTGAACAATCCTTCCTAAATGCATCATTTTTTTATAAGACAAACTCTAAATCACAAACCAGCCTTTCAGCATTCTCATTAGCATTAAGAGTGGCAATGAATTCACACAAACCAAAGGTCTTATGCCCAGGTTTTTGGTGGTGCATCCCTCCACTCTCCCCTTTCTTCAGGCTGCTCAACAATCTCAGGAATATTTGTTAAGGCCTTAGACTTAATTAATGGCCCCCAGGTAATCAAGCTTCCCTTGAGCTTATCAGAAACACTGTCTGTTCTCAGGAGTTTCTGTTGCCTAAGGAACATCTGTTGTCTAACAGAATAAGGCTTTGAAGCCTTGAACATTATTTGCCTGAATCACAGCCAGAGCAAAACAATGTTGTTGTAACTGGACTTCTGAGGAAAACTGCAGCAATTACCACCTTGGATTATGGCCAAGATGGAGACTGACAGATGACTAAAGCCAAACATCTTGCAACTCATAAGCAGTGGTCCTAAGTGAGGCCCCTTGAGCGCTCCTGGACCGCAGCAGGCTGTGCCAGCATCTCCCTCTGAAGGGGACACCTCTTGGAGTTCACCAGCCCTCAAGTCTGGGATATGCAGAAGACCATCAATGAAAGCTGACAGCAAGGCCTTTGCTGATACCCCAAACTCCTTGAGGCTGAACCCTCTGACCAGTGAGAACTGCAAAGGCAACCAACGTATTTCACTGAACTCGAGGGCAGTTTAAAAGGCACACCTTTGCACAGAGCTCTTTGTGTCTGCGTGTGTGTAGAGCAAGTGTAGAATAATGTTGCCTTCTCAGATCTCCAGTTAAGTTACTGCTATGTTTATACAAATCCTGCTGAATCATTTTGTAAATGTTAAATTAGTCAACGATTAAGTGCTGCTAAATCCTTTAAGCATAAACAGTTGACCAAGTCGAGGTTAAGTTTGGGCTCAGCTCCATCAGATTAGAAAGCAACAGGTCCACTGTGAACCCTGTAACTCAACAGGTGGGTCTCCCTTACCCTTTTGCATCCTTACCCCTTTTGTGCCCCTAGTCTGCGTGTAAATCGGTCTAAATTGATTTCAAGCTGATTTCATCTATGTAGTAAGTAATGAAGTGAGCCTTGCACCAAATTTTAAGTCTCACAGACAACAACAGAGAGACCAGGCACACCATACCACCTCTGCTAAGAGGGCATTTCATACTTATAGAAACAATATTTACCTGTTTACCTACTTTCACTCAAGTGAGGGATACAGCTGTGGTTTGCTAAGAAAACAACAGAAAGCCAGTGAAGAATTACTGTTTGAGCTATACTACAACTACTACTTCTCCAGACTTCTATGTCTTATTGTACAAGTTTTACCTGTAGAACATTCAAAGAATACATCATACCCCATGTGATATATATTGCTAACTTATATTAAATCTGCTCTTGCTAATAGCTTTGAGAGTGATTCTTTAAGTGACCTAAACTACTCATTTGCACCAAGGTTCAAAACTCACTTATGGGTGGCTTCCCATTATCTTTTTAAGCATCCTAAAATCTGTCCAACTCCAGCGTAATTTAAGGAGATCTCTGGGCCGTGTCCCTTCCAGGAAGTTGAGAAGAGATGAAATGGAGCCAGTTACTCTCTAAGTAGGGATGGCAAGATTGTCCTTTAATATGATAGTACAGAATGTCCCCCAGCAGTAAGGAGTTAGTTTCCTTTTATTTCAATGTGTAGGGATCTTACCTTAGCAATCTTCCACTGATCTTTTTTAACCCATCAAGGACACAGAAAGACTAAAGTTCATGTGATTCTGGAGTGAAGGGAGTTTTCCTTTTAATTCCCATAGAACTTTTCTAGGAGTATTATTACTTTCTGAATCAACAGATACAGCACTCAGAAAATAATCTTATAGAAGTATCTGGAATATACAAAAAACTAAGATATTAATAAAGTGATATAATCACTTGCTCAGCTCACAGAAGCTTGCTAACAAGCAAGCTAGACTGATTTATCTGGTGATTTTACACCCTGGGTTGTTTCAATATATTTCTAAAGGCAGTGGTAAAGACTCAATATTTGAAATCCTATCAGTCTTAGCAGTTGTGACGGGTCACAAAAATCAAGTAGCATCATTCTTTTTCAGCTGAAGGATGTCAGCTCTTACAAAGAATCTTTGATGTACCACCAAGCACAGGTATAAATATGAAGTTTCCCAGGTATGATAATTCCCACATATAAGCCAGAAATTCAGCCTCCTTGAACTGCCAGATGTAACATTGAATTACTTAAATGTATTTTAAAAGATACCAAAGCTAGCTGAGCATAGCTGAAGCACATACAGATTGGGGGGAAAAAACCAAACCAAACCACACCAAAAAAACAAATCAAATAAACACAGAGAACTTGATTCTCCTCTTTTCTAATTAGTGGGAGAGTAGAATACACTGAACAACAGAGATACCAGGCACACCATACCACCTCTGCTAAGAGGGCATTTCATACTCATAGAAACAATATTTACCTGTTTACCTACTTTCACTCAAGTGAGGGATACAGCTGTGGTTTGCTAAGAAAACAACAGAAAGCCAGTGAAGAATTACTGTTTGAGCTATACTACAACTACTACTTCTCCAAACTTCTGTGTCTCATTGTAGAAGTTTTACCTGCAGAACAATCAAAGAATATATCATACCCCATGTGATATTGTGGTACGGTGACACATTTGACAAAAGGAAAAAGTAAAGATAGAGAGTATTTATTTGTCAGTGATTATGTTAACATCAATAAAATAGTAAAATATATAGAAAAGTAAAAATTTTTTTCACTTTCTATAGATGATAGATTTATGAAGATTGCTGCTGTACAAATCATCAGCCTTGCTTGCCAATCCAACTATATCATTGCTCTTTGCAACCTTCAGCTGACCATCCCCTTCTCTATGGCAATAACCATAAGGCATTGCCATCGCTTTCAAGGCTCATTATGACTGATCCTATCTCTCATCAAGTATTTAGAGGCCTCCAATCAAGCTGTAGTGACAGATCCCATCATCTTCCTGTTAATTTTTTAGACAAGCATCCCTATACTTTCTGTCAAGTTAAGAGCTGACACATCCAGAAAGGCACTTCCTAGCTTTCCTTCATATCTTCCCTTAAAATTTTCCTTTGCTATGATATCAAGAAGAAGTATTGTGTTGTATAAAAAGAGATACTTAACCTGTTGATCAAGAATATTAAACTGTCTCCCTCACAACCTGCCTGCTAACCTTTGTGTTTTTCTGAACCCATGAATTATTTACCCCTCTTGATAAAGCTTTAGAGCTCTGTGGTGTATTCTGTTTATTATGACAGGATAAATGTGCAGGTCTCCCATCTGAGGAAAAGGGAAAGCACCCTCTAAACCGACAGAATGTGTTACTCACTTTAATCTAGATTAATATAACACAGCTCCACAAGATGGCATTACACTACAGTAAGGTGAGGAATAGGAAGCACTGGTACACAATCCCTCTCTTGCCTGCTTGTGCCTGGGAGGATTCAGTGCTCACTGAATCATCCCTAAAAAACCAGCACGCAGAAAACTGATATCCCTGTCTCTGTTCTCGAAAGTCACATGAGAAAACACATACAGGCAATGAAAATGCAGAGCATTAAAAATTGGAATTTTTCCTTTCAGAAAATATGGATTACTCACTTCATAGATGATATTTTATAGAGAAATAAACTACATGTGAGCAATCTCCAGGCTCATTGTCAGTGCAGAACCAGTTCAGTTACATCCTGACCACTGCTGCTCATTCAGTTCCCACCAAATACAATTCTCCAGCTGAAGTAAATGTTTTTCATGCAAGTTCACTGGTCCATAAGAGCTGTGGGGTATCATTTAAATACAGTGAAAATTAGCATAGCACCAAAATGGAGACTCAGCCACTCTGTGCAATTAACAAATGTATGTGGTTAGCTAAAGAAAACACTGCAGTGTAATTTGGTGTTCTCCTGGTAGTCACATAAACCCCTCGTCGACTATTGCCAGTGCAGCTGATGCATAGCAGCTGTGCAGTAAAACCATGGCATTATGAAAATTCAGGGCCTATTGCAGATAAGCCAGGATCACACCAAGATTAAGACAGTATCTTCTCAGGGGCTTTGGCAGGAAAGCACTCTTGAAGGATGCATGCAGTAGCTGAGGCAGAATCCTACAGCAGGAGGAAGATCGATGAACTGCAACATCTCAGAGGCTGAGCAAGATAACCTAGGCAGCCAGAACCATTCCAGGCCTCTAAGTCCACATGCACTATTTCCAGATAAAATAGATTTGTATCAAACCTGTCACTTGTTTAGTCATTGTCCTCTTCGATGGCACATAGAGTCATGGAATCAGCAGTAAACTCCCAGTGCCAGGAAGTCTCTTATCTCCCAGTTTAAAAAAAGCACTAAAAAAACCTAACCAGTGTATTCTCCCTCTTTCCTGGAGATTAAGTGGTGGGAGATCCTGTTAAAACAAATACCCATGGCAGTTTCTGCTTTATTGTCTCACTGAAACACTGCAGGCCAGACCAAACTCAAAGCCACCTGCTGATTTCAACGGGCTCTGGAACAACACTTAGCCGAGGAAGACTTTTCAATTATCTCCTTAACAAGGCACTCAGTTGATTAACAGCCCTCCTCCACCTGCTACTCTAATGGGAATGCTTTTATTTTTATGCTTCTCAGAGCATCAGATATGCTTGTACAATCATCTGCAAGCCAACTTTAAGGAAAATCTGTTCACTAGTTCATTTACGTTGTTGAGCTGTTACAGAAGATCCCAATAACTTCACTGTGGACAGATCCTCATTTCAGGATCAAGCTGTCATTGTAGCAATTGAAATGCTGATTCTAACAGAATAGCTGATCTTTTAGAGTGTGTCTCCTTCTGAGCATCAAAAATTTACTGATGGTAAAAAAAAACAAACCAAAAGAAACAAAAACAAAAAAGTAACAAAAAAACCCAAACAAACAAACAAAAAAACCAACCAACCAAACAAAAAAAAACCCACAAGAAAATAGTGTGAAAAAGCAATATCTCTGAAGATTTTCTAAACTGAACAGAGGCGAGGGAATCTTAATAAAGAGATCACAGAATTTCCAAATTTCCATAAACTGCAAGATACAATATGATCTCACCCTTCAGAAGATATTTGCTGGATTATAAAACACTGAGAAGGATATTAAGGGGCAATTGGTTAGGAAGAAGTAAATGCTTGTGAAAAGGGCAAACTAAGGCTAAATACAACAGCGCTATATGCCCCACCAGGTAGAGTAGAATTTTAATCTGATCCTCCTTTTTTTTATGCCCCCATTCAACTCCACAATTTCTTTTTTTCTTTTTACTACAAAAAGACTGCAGCAGTCCCTATTAATTTATTTTTATATCTGAAGTGCAACAATAGTCAGAACTGTCTGACGACACCAAATACTTTTTTTTTTACAAATTTTAAACATGCTCAGTTTAAAATGTGTCATCACCTCACATAAAATTAAATACCATAAAATTAAACATTCAGCTTCAAACCAGAAATCTGCTCATGCTTTGGTTTTGCAATGTGACACCACATGGAATTTTAGAGTATGGCTGAGAAGAACTGAATGGAAGAAGATTTGTCAAACATGCACAGCGAGGAGGTCATTGTGCTGATCCATCAGCTTCTAGCCAAGACTAAGTGTGCTGCTCTGGGAGACCACAAAGTAACACCTCACACTCATGGAACACCTGAATGTGACTGCTGACACACCTCTAATTTGTTCATTTAAGGACAAAGTCAGCCTACGAACAAGATATGACATCGAGTCAGTGCTTCCATCACTTTATCCCTGTAATGTGTCCTGTACAGTGCACTTCAAGAGCATTTGAGCTGCCTCCTCTTTTTTGTGAGCTTTAATGACATTTCTGAAGACCAGAAGAGAGGGGGATAAAGAAAAGCTTGGCATAATGAATCATAATTCAGTGTAAGTGAATACAGCTTTCCTCAAAGATTCCTGCACACAGAGAAATTATTCTTCTATACTAACTGCTGTCAACAATTGCTTTTCACTGCAAGAAAGAGCCGCTGCATTCTATTCAAGGGTAAACAGATCCCTGTAGGGAGACTTATCTAAAAGCATGATGTGCACGTTTTGAAACCATTTGAGATGAAATTAGTGCAATGAACAGTCAGAAAAATGTCTCTTCTGTTTGCATTACCGTTTTTAGAAGCACATACCTTGTTCTTGAGTCTTCTCATCCTAATTTCTTCATAGCCAAAATGTTAACTTTTGGGTAAAACGTGGATCCAGACTCTAGAAATGCAATTTCTTAGGTTATGATTGTGGAACATTTCAATATGAATAAGGTATCGTATCATTTTTTTTTCCAAATTCCATTAGCTACTGTGAAAAGCTCAATAAGAGCCACAGCCTGAGCCTCCGTTTCCTCTGATACAATGACAGTGTGATTTATACCCAACCCCTTCCCCCAGTTCTGGGCATGCATTACTATTACATGTAAATTTAAACAATTTAAACTTTTTTGCTTCAGTATGTGAGCCAAACTGAAGTTGGTAAGTGTATTCTTAAAACAGTCGCTCTGAGTGAGTTATCTCCAGATTGTTTTCCACTTGCTACCTAGTGTTTTCCTGAGGCAGTTGTTTTAACAAAATAACAAGAGTATTGACAGAGTTTGATACAACCACTGGTCTTGTCTAAGGTTTGAAGTCTTACATGTCCATATTCTGAGCTCTCCGTGTTCATAAAATTGAGCCAAAACACAGAAAAAAAAAAGTACACAGTTGGTGTCCAGGAGAGTATTTGGCACCACCACCTTGACAAATAATTTCTGCTTTGTAAACTGAAGGGAAAAAAGTCATTGTACTGGATTTTCTCATACCCAGTTCCTTAAGTTAAAACACATTACCTTCCTGCTGTTTTCCCTATTTTGAGAAACAAGTGTACCTTGACTGTCAGAAGGATCAAAGCCAGATTTCTCATACATGATAATTTTATCAAGTGAAATTAACTGGAGGGGAAAAAAATTGCAGTAACTTCAGAGCTCTGGACATTTTTGCTACTGCCATTTATTTTGCTTCTGCCTTTTTTGCTGTTTACATATCTCTTTCAATCCTTTCTTTCCCAGTCCTTAAGTCTTACTAACTTGCCTTCTCAGTTCATCTTTAATTTAGGTTCTCAATCAGTCTTCAATGTTCCTTCATTTATTCTGACCTACTCCAGTCTACTCTCTCATTTAGTGTTTTCCTCTGGTACCTTTTCCCCTTCTGTTCATCTTACTAAGTTCTGGCATAAATTCCTTCTGCTTTAACATCTGCTTTAGCTTCTCAGAGCAAAACACTTTGCAAAGCTCAAAAGCTTTTCCCACAGGGTTACACTGTACAGGCATCATCCTGCTTGTGCTTCTGCTTAAAAAATTACAGTTCAGACATCGTTTGGTGCTTGGGGAGACAAGAGTCTGAAGAGGACTGGATAGTTATACACTTTTTTCCATGCAAATGGCTGTAACATAGCACAGTACCTCTTTCCTGTTAGTCATGGTGCTATCTAGAGAGTAAACACAAGTAAAACCAAGTAACACCCATCCCACTTGACACCATAAATAATCCATTCCCAAACACAAAATCTTTCTTTTACTTTTTTATATGCTTGCCATCATTTTCTGATGCTTTCTGCTATTACAAAACAAACAAACAAACAAAAAACTACCAGTGCTAGGGCACAAAACCACAGTGAACACAAACTGTTGAATACAAGCCTGACCTATCTCCAGAATACCCATCCTGATCCAAGCACTGTACACAGTGACCATATTTCACTTCACAAAATTAGCTCCCCCCTTCAGCAAAGAATGTACCACTGTGTAGAGTACAAGTTACCTCATGGGAACAAACCCAGAACAAAGCAGATGCTTCTGTGCACTTTGCTGCATTAGACCACTCCAAAGAGTTCATGGCTCCTGAAAGAAAAAGCACTTACATTCAGAGACATCTGATAAATATACAAAAACATTAATTTATGAGAAGATATTCTCCTGAGACAGAAAACTCTGGCTCTTTTTCCATGTCCCATACTTGAGAAGCCACTAATCTTAGGATAAGCCTGCACACTAAGGTTTTTCAATTGTCTGCATTTTGATAAGATTCAGATTAAAATCCAAGTTTCAAACATCTCTCCAGTCAGACCAATATGTAACAATATTGCAACATTTCCAGCTAAGAAATTCTAAGGGGCTACAAAATATCAACAATATGAAGTAGCCCTTTCAGGGAGAAATTTTCTCAGCCTATGCCACTCGGAATCTATTTGCTGAACTGTTTTCTGGACAGGTTTCCTAATACCTTGACACACTGAAGTTGCAGCCCATAAAAACTGTACTTGTATATATGATGTGCACATTCACTTACAATTAGACACCTATGCAAAGTGAAAGAATTTTGATATGCAAAGGACTTTTTCAAGGACTTTCTAATATTTAAAAATCCACTGGAAAGTTAGTGCATGTTTATCATTTAGAGTAAGAGTCATAGAGACTTCTAAAATTCTTCCGCTCATTGTAGAGCGGTACCAAAAAGAGGCTGGATGAACATAATGTGCATAAGCTTCAAAATAAAGGAAAAGAAAAACAATATAACCCACTGTAAACATTGAGATTACAGAAAAGAAAAGGAAATTACACAAAGGGAAAACAACGTATTGGTCACAGTCCATTAAAGTGAATAATTAAGGAAGTGTTCCAGTGGTATGCTTATAGACTTAAAATGAGATGAATTCAAGACAAAAAATGGCTGAAATGTTTGTCTCCTGTAGCTGGAGTGTAATAAAATCAGGAAAACAAAGCAAAACAAAACATGTTCAGGAAGGAGAATATTCATTTAAAATATCTGAAAAACCAGTGACACTACACAATTATGAATATTTTTTAACTAAAACTGATGTACATAAGCCCATGCCAAAAAATTCTGAAGTATAATTTGAGAGCAAATGTTCACCAAAGACCTGATTCTGCAGTGGCACTCTGACAGCACGGCAGTTCTGCCCAAACAGCAAAGACATGATAAATTAACAAGCAAAAAGTTAGCAAGAGATTTACCTCATCAGAACTAGTTAAAATGCCATAGTTGAGAAAGGAAAATAAGTCAGATTTCAACTGTGTAAGAGAAAAAGGCATTTTCTCCTTTGAAAATAAAAACTGGGAAAGTACCAGGAGATGTTTTCCAAGCAATTAGCAGTTATCTTACAATTGGAAACCTGAAACGATGTATAGATGACCAGACACCAGCTGGACAAGCAGATAAAGGGAATCTTTGTTCCTGCTAAAGAATGAGAATCTGGAGTCTTGATACAATGGTATCACTCCCAAAATCAGAACTATTCTTTGCACTTCAGAATTGCATGAAGAAAATGTCAGAATCAGAATGAACCACATGACATCCTGAAATCATAAGTTCTTTAGGATTTCCGTCACCACTGAGCACATTTTTATCAACTATGAAAAAACATGTGACACTTCCTAACATAACCAGATTTAGAGGAGGCTGAATGGCTCAGTAACTACAAAAACATCTCAGTGAATTGCAAAAAAAGTCCCTATCATCAAAAAGAAGAGATTAAATATCTTGCTGCTGATCACAAATAAGACTATAAATGTATATTCTATCCTTAGCCACACAGCAACATTGGTGATCCTGCATAAACAGAGCACCAAAACAGTGCCCTGATAATAAAAAACTGGTACTAACAATCAAAGTATGAATAAATAAGGAGGCACAAAGCAATTCAATTGCCTGAGAATGACACAGAGCTGATCCAAAGTAAGAAACAGAAGCAAAAAGTCCTAAATGATTTGCTAACTATCAAAGTTCAGGAAAACTGGGGACTTGCCAAACATAAATTGATTTAAATGGTGAATAATTTATTCTTCCACAGTAGTTCTTCTACTGTGGTTATAGATCACAGTAAATTCACATTATTGACACAGGAAATAAAACCTTTGAACAACAAAGATTTCTTGGAAAGTAAGGAATGCTTGTATCAGAGAAAGCATTGGGGAAAAACAGAACTTTGTCAGAATCAAACCAGATTTATGTGCTGCAACTGCCTCAGAGACAGACATGAGAAAACCATTACAGATAAAATGATAGCACACCACTGTTGTGAAGCTGGTATTCAACTTACCCAGGGAAAAACTTAAAAAGAGCATTTGAAGTTGGCAATGAAAAGAGAAGAATATTAAGACATAAATAACTAATCATAGCTCATAGTATGAGCTGCCTTAACGAGTTATTTGAGGATATTCCAGAAGAAGGTCTTCAGATATAGTTCAAAAAAGACCCTGGAACCTCAAAGCAGCTCACTACTGAGCCTACACCATGGCCTAAAGCAGACTCCAACTGATTCCGGGAACCAGGGATTAGATACACACATGAAGCCTTCCCTCAGCACTTTGTGGGCACTTGGTGACACACTCAGAGGCCCTAATGACCAGGACATTTCCCTGTTGGCACTGGAGTGACCCTAAAAAACCCAGAGAAAGAAGCAGTCTCAATGTCCCTCCCTGCACGAAGAAACTTTAACTGCAATGTTGCGTGGTATCACCACCTTTCTTGTTCTTTAGCTTTCAATAAAGGCATAAGACGAAAATTTCTAATTTGAAAAATCAAAGCTTATAATTACTGTCAAAACTAAGAAACCTTTTCTAGGTTTTCTTTAGAATAGTTACACTTTTCAGTTTGGTAACAGCTTTGTTTTGTCAGCTGCTGGTATTAACTCATGTTCATTACCTCTGGAAGCTGAGATGTACTCTTATGTTGCTTGGATTCAATAAAAGCTATAAAGAAAACTGTAACTGTAAACTATAAACTACTGTACAGCTCTCTTGACAAACTGTAGACTGACTCATAAATTGGTTTGTTCCAGCATAAGTACTAGCATTGTTTTGGCTTTGACACTGAAGTACATCAACAAAGTGATCTTAGGCTGAACATGTTAAAAATCGCTATGTTTAGACTCTATTTGCAGTGCTTGCTGGTACCTGCTAACAGACCTATCAGCTGCAGAAAAATGGACCATTTTCTCTCCAAATACACAATGAGGCATGAAATCCAGAGGGCAAACTGTGTGGTTTTAGGTCAGCAATTTGTCACAGGGCTATAAAACTGATGGACAATGTAACTGTCTCCCACGCCTAAAGAAAAAAAAAATCACTCTCTAATGTAAAAATAGAAAACATATAAATAAACTTGATTTCAGTAAAGGTTTCATGGGATAACTGTCTTACTTCTATAAGGATTTCGAGGAACCATGGTAATTCCCATAGCTACAGCTGACAGAAAAGTCTGATGCACAGTGAGTCATGGAGCAGAACGCTGCAGAACTGAAGAATCACCCCCTACGGAATTTTGTGCAGTGCCCAACCCCTGCAACAGAGGAGGACTGAAAAAAACCTAAGCCCACAGATACATTTCTTGTTTGGTTTATGCATACACCCAGCTGCTGTGACCATTTTAATACCAAGACTTCATGTTTGATAAGAAGCTGTGCAACACATGTGATAAGCAAACATAAGAGTCAGTTGCTGACATTCCTTGTCACAAACATTTCAGGACTCGCTGTTCCATGAGTGCAAGTGAGGAAATGTGGTAGAACTGATGTGTTAGGAACAGAGAGCTGAGCAAGCAAAGATACTCTTGCAACAGGGCCTCACTAAAGCAGCAAGCCATACTAAAACATGTTTCCCATATAAATGATACCAGTACAACTGCACCAACAAAACCTTGCACAGCTGCCCTCGAGGCCATAAGTCTGCGCTGAGACCTGCGAGGTGCTACTCTTGTTTTGCTGCTGATCTGCTTCAGGGTTTCAGCAAGCCACTTCTCTCAGTGATATTGTTTAGGACCCTCTCAATGAGATTACAAACTGATGACTGTTTAGGTAGACATGATTTGCCCTGGAAAAATATCCTTTTAAATATGGTATGCATCAGCTACCCACAGCATCTGATATCGACATATACTTTCGTGCCAGTATAACCATGTCAACAGAATAAATTTTTTGCTTGAATAAAAATATCACAGAAAATATCTCCCATTACAGACAATATCATACACAAGAGTTTCCACAATATGGCTAATAATCACTGCTATCTATTTGCGCTGGATAGGTTTTCCAAAACTAGGACTTTAAACTAGATTACTTTTCACTAGCTGGTGGCTGCTGTAGAACAAACACTTCTAGACCTAAATGCTGTTTATTTCTTCTCCTCAGCTTTGGTGTTCAGTTAAAGGCAGCCTTGCAGAATAACCATGAATCAAGCCCTACTATTCAATAGGCAAAAATCATGGGAAGCTTCCTAGAATGATGGATGACCCATAAACCCACACTTACATTCCAACATAATGCCTACTCACCGGCACATATCCATTTTTCAAGCCCTTTGCTTCCTTGGACTTGAGGGTGCATTGGGAAGAAGTAACAGATAAATAGACAAATCATTCAGCATACACCAGCAAACAGCAGTTTCCCCTATTTGATTCACCAACTGTCAGATTAACAACCTTTATTTTCCCTCAAGCCAGGCACGGAGAGGACATTTTTCTTCAGAAAGGGCAAATCCTAAATTCCTTGAACACCCTAACCTGTTACCAGTGAGTAGGCATTAGCTGTCTTAGGTCTGTGCAAGTATAAGCTGTTCTGTAAGAATAGAAAGAGGCTGAATGAGATTGCTTTTAGGAACAGCAGAAACTAATGTCCCTGCTTTTTGAATCAGAAATAAATTCAACACCTTTACAGATGGGTAAAGAAAACTCCCAAACCATCTGAGACACAAATGTTAGAATAAAATGCTGTCTGCTGGGACTTCCTAATGAGGTACAAACCTGGCAGAGAGTGCCTGCACCAATTCCAAAGGGCAGCAGACATCCATGTTTCTGAGCACGTTCTCTTCAGGCCCAAAGCAAAGAGCACAGTGCAGCAACAGGGTGATGCCACATCATCTGTGAAGCTGCTCAAACAAGAGGGGCAGACTGGAAGCAGCAGCCAAAACCCTCCTCAACACAAAAAAAAAAGGGAAGATCTCACTGAGCAGACAGACAGAATGTTCCAGGCAATAAATTTATAAAGACTACCCAGGAATCAGCCGGGAAAGGGCAGAAGATTCCCAAAGAGGCATTCCAAAGTCAGATGCCAGTAAAGTAGATGATTCTCATCGTGACACAGCAAGAACCAAATTACTGAAGGGGATTTTATTTTTTTTCTACCTGATAGAATTTTTATTATTTCTATTACTCAAAAATTGCAGCATGATATGAATCCAAATATTTAACAGTCTGTGTCAAAGTTTAAATGCAAATTTTTAAAATAATCAAGTCTTTATAACATTGCCAAATTAGAATAAAAACAAACAACAACCCAGCCAGAAAGTAATTTAAGCCAGTATTTGCATACTCTTACACCCATATCTTACAAAAAACCCACTTATCAGCATGCTACAAAATATCCCAAAGTACTTTTTAAGATTTTTTCCCATTAGTTTTATGATGATATCCAGACTTTTGACAACTTAAAGATTTGGTGTGACATAAACAGTTCTATTGGTACCAAGACATTAGTTCGTGACTTTCAGATAAAATGCAGCACTTGGCATCACATTTTCTTCAAGGAAAAGCTCATGTAGGGTACTTATTTACAACGTTGTGTTTTAGTGCATGTCTTTTTGCTTGTGTTTGAGTTTGTGTGGACAAAAGCATGAAATCAGCACTTACCCATAGATGTAATAAAATATATTGATTTAGGTGTCATTCAAATGAGCCTGTAGGTCTTTGTAAAGGGTAAAGACAAGACAACAAATGTCAACACAAGACCAGTTGGACAACATAAATTTAATGGTAATAAAATAAATTCTCTAAGGTCCTTTTCTTTCACTCTTCTACAAGCTTATGTTTTTGTTCCACAAGCAATATTTAAACAGGCTAATATTTGCTCTCAGAGTGTGTGTTCAGTCACAAAAGAAAGAAGTCCTCTGAGCTGGTGATTCCCAAAGCATAAGGGAAATATACAAGCTGTAAGAGTGGTAGCTTCCAAACACATCTTAGCATTTCAACCAAAATTGTCACCTATTTCTCTCATCAAATCTTTATTTCTTATTAAAAAGAAACTAGTAACTCAAAATAATCCTTTCTAGTTATACAGCCCCCTTTCTGTCCTGAGTCTCCCTATTTCTTATGCCTGAACTGCACCTTACACAGAATTGTGCAGTTCCAATATCATCTTTCTTCTGAGTCTATCTCAATGTGTTTTGCAGATCAGAAACAAATTTGTCACTGCTTCAAACTCTGGAAATCAGGGCAACAGGAAGACACAGCAATTTTGAAGTGATGATGTATGTCAGCACTGCTTTATACAGTTTTTACACACTGAGTGTAAAAGTGAACTGAGACACACACTAAACACTGAAACTTAGTGAGCACAACAAAACTGGGTACAGAGAGTACGACTTCAGCTACTCTTCAACACAAAATCCATTAAAAACTACCTTGACATACGTATTCCTCTGTAGCACAAGCTTTGACAGATTCCAGATGCCCTTATGAATGAAAATGGCATATGGAGTCAACCTGCATTGGCAGAGAAATAAATTTCAATTGCTGTCCAGTATTACCAGAATACAGGAGAACATTTTTACCACATCTAGTATAGCTCATGATCCTGTTACCTTTCATCTGTCATATCTAAAATCCTTTTACTCTAAACCCCGAAGTTCTCCCTCATTAGGCACCATTCCATTTACATCCATAAAAGCTAATCGTGATCAACCAAAAAATATAAATCCATGGATGGCAGACTTGTTACAAGTTAATTCCCAGATAACCTGAAGCCTGAACCTAGCCCTATACAATCAGCCTCACAGATTGACACTAACTCTGAAAAAGTGAATACACACACCTCACTGCTCTTCCTATATTTATTTAGTACAAATTGATGTCACAACCTGTATCTCGAGTATCTCCTCTCATGAATTATTCCCCTTCATTAACTCCACACAATTCATCCTAAGCAACACCAGTCAGAAGAAGCAGCCTTATTGAAGCCTTCTTGAATGATAGCTCCTCACAGTCTCTTTGTCATCACTGAGCCAATGTATGACCTAAGCAATAAAGATGGAATTTATAATGGTTTTCTTTAATGGTCAGATGGAGAAACAGAAAATGGCACAGCCTACTTACTGTTACTGTCAGATTGCCATTAAAGCTTTATATTCCTGTGCTTTAGCCTTCTGGGTATCTCCTGAAGCAAGTATAAAATCATTTCTCACCTCCACAGGCCTTTAAGATAATAATGACACCAATTCTTCAATTACTGCTTGAGAAGTCCATTGCCCTGAAGACATTCATGGGATCATCAAGGTTGGAAAACACCTTCAAGACCATCCAGCCCAACCATCAGCCCAGCACCACCACCACTGTAATCCCTAAACCACAACACCTGGCGCCAAATCCAGGCACCTGCTCAACACATTATAGAACTAAAAAAAAAAAAACAACAAATCTCTCAAACAAACAAACAGAAAGAGTAACAGACTTTTGAGTGACATTCTAGTGACCAAAAGACTGTGTTGGGTTTTTCCCCTTAAATGAAGCAGCAGATTTGCGAGGATTTGGTTTTATTTAAAACAAATAACAGCTTCAGCAGTGCTGATTTCGGGGCCGGGAGGGGGGAGTGTGTGTGAAACAGTGTCTGTGGGACCTGGGGATACGAGAGAGAAAATATGAATTTTATATACATAGGTGCATCGCGAAGTTGCAAGATATCCAAGTTCCAAATGGAACTGGGTGTCAGGGTCTTTTTTGGCCAGATAAGAGAAATACAAAAGTTCTTAAAAATTAAAATCTTTCAAGGCCATGTGGAAGTTTTGTACACAGGGGTTTCTTCTCTCTCTTTGGGCTAAGAAAAAAGGATGATCCATCATTTTTGACAGAGGACACCTTGCAGCCAACCAGAAGAAAGGGAAAGTCCCTTTTCAGAGAAAAGAAACCTTTTTGGGCAAAATTAATATATTAAACTTATCTGAATAAGGGTGGGATTTTGCGAAACTATAAAATGTATGGTATTTAAATCCAAAGGGTCTTTCTCCCGGAAAAACTCGGTGTGAGACTAGACCCCAGCGCGCTGAATAAATTCTTCCATTTCGTGAGTTTATGCCGTCTTTTTAAATTTAAAAGAGGGATTTTTCCTACAGGGAGGACACAGGTCATTCCCGGGGAGGGCACAGGGCACTCCTGAGGAAGCCACAGGGCACTCTGGGGAAGGCACGGGTCATTCCCGGGGAGGGCACGGGTCATTCCCGGGGAAGGCAGAGGTCGCTCCCGGGAAGGGCACGGGTCATTCCCAGGGAAGGCAGAGGTCACTCGCGAGGAGGGCACGGGTCCTTCCCGGGGAAGGCATGGAGATCACTGCTGGGGAAGGCAGAGGTCACTCCGGGGGAAGACAGAGGTCGCTCCCGGGGAGGGCACGGGTCATTCCCGGGAGGGCACGGGCCTTTCCCGGGGAAGGCAGAGGTCATTCCCGAGGAGGGCACGGGTCATTCCCGGGGAAAGCATGGAGATCACTGCTGAGGAAAGCAGAGGTCGCTCCCCGGGAGGGCACGGGTCATTCCCGGGGAAGGCAGAGGTGATTCCCGGGGAGGGCACAGGTCATTCCCGGGGAAGGTAGAGGTCATTCCCGAGGAGGGCACGGGTCATTCCCGGGGAAGGCATGGAGATCACTGCTGGGGAAGGCAGAGGTCGCTCCCGGGGAGGGCACGGGTCATTCCCGGGGAAGGCAGAGGTGATTCCCGGGGAAGGCAGAGGTCATTCCCGAGGAGGGCACGGGTCATTCCCGGGGAAGGCAGAGGTCATTCCTGAGGAGGGCACAGCACACTCCCGCTCCACCGCCCTCGCTCCCGCCCCTCCTCCGCCCCGCCAGGGGCCGCTGCCGCCCGCCCGGAAGCGCCGCCATGCTGAGGGAGGGCTGTTCATGGCCGCTGCCGCCAGCGGGGCACGGAGCCCGGGCACGGGGAGCGGGACGGCGGGACCGGACCCACGGACAGGTACCGGGGCCGCCCGGGGGGAGCAGCGGGAGGGCCGGGCCGGGGCGGTGCCGTGCGAGGCCCCGCGGGGCGGCCGGGCCCCGCTTTCCCTGAGGCTGCTCCTACCGCCCGTGCAACCCCCCCCCCGTTTCCCCCCCATCCCACGTTTCCGCCGGCAGCAGGAACCCGGGAGGCCCGAGCTGGATCCCTGCCGAGCACGGGTGCCCCGCTCTGCCGGCCCGCCCCCAGCCCTCTGCCCCAGGCGGCCGCGTTCGGTGCCCTGAGCGCCGATTATCGACTCCACAGGTGCAGACGCAAACCTTCGTCTTAGCAGTGTGGGTCGGGGTTTGTTTGTTTGTTTGGTTTGTTTGTTTGTTTGTTTTGTTTTGCTTTAAGCTCCTTCCTGTTTCCACCAAGGAACAGCAGCTGCGTGCCCCTCCCAAGGGCGGGAAACGCGCTGAGGCTTCCACCAGGAATTCCTGCGGGTGAAGTGGATGAGAGACATAACTTTACATTCCCCAGCACGGTGTCATTCGAGCAACCCGATGGGCCCGGTGTGCCCTCCCTCAGTTCTGTTGAATTTGTCACGCAGTGCAGTCAGCTGTCACAGCAGATACCTGCCCAGGGTAGCATGGGTAGCATTGCAATAGGTATTTTTGGGGGGATTTTTCCTTAGGAGACTACTTGGGTTTCTTAATAAGGACGTCTTCCAAAAGTTCTGACTCATCACACATCCGGGAATTTTGAAATTCAGGTCGTCACTTCTGTATTGGCCTCGTGTGTTTCAGCCACACACACGCAAACCCCGCCTTGCACGGCGAGGATCAGTCAAAAGTACATGTTAGCACCTGAGGTAAGTTTGGTGCATACCCTGTAAGTTTGATAGCTGGTCTTTTAGAAAAGATTTAAAAAAAAAATCATACAAAGTCAGTACTGCAGTAAAAGTGTATAAATAGGCAAGGGCACTGGAACTTTTATGTAGTAAAACTTAGTCAGTGCTCAGCAGACACTGAAAATAAGAATTTTTCTGATTTCATGGGCACCTACTCTTTGCTTCTTATTTGTATTATTCAGTGCAGATCTGAAAAGCTCGAAACTTCAGGAGTTAACTCAGCGTACAGAAATTGGAGTGAAGAAATGCTCAGATAGCCTGGTAATTTAGGACTGGATTAGTTCTGGCTCTGAAAATAAAGGATTTAGGTTTTGACCTGAGAAATTAGTGTTAGGTATTAGAATACTTAAGTCATGTATTTTCAGATCACTTGCAAAAAAAACCAGTTTTCATTGTTTTCAGAATGAAACACTCCCTTTTCTGCAAACTCACAGGTTTATAATGTTGTGCCTCTACTTGGAACTCCTTGTGCCTCTGTTATCATTGCTTTAATTTAAATGTGAAAGCTGGGCTGAGAAAACTTGTTTAAAAATAATTGTTTGGTTATACTCAGTTCTGTCTCAAATTAGATATAAAATTACACTTCAAGACAAGTTTACTAGCCTGAGTAGAACCCAGCATATTATTTATATTTGCATCAGCTAAGTCACTAGACAATACCATGTCCTATACAAGACCTTTAAATTACTACCCATGCCGTTTAATGTATGGAAATGTGTTGTGTAATTTCTTCAGACATACACATCTGTTTGAAAAAAACTGAAGCATTAAAATCCAAAGTGGATTTCTGCTCCAAAAACTTTTCAGATTAATTTTAAAAATCCTATGAACTTACTGTTCTCTTTCAAACTCTTGCACTGCTGTGTTCATGTTTCTGTATATTGGCCAAACTTACACATTTCATGTCATTAGATTGTGCCTGATGCTATATGCTTTTATTTTATTGCAAGTAGCATCCCAGGATTCTTGTCCAGACAACTGGCTGATACTTTGATTGATTAAAAGGCCATATTACCCTGTTCAGTGGTTAGAACAAATGTGTGTGTTGTGGTTTAACCCCAGCTGGCAACTAAACACCACACAGCCGTTCACTCACTCCCCTGCAGTGGGGGGAGGATCAGAAGGGTAAAAGTGAGAAAGTTGTGGGTTGACACAAAAACAGCTCAATAATTAAAAGAATTTTTTTTAAAAAATGTTGTAAGGGAAATAAAAGGAAAACCAAAAGAGAGCAGGAAGTAAAACCCGAGAAAAACCAAGCAATGCAAGTGGAAACAATTGCTCACCATCAACTGAGCAATGCTCAGCCATTCCCAGAGCAGTGACCCCTCCCCACCAGCCTCCACTTCACTGCAGAGCACAAGGCCATGTGGTCTGGAACGTCACTTGGGATCAGCTGTCCTGGCTCTGGTCCATCCCAACTTCTTGTGCCTCTCCTCAGCCCCTCACTGGTGGGGTGGGAGGCAGAAAAGGCAATGACACTGTAAGCACTGCTCAGCATTAGCTAAAATATCACCAGGTTACCAGCACTGTTGTGGTCACAAATCCAAAACACAGCCCCACACCATCTACTGTGAAGAATTACACTCTGTCCCAGACAAACCCAGTACATTGCTTTTTTGTTTGTCTGGTTTTTGCCTTTGCAGAGTAGTGCGTGGGTGAACATGAACATCCCAGTTAGGCTGAACTCGTTGTACTTAGGGTTCCTGGAGGGTTTGAGAGCACATGATTCCTTTCTTTTGGTAGAAATTTGTTCTTTATGTTGCAGTAGAAAAGAATGTAAGATGGGCTCAGGCTCTTATGTGTTAGGGCCGGTATTGGAATAGCAACAGACTTTGGCCTGGGTGTGAGACCAGTCTGCAACAGCTCACTTTGTGTTTTGTGCCTGAATTAGTGTTTAAATAACTGCCCAGTATTTACCTCAGACACACACAGCACACAGCTGCAGGGAGCTGCACACAATGGCCACGAAAACTGCACACATGTAGAACCACCAATCTTTGTGCACACCCCAGACTGGTTCTTGAAGAGGCTCAGGTTGATTCATTGTGTTGACTTGCACCTGATACACAGGGGAGGAACACGTAGGAGAGCACTGTGGGATGAGGATTGCTGACTGACTTCAGCCAGCCTGTGCAGCCTACCTTCAGCAGCCTTTTTTCCCCCCTTAGAAACTACCTGGAAACAGGATGGGTGAGTTGTTTAGCCATCAGCAGTCTCTTTCTGTGGGCAATCTGAACAACTGGTCTAGACTAGCAGGGATTGTGCCAAGAGAGGGGGCCCTGACCAGAGCAGGCTGCTGTCTGTACAATTCATCCACCTCATACCTTGCTCCCAAATTGTTTTTGTGAAAGTAATGCTGCTAAACATTTTGAATAGATGCTTATTGTAGCTGGAAAAAAGTGCCTCTAAAAGGAGGATGAGATGCATTCCAGAATAAATTTAGTGCCTTTTTAAGCTTATCTAGACTAGGAGGCTATAATTTCTTTATGTGTTTGTTAAATTACTTAAACCCGATATGTCAAGCTTATGGATAAAAGTTTGCAGTGCAAATCTAATTGATTTTAATTCTTCCTCTAGGGTGATCTTCACAGAAACTCCTAAAGGCTTCAAAGAACTCATTTTAGGCAAAATAAGTGCAATAAGTTGTTCTGATAAAGTAAAATGGATCCTTGTTCAGTTGGAGTTCAGCTTCAAGCTACCAATGAGTGTCATAAGACCTATTACACCCGTCACACCGGCTTCAAGACTAAGCAAGATGTATCTTCATCTGACCTGCTGTTGCTTCAGCTCAGGACTGGAATAACCCTTTCAGAGAACAACACAATCTGCTTCCACCACGCGAAAATTTACATTGAGAGATTCGAAGACTTACAGAAATCATGCTGTGACCCCTTCAACATACACAGAAAGCTGTCCAAGAAAAACTTACGAGCCATTGATATGGATGATGCAGCTTTTCTCAGTGCCAAGTTTGGGAGGCAGTTTGTGCCCGGTTGGAAGCTGTGTCCCAAATGTATGCAGATAATAAATGGAAGTGTGGATGTTGAACCCGAAGAGCGACAGAGAAGAAAACTGGATCCGGACGTACGTATATGGATCAGTTTTCCCACCTCCCCCCCAAGTCCTGCAAGCTGTTGGAATTGGGCTTTGTACAACTACTACGTAAAAAAATTAATTTTTTTATGATAGAATTAAGAAAGGATTTAGTCTTTTAGATATGGGGGAGTTTACTGTGTTTAAACCTTTATTTGGAGGACCTTTAAAGTCCTCTTGTCTAATTAAATATTATGGCCTTTAAAAATCTGAAAAATTTTGTCTGCTAGGGTGACTTACAACTCATAAGTTCATGTAAATACCAGACTGCTGCTGGTATTTTAAGCTGTTCTTCAAGCCTTACAAACAACAAACTGAACGCTGCAGAAGTTGTTTGTAGGGATGTCTCTTCAGTTTAAAAAAAAAAGAAAGGCAATTTTTTCTAGCAGTTCATTACCAGATGAACCTGCATTGAGGTGAATTAAGTGTACTCTGGTTGTGGTGTCTGGGCTGTGAAGGCCACGGTGTTTGGTCAGGGGCAGTAATGAACTGGTGTGGGAGGATAGTGCTGAGCTCAGAATGCAGCTGGTGCATTGCTGTAACACAGGTCATCAGTAGCATGGGCAACCAAACCAAAGAGCTCCTCCACACATGCCCTGAGCAAAGCAGAATTCCACTCTAGGAACTATTGCACAACTGTATTTTTCAGTTCCGTGTCAGTATGATTAGGAGGCTGATAGGAGTGAAATTTGAAAGCATTAATTAGAACTGCTACTACAAAACTCGTATTGCTGAGTTCTGAGACTGATATAGTTCTCCAGCATAAACATTTTAAGACTTAAGAGTCCTAGGTCAAGAATTCACCTGGGTTATTACAATATCCTGGCTTGACTGGACATTTTCTTAAGAATGTAGATTTGTATTTATAATTAAAGGCCATTTTCTGTCTTTCCTCAGGGACGTACAGCCAAGGCTTTAAAGTCTCTGCAGTTTGCTAATCCAGGGCGACAGACTGAATTCACTCCTGAGACCAGTAAGAGGGAAAAAAGAAGGCTGCAATCAAAAATTGCAGCATTTAATTCAGACAGGTAATCTGTTTGCTGTATTTACATTATCTTTCATTTCAAAATAAAGTATCCTCTATGGTCAGTGTCTCTGTAGCATTCAACATTATCTGTGTGGGTCTTTTTGTGTTTATGAGTTGCTAAAGCTCACTCTCATTCTTGAGATATA
Organism: Chiroxiphia lanceolata; assembly: GCF_009829145.1. NCBI lineage: Eukaryota > Metazoa > Chordata > Aves > Passeriformes > Pipridae > Chiroxiphia > Chiroxiphia lanceolata. The sequence continues at coordinate 7,030,091 of NC_045642.1, forward strand.
TAAACCAGAAGATAAAAGGTTGGCATACAAGCAATATTTCAGGCAATTAGAATATTATAAACAAGTGTTTGTGAGGCATGACAATACTACACGGATCATAGATGTAGCTATTAATTTATGCATAAACTAAAATTCTGATGATAGGCTAAATTTGAATATATTAGACTACACTTAAAATATTGCAGTTATCTTTTAGTAAGCTCAGTAACTACACTTGGTAAACAGAAGTGTGCAGGTTAGGACCTTGCCTTCCTTTTAAAGAACAAAGTTAGCATCCATGTTGGACAATACTAGATAAAGTTATAACCTTCTAATGTGATTGATTTAAAAAAAAAAAAATCACGTTTTTCTAAAGAGGAAAGTTGAACTTTGTTATTTTCCACTAAATCTTTGGACCAGTCTGCTACTAATAGAAGAGTGGCAGAAGTTTCAGCTTTAAATAGTCATACAATATTTGTTAAAACATGCAGTAATTATCACATTAATAGCTTGCCCCTGTTCTCCACTGAAGTTTAAACTCACAAGACAGACACTGGATGTGCTGCTCACCAACTGCACATCCTTTTCCTCTCCGTTTGTTGCTTCTGCTTAGTTTGGGCACACAGTGGGAATACAATTAGGGCTGAGAAATGTTGTCAAATACTGTAGGGTAGGTATGTCTTTTAAATTAACAGCGCTGAAACGAACACCTGAAGAAAGCAAACTCCCCTCCACAAATTTAGCAGCTCGGCCTCAAAATAAGTGGATTTTGACATGGAAATAACTGTTGTTTTTCATTATCCAGGCAAGTTATACCAGCCAAGAGCAAAGTCTACGACAGCCAGGGGCTGCTGCTTTACAGTGGGATGGACCTGTGTGACTGCCTGGACGAAGACTGCCTGGGGTGTTTCTATACTTGTCCCAAGTGCGGCTCCAACAAGTGTGGGACGGAATGTCGCTGTGACCGCAAGTGGCTCTACGAGCAAATCGAGATAGAAGGAGGGGAAATAATCAGAAATAAGCACGTTGGTTAGTGCATGTGTGCATTATCTAATCCTGAGCATGTACTCCATGCTTTGGTTAAACACGGCGCATTCATCATTTAGTAATTTAATGAAATGGAATTTGTGACAATCCGCAAGATTAATGTACTCACTTTCACAATCATTTTCCGTATGGTTATGGAGATAATTGTGCTGCTCTCTCTTCACACTTTATTCTGCATTGCATTCAGGCTTTTTAGTCATCCAGGTAGGATCCTGCTGAACAATCACTGTATTTAAACACAAGGTGCTAAATCTTAATGTGATCTATCTTGAGCCACTCACTGTTGTTTCATGAAATGTACCATCTCCATGTATCCCTCATTTTTTCCTTCTCTAGATCAGGATCTTATGGGTTTTATCTGTTTTATGTGAAATACTGAAAGTTCTGAATTAATTTACATGCAGTATTAATAAAGCTCTCTCCAGTATTAATAGTGAATGCTGCATCTTTACTATAGAGTATCTGATTAATCTGATTAATCCAATCCTGTCCACTTGGAAAGGATTCAAAAGCATTTAGGTGTTCAGATTCCATGCAGGCTACTGGGATTTGAGGTCAAGTTATCCTTATTAATTCAAGCCTCACTGTTAAAATACTGAAATTAAACTGCCAAGGCATTGTAAAATATGTTAAAGTATTAATTATGGCACGAAAGTTATTATTTTGTTGGTTTCTGTATAACACAATGAAAATAATTTTGCTCTGTTTGTTATCAGTCTGTAATTGGATTGAACTAATAGTCCAACAGCCCTCTACCCTTTCTTTTCCTCTTTTTACTTGTTTTTAAGGTGAAGGTTTATATGCAGCTGAAATAAATTTGAGTTTCTGTTCCCACACCAAGGATATCTAGACTGTTACAAAAAAACCCACAGTCAAATTGAAATTATCTTTAGTTGATACATTGTCTGTCCTCAGAGTATTAAACTCTTACGATATAACAAGGTTTATGGAAAAGAGATTTTACAAGTGAAATCTTAGTAATATTGTTATTCTTACTATTTTTGTTGCATTTTGAATAAATTTCCTATTTCTGTGCTAGGCTTGGAAGATCTACATGTTTTATTTGTCACATTTATTCAAGAATACTGTTAACTATTGATTTCTAAAGACTCACTTGGTGAAGTTGTATAATCTATCTATTTCTTCAGCATATTTTCTTTTCTGGTAAGTGTCATGAACATTGCATCACCAAAATTCAAAGTTCTTTTGAGTTCTACTGACATCTGCTGGTCCTAGCAGAGTATAAGAACCAACTTACACTACATTTTTATTAAATCTGTTATAAAAATAAGCAGACTTCCTTTTTGTTTGGTCTGAGTATTGGCTGTTATTCCAATGGATGTCTCCTTGGCCTTGTATTCCAGCCACATTTTATCACAAGAAACATGATGGGAGTTTTAGGGAGGGCCACACACTACACTTTTCTAGATGGCAGCACCACAACTGAGTAATAGCCATGGCTTCCCTTACATGCCAGTGGCATTTAATAGGTTTTACTTTGTTGAGTACAGAGCATGGTTATCCTGACACAGCAATTCATCTTGTGCACTTGACCCATGTTTGGAACTGCTTTATCTCTCAAGCAACTTCTTGAAATAGGTGAAAGTATAAATAAATAACCTCCCTGAACATGGGAGGGTAAAAGCTGGTCCAGTCTTGTCATTTATGTGTGTTTATTATTATTTTTAATTAGACCAGAGTCAGCAGCAGCCATTCTTAATGAACTTAACAGCTTTCCAAGTATGTGATGAATATAACTTAACACTTAAAGTCCACAGCTAGATTTTGGATTCAGGAATTACCTGTAGCTTAAGTTGCCTAGAGCATTAGGAGAGGTTTAGGTTGGATGTTAGAAAAGGGTTCTTCCCCCAGAGGGTGGTTGGGCACTGGAACAGGCTCCCCAGGGCAGTGGTCACAGCACCAAACCTGACAGAGTTCAAGAAGTGTTTGGACAACACTCTCAGACTCTTGAGGATGGTCCTGTGCAGGGCCAAGAGTTGGACTTGATGATCCTTGTGGGTCCCTTCCAACTCAGCATGTTCTGTGATTCTGTGATCCCATTATTAGAACTCTGTTTCTCCCACTCCACTGAGTCTCTGCAACGTTGTCCCTCGTTTTACAGGTGCAATAGCAATTAATATTTTCCCAAATAAATCACTCAGCTTGTTTCCTAACAAAATGCATAGGACTGTTGTTTGACTAAAAACCTGGGTCAAGTACTGGGTACTGTTGATTATTATAGTGGCTACAGGACACATAGGGTGGGGTTTTTTCCTAGTAAAAAGCCCAACTTTTTGGTTTGGGCTGTTCACTTACCTTCTTAACATATTTAGGGCATTTCCATTTAGCTGCATTTCTTTATCATGCCTAGGCTGTAGTGTGTAATTAAGTTCAATAGTGTGGTTTTATACAGTTCCAGGTGCCCTTCATCTGTTTTGTTAAAAGACATCATTACAAGTCAAGCTTTACCATCATGCTAGATTTAAAATGCTTACAGCTATGAATTTCTTCAGGTTTTTTCTCTATGTTTTTATAAACACCACACAAGCTATTTTCATCATCATCATCATCTAAAGTGATTGCACATGGCTCCCAGTAGCATGTGTACTTCCCCATCTTTCAGAATTACTCTACAACTAAGCCTGTTAAACAACTGCTTTCCATGCCATCCAATAATTCAGGTCTCATGACCACTTTAGACTCTGCATGCAGTGAAGAGAGAAGCCAACTGCAGGTACACCTCAGTGGCTGTGTTAAAACTTTCCTTTTGGTATTAACTGCAAAAATTGTTGCCTAGACAAAGTTTACATATCTAAAAGGCAAAACTCAATGACAGTGAAAGACTTTGATTTGTGGATAATACATATCCCTTGAGTTTATTGAACAGCAGCTCCAGAATTGTGATCTTGTGAGTTCAGTGTTAAGGATTGTTTTGGTTTCTTTCTCACACAGAGCAAATTTCACATCAAATTTAAAAAATACTCAAATTTACATCTTCAAAAAGTCAGTGAGGGTTCTTCTGTGGATCTTGTGCTACCACACAACCCTGTGGTCATACCCAAGGCAGGATGTGCCCTTTTGTGGAGCTGAAAGTTTAAAACCAATTAAATAACCCCTGGGATTATTTTTGTTTAATACTCAACAATATAGTACAGCCAGGTAATTAACTCAGAAAGGGTTTATATTAGCATTTTCAGCATTGTGCTACAAAAAGGCATTTATCTTTGGGAGACACATTATAACCTTAACCAAATTCATTCTTTGCCTTTTAATTAATTAAAATCATAAGTTTACTAACTAACATAAGACAGCTCCTAACTTTTTAATCTCTTGGCTGGCTATTTAAGACATAAGAAACAGCAAAAAGTGGACAGACCTACAAAAAAAAAACCCACGTGATTTTATAAATCCAGGAGTCAGAATTAAAGCTTCTATGAGAAAAGAAGAAAACTATTAAGGTGACTAAATAATTTTTTACTTATTTTAGACCTGTTTCAATGTTCTTTTTACCCTTTTCTTGTAGGCATTACCCATATTAGCCACAATGGGCCAACAGACAACTGCACAAAAGCTCTCACTGAAACCCCATAGTGACAATACTACACAGAAGTGAAGTGTTCTGTCACTTCTTAAGTGACAGAAACATCCCAGCTTGCTGAAATCAGCATTAAGGCCTTGGAGTTCTCAGTCTCATGAAAAAGCATAAACAATTTCCAGTTTTAATTTGTTTTCACCTAAGGTTAGAGTTACATTTTTTTGTCATATTTATGTCTCAATAAATGCAGTTTTGGCATTTTTCGACTGATCTCGCAGTGGAATATGGGATGTACTGACATGCAGTAGCTTGTCCCTCACAGTCCAGATATTTTTCCCCAATATTTTTAAGTTTAGCAAACATTCTGAAAGTTTTATTCACCTTTATACTGATTTCTAACCAGTTAATGTCATACTACTGACAACTTATTTAAACAGGCGAAACACTTCTCTCCAAGTTATACATGCTTTTAAATCATACTATTAGTAGAGGAACAGTTTATTAAAATTATTATATTTGAAGATCTTTAATTACAAGTTGAATCTAATATTCAGCAATGTGGAAGCCATAACCAGAACTATTTCTGTTATTCAGTCACTGAAATTAGATTCCAAATCTAAGCTGTCCTCCAAACACATATTAAAAAGCATAGTGGGGGGGTGTGAACGGTTGCAATTAAACTGTGCAGTTCACTCTTTGCAGGAGTTGTGTTCAAAACCCAGTATCCTGCTCTGAAAGAGGGGATTTTACATTTTCCAACTTCTTCGTACCCAGCAGAGGGCATCAGCTCACTGCAAACGTGGCCCTGAGCTTCCCCGGGCTGCACTTGGGAGAGATGCAGCCCCAGGACGGGGGGATTTCATTGACAGACTGAGAAATCAAGCCCAGGACAAGAGAAGTATCACCCAAATCCATGAGGCTGCGATAGAGCAGACTCAAGTACAGGATTAACACTTCAGAGAAGCTGATTTGCTTGTGGGACTTCATAAGAACTTCACACCAGCCCCCCAAATACCCCGATGACTGCTAGTTCTTTAAGAGGAGACCAACACAGTTTTTGCAGGTACATTTACATTTTGCTGTGAAACCTTAGTTCAGAGCTGAACTTTCCCTTAGAAATTCAGTATTGGGCAGCCAAGAAACCCCCTCCCAGCAGGGCCCTGCACTGATTAGCAGGGAACTTCCTGACATCCACAGTGGTGCTGCTGCCAGTGTTTGACAGTATTTTAGCAGAGCAGCTACAATAGTAGCCAGAAGCAGCCTCGCATAAGGTGTGTTGGGTGAGGTAAAGTCAAGAGAGGTAGCTGGGGATGGGAAGTTTCCCTGGTTCTCCTACCGTAACTGAGTGGTGAGAAAGCTGCACTAATTCTTCTCTTCTTCCCCCAGCTTCCTTTGGTAGCCCTTCACCTGCACTCACCAGTAAATTAAACCTGCATCACACACTAAATGACCTGCTTTCCTAAGCTCTCGTTAGGACATTCTTAACGATTAGATTACAACAAACTCAGTTCTCCATCTCACCCACAGGTGTCAGCATTATCTACTACAACCTCCAGAGAGTAAACAGAGAGTCCGTGCAGAGTCCCGGACTGCAGCCAGAAGTAAAAGCAATTCTCTTCTATCATCTTCTGATTTTCTCCTTGGTATTCTTCCATTTGTTCTTGCATTTTAACTGATAGCTCTACCTATTTTAAATTGATCGTTTCAGCTACTGAATTAGTACCATGAAGAAAACAACATTATTTAACATAATAAAATAATATACCTATATATTTATCAGCAAGCATCAGCTGCACAACCTAGGTAAACTGCTTACTAGGACCATCAGAATTTAATTCCTCACTGGGAATTCAAAGACCCTGATCCATTCACAGCTTTTAAGACGTCTCAAGTCATCTGAGAAACTGAAACTAAAGAACCCATTAACACAACTACTTTGCTTAGAGGTAGAAAATCAGATTTTACCAACTTTCAGTAGAATAAGTTATCTCAATTCAGTATTTCTTTTTCTATTTAATTCTTCATAAGAGTACCTGATAATCCAGATGAGAATGAGTTTTCTTCTAACTTCAACTATTTTCTGCTGTATGTTTGTAGCACAAAAACAAAACCAAATCAACCAAAAATCCTCACCATCAAGCCTCCAAGCTGCTCCTTTCCACCTGTTTTATAACAGGTGACTTCCTTGTCAGCTTTCAATCAGATGGGCTGATTTCAATGTTCCTGACACTTTCTCTGACCAGCTCTTCTCAATAGTTATTAATTAGAGGTGATTAGTTTTAATTTGTTATCTTTGTGCTGCTTCCTGGGAATTTCAGTTCAACCTCTAAGAATAAAGAGAAAAATCAGAGTGATTACTCTGTTAAATACACTCGTGCAGGGTGCCTAACCTCCAGCAGGCTCCTTAAAATTGTGCAGGCTCCTCATAGCAGCACAGAGGGAGCCCCAAATCTCACTGCACTGTTCCATGTCTCAGTAGTGAACTCCTCCTAACAGTCCTGGTGACTTGAGTGAAATGTTTTAGGGGTGTAAGCAAGCCAAGCAACCACGTGGGTTCTGCCCAGGTGAAATGTGGCATCAAAAAAATGCTGGAACTGACAGAACTTTTTGGACAAAGAGACCATTCACCTCACTGGAAACAGGAGTGGAGATTGTGACTGATATCCTAGGCTCCTAGGAAGCCACTGCAGAAGGCAGCTGTGGAGCAACCATCAGTGTACACCTAAAATAAAATACATTCTGTTGTTGCATTCCCACAGCAAAATGTTGGGTCGCCTTTACAGGATTGTCCCCTAAATATCTAGAGAAGCCTGAAGTCCCTATGAAGTGCCTGGATCTGAACTCAATTATTTGGGTTTCCCTTTGGAATTCAGAATCAGGACAGGGGACAGAGCAGCCAGACATGCAGAAGTAGATCAGATGGCTTTTCATGTACTTTCTGTTGGATGTAGTCAGTATAAACTAACTGGGTAGAAAGCACAGTAACTTACACTAATCAAAATTGGTTATATCTCTAAGCAAACCAAGAATTTTAATTTTTGAAGAGGTTTTTTCCCCACTGTGTTGTGGGTTTGGTTTTGCTTTTACTGAAAACCTCAGAAAGGCCAAATTTATCCAGCCTAGTCTGTGCCAGCTGCCTCTGCCTTATGACTCCCCCATGTTAATTCCTTCTCTGTGAACTGCTGACTTTTTGAAGTAAAATATTGGGCTAGATCTGGTTTGGAACAAATGAGGATGCAGGGCCACTGACAAAGGACATCCATTGTAGGAGTTGCTGCAGAAGATGTCTGGAATTTCTTCTCCTCCAGAGGGACTGAGCTGCAACATGCAGCTCTACATGCCCACACTCCATCCCAACCAGGCATCTCTGACTCAAACTGGGGTAACAGGGTTTTCCTTGTGTACTCTCTGAGCACATACTGATTCCTTAAAGTAACGCTTTTGCTGCAGAATGGCAGAACCTAAATCACCAACACTGTACCTGTAACTTATTTAATTTTAATCTGCATAGTGCTCCAAATGGCCCAAGGCTGATTCAGGACTCAGTAACACGTAGGACTGTAAATGCAGCTGATCCCATCAAACTAGTTGGAGCTCACCTCTCAGAAATACCAGGTGCAAGTGATGTGGTCTATGTTGCCACTGATCCAACTGGATTTGTTTGAATCTGCCCAAGAATGAAGAAGTAAGTGGGCTTTTCTCCCTAAGTGTGCGTTCTGTCCCGTGGGGTGTGAGCAAAGGGGACCTCCATTTCATTGACTTGTATTGGCCTTAGCAATTATCTAATAGTTAACTGGAAGGCTGGAAATTATTCTTCTGCATCTTCTTCTTTACAACTGGTACCCAGCTCAGTTTTGAGACACTACCATGTGCAACAAAGAGAGCTTCTGGAGGAGTGGAGCTGTAGCTCTTTCCCCCTTTGCATCTCTCCTTCCCTCTGACTCCACTAATTTCACTGTTTTATTTTTCCCATCCAGCACTAGTTGGTGATGCTTCTCACATGTCAGAAATTGCTACTGACATTTCAATTTTGCTTTATTTTTCTCCTGTCTTTGATAGCATTATAGAGAACACTTATATTTGAATAAAAAGCAAATAATGCATGTCAGAGTATGCATCAGGGAACGTCAAATTGTTTTTTTCCAATTACAAGTCTATTTCAAATAGGGTAATGCAATTAAAGGATAATTGCTAGAAGTGCAAAGCCAAGGTTATGATCAGAAATGGTTACCCTTTCACTTCGAAGGCCTGTCTTACTAAATAAAACATTCCTGTGGGGCAAGTTACTCCTCGTATCCGCAGGTATCCAGAAGCAACTACATGTCTGGCACTACAAATAGAGCGGCTCTTTGTGTATAAATTGCCATGCTAGGAAAGGGGACAAATCACTGATTAATAATGCTATAAATTCACTTCAGGATAGGATATTAATTAGTAATATATTAGCAGTGTTTAAAAAGCAGTATCATAACAAGCCTTTAAATAGTAGTCATGGTGAAGTGCTAATACTTAGCACTGGGCTGCAGTTTGAGTTCTGTTTTCTTTGATGAACTATCAGCAACAAAATAAAGAAGAAAAATAATTAGGTTGTTCTCAATGGTTTGCTCACTGAGCATGTTATCTTGGCACTCCAGGGCAGCCCTGCCAAGGGCCAGGGGATGTTGTCCCTGCAGCAGGAGGGGTTTGGTGTGGTGGGTGAGCTGCAGAGCAAAGCTGTGGGTCTGTGAGTGAACTCTCAGTCAATAGTAGGTGCAGCAACCTCCTGCTGCCACAGATGGGTCCAGTGACCCAAAACGCCTGGCACTGGTGATGTGGTTCTAGGTTTTCATCTCTGTGACCTGGACCAAAACTGAACTAAACAAATACATGTGTACTGCATCCCCAGGGGGCCCTTCAGCTGCCTGCAGGAACACATTCCCCGTCCTTTCAAATGGCAAAGGCACACCTCAGCCTGAAACACTGCCAGAGGGAGCACTCACCTTCCTGCATCCTCCTGTGCTGAAGCACAGCAGAGATGGAGCCATTGGGACCAGCCTAGAGAGGGATTTTGGAATATCCCCTCATCTTTGGAGGGGGTTTCCCCCTGCAGTTTGGCTCTCTCATATAAGGAGTGTTGTGGGGAGCCAGAAGTTTTCAAAAGCTTAGGATTCCTCTTTCAGAGCTGCCTTTGCCCCTGTGTGGAGAAGAGCAGTGATGCTGTTCCCTGGCTCATCTCGAGGGCCATTCAGTGGGAAGCCAGACAGAGGAGGAGTCAAGTTGTGCCAGCTGTGTGACCCACACGGAGCTAAAAGTGATTTTCCCGTGACATGAGCATACATCACTAACTAGCACGAAGCACTAATTAGCATTGCCCTTTGTCAGCTTCCCGTGTCACTGCTGGTGCCCAGGGGAACGGGGCTTTTTTCTTCACTTAGCTCAGGGAAGGCTAAGGGGGAATCTAAAAGTAGCTGATGACTGTGGGAGGGGTAATTATAAAGGCTAGAGTGCTTCAAACTTTATTCAGATAAAGTCATGGACTTCCACCCTTTAAAAGCCCAAAACTGCTAGAAGAACCTGCCTTTTCTTCAGAAGCCTGTCTGACATAATGCTCCCGTGTCACAAACCATTAGTAAGGTTTTGCCATTCTGTTTTAAGTGCATGAAATAAACCAGCAATCCTTTATTATTAACTGCTTTATTGGACTGGTAATAGTGCCTAAAATGGGCCAGGACTCCTGTTTCCTCCACTTGGAACTGCTATTTGCTGTGAGAGCACGTGTTCTCATTTTCTGCTGGTGACTGAGTCCTCATCCTGTGTTGTTTGTCTTCAACTTTTTTACGGAGGTGGCTGCCAGGTAGTGCAAACTACCTGTTAACTGCATCATGGGAGCAAGCCTTATTTTAGTAAATGTTCCAAGGCAGTGACAACACTTGGGTGAAAATGCAGTGTTTGTGACTGAGCACCCTGGCTTTCCTCTGCTGGGCCCCACAAACTCATGATGTCTCTTCAGGAACAAGCCAAGCCCCACGGAGCTACACACCTAAAATAACACTGAGGAGGTTTATCCCCTTTGTGCTTCTCTAATGAGAAACCAGAAGGTGAAGCTGGACATATAGAGAATTTGTTTAATAACATTAATGTTTTAAACAAATATTATAGTAACAACAACAAATCTTCATACATATTTATAGTGTTGATTAAGTGATAAATCAGTTTATTTCTCGTGTCAGCCTTACTTTCAGGATGGTTTTTCTACCTGTATCCCACTGTAACTGAGGCAGACAAAAATGCTTCTATATGTACAAACTAGGGAAATGGGCAGAATAGCAGACCAGGAAACACTGATACCTAAGGAGCAAACAAACAGTGGAAAAAAAGCAGAGTTGAAGCATTTTTTTTGTTCCCTGGAGATATTTCCCTATCTCAATAACTGGAGGAATAATAAGTAAATACATATGTCTTATTTAACTGTCTTCTTGTTGCTGGAGTCCTTTGTCTTGTAGTGTAGTCAGAAAAAACTTTTGGATTGATCTGGAGTGCACAAGCCTATTTTCTATTAAAGTGTATTAATGCCAGGTTCTGTGCAATTAGTGAAAAGTCAATTCCCATTACTAGTTAACAGTATTGAGTATCTGCTTTCTTCTATAAAAAGCTATGTCCAGCATAAAGACAATAAATCGATAAGCAACCACTTTCTAAATCTATTCTGTCTCCTCCAAAAATGCAGAGAGTGCTGCCATTTAGAAGTCAGAATGGATTTAGAAGAAAACATCCCCTGCAACTCTGTTCTTCTTTGAAAAAGCCTTTGCTCCTTTCTAAGAGCTGTACACGTGCACACTGGTGTTAAAATCTTTACATTCATTTAGCAGCATCAAAGCCTGAGCTGGCAGAAATCTTCCATGGAATTAAGTCGTCTCACATGTCTGAATCATACACATGCATTATGATTTTCTTTACT